>NC_138204.1:216438125-216508125 GCF_964194415.1 Vipera berus | reverse complement strand
GGTGGGGGGGGGGAGAGACAACGGGGGGGGGGAAGGAAACCGGAAACGTCTGTATCATTTGCAGGCTTTGGGGTGTGTATGTGTGTCTCTGGCTCTCTTCCCCACCAGCTGAGAGTTGCCAAGGTCAGGAGGGCCCCCTCCAAAAGCAGGCGTTTTTTGACCCTCTGGTTGCAGGTGGTAACCTTCCCTGGACACCTGGATCTCTCCAGATGTGGGTCTGGATGCTCTCTGAGCTTGGTTGCTGTTTTGCAGACGTCTCGTTACCTGACTAGGTAACATCATTAGTGCCAAGAGTGAGGATTGCAGAGGAGGAGGAGGGGAAGGAGGAGGAAAAGAAAAATGAAAAGGTGGTGGTGGTGCAGGAGGAGGAGGAGGAGGAGGACTGTTGGATCCTTGATGCTCCCTGAGTTTGCTTGCCTTCTTGCAGATGTTTCATGACCCAACTAGGTACCATCATCAGTAATCTTCCTCCATTCCTTCTTCCTTTCCAACTTCCCTCTCTCCCACATTCCTTCATTCTTCCTTCCTTCCTTCCTTCCTTCCTTCCTTCCTTCCTTCCTTCCTTCCTTCCTTCCTTCCTGGTGCTCTCTGAACATGGTGGTTTTCTTGCAGACGTTTCATGACCCAACTAGGGAACATCATCAGTGCTAGAAGGGAGTGGAATTTGGAGGAAGGAGGAGGACTGTGGGGACCCTGGTGCTCTCTGAGTTTGGTTGCCTTCTTGCAGATGTTTCATGACCCAACTAGGTACCATCATCAGTAATCTTCCTCCATTCCTTCTTCCTTTCCAACTTCCCTCCCTCCCATCTTCCCTCCCTCCTTCCTTCCTTCCTTCCTGCTGCTCTCTGCGCTGGGTGGTTTCCTTGCAGACATTTCATGACCCAACTAGGTTACATCATCAGTTCTGGAAGGGGGGGGTCTGCTCTGTTTCTATACAAACGGCTCCTTCTGCCCGGGTTGGTGGGAAGCGTCTTGCACTGCCTTGATTGGGGTGTTGCCCTGAGATAAGCATCTCCCTGAATTGTTAGGAACCCCTGAAATCAAGAGTCACTTCCCACAACGGGCTTTATGGCGGCCTCATGTAGACACGGAAAGGAAATGTGTGTGTGTGTGTGTGTGTGTGTGTGTGTGTGTAAAAAGATGTACGGCTGTGATGCCCTTCCAGAGCTTCTGAGGGGAGATGGGAGATGGGTGCAAAAAGCCAACATGGCAGCCGAAACCACGAGAGTTGGGGCTGCCCGCTGGCCCTTTTTTTGACCTCCCCCCTCCCCACTGGTGGCCTCACTGCCAGATTTCCAGAACTGCGATCTGCCAGGGCAACATCTTCACCGAATGTGCAGCTTTGCTCCTAGGTGGTAGGGAGAGAACCAATTTCCTCCTCCTGGGAAGACATTCGGGCCTGGACTGACTCCGCCCTGGAGTTGTCCAGTGCTGCCGATGTTGTCCAGCTGCCGTGGCTCCTTCTCCCCGTGGACACGTGGGCTGCCCCCTTTCTCAGGTTCTCCAAGTGGGGAATTCCCCCCCCCCGAATTCTTTGCCCACACAGAATATATGTCAGTACGTGGGAATATGCAAAAAAAAATTGTCATATTTATGTAGTATATATTGGAGGTGATCTTTTGAGAGCTGTATGCAACGAAATTTCATTTCAATGTATGCTGATTAGTGTACGTATAAAATGACAATAAAGCTATTATTCTGTTCTGTTCTGTTCTGTTCTGTTCCTATTCCTATTCCTATTCCTATTCCTATTTCCATTCCATTCCATTCTATTCTATTCTATTCTATTCCATTCTATTCCATTCTATTCTATTCTATTCTTCTATTCTATTCTATTCTATTCTTCTATTCTATTCTATTCTTCTATTCTATTCTATTCTATTCTATTCTATTCTATTTTATTCTATTCTATTCCATTCCATATTTTCCATTCCATTCCATTCCATATTTTCTATTCCTATTCTATTCTATTCTATTCTATTCTATTCTATTCTATTCTATTCTATTCTATTCTATTCTATTCTATTCTATTCTATTCTATTCTATTCTTATTTCTATTCTATTCTATTCTATTCTATTCTATTCTCAATTCTCTCCTCTATTCTATTCTATTCTGTTCTCTTCTCTTCTGTTCTCTTCTATTCTATTTTCTATCCCTAATTGTGCCCGAAATCTATGCACAATCCGCTTAGTGCCTTCGCATAACCCTTTCCTGCCCCAGGTTCTCAAACACCACCCTGGGTCCAAGAGGCAGAGAGAGCGGGGAGGGTCTGCCATGTAGCCTCTCACACACAGTTGTGTGTGGTCTGGTGGACCTGGGTTAATCGAGCTGTGAGGAACCAGGAGCAAAGCGAACTCAGGATTTCCATCCAATCAATTGGAATAGAGCTGGGAGGGTCCCTGGAGGTCTTCTAGTCCAGCCCCCTGTTCAAGCCAGGAGACTCTATAGTACCATTCCAGCTACTACATTGGACAGGTGGATGTCCGGTCTCTTCTTGAAAACCCCCAGAGTTGGAGCACCCACAACTTCTGGTGGCAAGTCGTTGCACTGGTTAATTGTATTCATTGCCAGGAAGTTTCTCCATAATTCCAGCTTGCTTCTCTCCTTGATCCGAGGGGCATCTAGTTGGCCGGACTTTCTCAAGCCAGTAGCCCCCCTCCCCCCCACCTTGAGAGATTGGGCTACACACTTCACCTCCTTGGCCAGGGCAGAGTAACCAAGCCAGGGCTTGGCTTCTCTGCTTATACCAAACCATGGTTTATTTCCTGTTGAATAAGCCAGGACTGGTTTATTGCCTTTTATTGATCAGGGCGTGGCAAGCCCGTCCTTGGGTTCCCATGATTGAGCAAGGCGGCTAGTGAGCCACGCTCACTCATATGACCGCTTTTGCCATAGGTGTTAAGCAAATCACAGCGGTCATTAAGCAAAGCAGGCAATTGTTAAATGAATCCTGCTCCTCCCATTGACTTTATTTTTCAGAAGCTGGCTGGGAAAGTCACAAATGGCGATCATAGGACACACGCTGGCAAATACAGTATATGGGGAAGAAATGGAGGTGGTGACAGATTTTATTTTCCTGGGCTCCAAGATCACCGCAGACGGGGACTGCAGCCAAGAAATTAAAAGGCGCTTGCTCCTCGGGAGAAAAGCCATGGCAAATCTAGACAGCACACTAAAAAGCAGAGACATCACCCTGCCAACAAAAGTGCGTATAGTCAAGGCGATGGTCTTCCCAGTTGCAATATATGAGAGTGAAAGTTGGACCATAAGAAAAGCTGAGCGCCAAAGAATTGAAGTCTTTGAACTCTGGTGCTGGAGAAGACTCCTGCGAGTCCCTTGGACCGCAAGGCGATCAAACCGGTCGGTCCTAGAGGAGATCAACCCTGACTGCTCTTTAGAAGGCCAGATCCTGAAGCTAAAACTCAAATACTTTGGCCACCTAATGAGAAGGAAGGACTCACTGGAGAAGAGCCTCATGCTGGGAAAGGCTGAGGGCAAGAGAAGAAGGGGACGACAGAGAAGGAGGTGGCTGGATGGAGTCACTGAAGCAGGAGGCGTGAACTTAAATGGACTCCAGAAGATGGAAGAGAACAGGAAGGCCTGGAGGAACGTTGTCCGTGGGGTCGCGATGGGTCGGACATGACTTCGCAGCTAACAACAACAACACATACACACACACACACACACACACACTTTCCTCCTGGGGAGGAAAGCCATGGCAAATCTAGACTGCACACTAAAAAGCAGAGACGTCAATCGGCTGACAAAAGTGCGTATAGTCAAGGCTATGGTCTTCCCAGTTGCAATGTATGGCAGTGAAAGTTGGACCATAAGAAAGGCTGAGCGCCAAAGAATGGAGGCCTTTGAACTCTGGTGCTGGAGAAGACTCCTGCGAGTCCCTTGGACCGCAAGGCGATAAAACCGGTCAGTCCTAGAGGAGATCAACCCTGACTGCTCTTTAGAAGGCCAGATCCTGAAGTTGAAACTCAGATACTTTGGCCACCTAATGAGAAGGAAGGCCTGGAGGAACGTGGTCCATGGCGTTGGACACGACTTTGCAACTAACAACAAGGACACACACACACACACACGGGATGCTGCAACTGCCATAAATGCATCCAAGCCCCCACATTTTGATCAGGTGACGGTGAGGAGGCTCTGACAGTCGTAAGTGCGAGGACCAGCCATCACCTTTGTTTTTCAGTGCCGTTTGAACTGTCGCTAAAAGGAGTGGTCCATAAGTCGAGGACTGCCTGCATATCACAATTTGTACGTGTGACATTTCTACGTTGGCTGCAGCTGCTCTTCGTGCATCTACTTCGTAGTGCAGATAGTCCTCAACTTACGACCATTGAGCCCAACATTTCCGTCGTTAAGTGAGACATTGGTTAAGTGAGCTTTGCCCCATTTTGCGACCTTTCTGGACCCATTGCCTTTGCTTGTCAGGAGGTCACAAAAGGGGATCGCGTGACCCCCACCTCATAAATAGGAGTCAGTTGCCGACAGTCTGGATTTTGATCACGTGACCTGGGGAGGCTACTGCAGTTGCGTGTGTGAAATCGGTCATAAGTTGCTTTTTTTCAGCGCCGTTGTAACCCTGAACGGTCGCTAAATAATCTGTTGTAAGTTGAGGACTACAAATATTTGACAGAAGCAGCTTGCAAATTAATCAATATTTTAAAAGGAAGTGAGAAAGAAAGCCTTTTTCCGCATGGAACCCCCGGGGTGGGTTTTTTTTGGTGGGGGACGGGAAGCCCCCCACAAGTGCAAATTTCCCCAATCTTTGGCCGAATTAATGTATTGGCTTAATTTATTTATTGCACAAATATCTTTGCCAAGATCCAGGAAGAAGGGATAAGAGGAACTCCCCTTAATTTGTTTAATAGCGAAAAGGAGTTGGACCACAACATTGTCAGACAGTTGTGTTGAGGTTTTTGGGGTTTTTTTAAAAGGCTTGTGGTGGGGGGGGAGGGTGTGAGAAAACCCAAGGCCATTTGAATATGCAATTTGGAGAAAGTGCAAATGTCAGAATTGGGGGTGGGAGGAAAGAATCTTTTTGCCTGTGGTCCTTGTTTCAGTTTGGGATGGGCAGGTGTCATTCCAGAAATGATTAGATCTCTGGGAATGTTCTAGAATAGGAGAGTCCAACCTTGACAACTTTAAGACAACTTTAAGACCTCCCAGAATTCTGGGAGTTGAAGTCCACAAGTCTTAAAGTGGCCAAGTTTGGAGGCCCCTGCTCTATCTGTTCCAAAATGTCACTTTGCAACTTCTGCTGACCATCTTCTGCCAGGTTCAATGACCATTCATGATCAACTCCGGAGAATCCCGACCTCGTTATATGCAATTCTGCCTTAATTACACCGCCAATAAAAGATTGTACGGGACCTGTTTGTCCATTAGAGACTTTTAATGGGCCATTAAAGTTACTCTGCAGTGGTTGTGTGCTACTAACTCTCTCTATCCTGGCAACGGCACACAAAAAAATCCCTATAGCTTCCAGGGCAAAGTGGTTTCCATCCCTCTTGTGATTCACTCAAGAAGGTCTTCTGCCATTTCATTAATGACTTTCGGAGGAAACCAAAGTGCTCTGGACATATTGCCAACTTCTCCGATGGTCCAGAAATCCTCACCCAACTGATGGAGGACCTTTTGAAGGCTTTCGAGAAGGACCCATGCCTGTTGTCAACCATTTGTTAATGAAATAGTTCCACCAAGGCATTTTGAAGGCAAGTTCTTCATCGCTGAGAGAGAGGCAGAAAGTTCTGGCCAGGTCTCATGACTTGTTGCTTGCTTGATTGCAGATTCTGGATAGACTTCAGCCAGATCTCTGTGCGAGATCCTTCTCTCCATAAAGCCAAACGGAAAACCAGAATGCCGTTGTCTGCCCCAGTAGTGAAATCAATCATGGCTGGCTGGGGAATTCTGGGACTTGAAGCCCACCCATCTCAAAGCTGCTGAGGTTGAGACACATTGGCTGGCTGGGGAATTCTGGGAGTTGAAGTCCATGCCTCAGAGTTGCTGAGGCTGAGGAACATGTTGTTGTGATTCCTCGCCAGCCAGTGGATCCAGCAGCTGAGTCTGAAGACTCAGAGGAGGAAGAGGAGGAGGGGCCTGGAGTGACATCAGAGTCAGAGGAAGGCTCTGAGGAGCTCCAAGACTTAGTCGGACGAGGAGCCCGGCCCCTCTACTTGCGCTCAGGCTGAGACACGGCTGTGCTGGGAGCCTGAGTTGGACCGCGATGAAGAACAGCTGGGAAATATCCAGGATGCACAAAAGTGCCGGCAAGAGAAGCCAGCAGGACAGAGGGATGCAATGGGGCGGCTCCAAAGGCAAAGGAGAAGGCATTAGGAAGTCACGCCTTGGCTGAATGATAAAAGGGAAGGTGTGGGAGATGCTGGTTGCCGAAGGCAGCCGTTCGTGTTGAGGATGGAGTTTCTGTGGACTGGGTTTGTTGGCCTTGGACATTGACTCAGGTCTGCGAGAATACAAGGGGTTGTTGTTTTCTTGTGGTTCCTGCCTGTTTCTTGGAAGAGTGGCTTCTCCTTGTGAGCTTAACAGGGACTCACGTAGGCTGGGACAGACCACACGTCTATGAACTGAGTATTTGGCCAGGGTCTGCAAGTCAGAGGGTCAGTCCCACCCACCGACCCCCTCCCAGCCTATCAAGAATTGGCTGGAGAAGAAGAGCACCCAAGAAAGGCCGACAAATCTAGTT
Organism: Vipera berus; assembly: GCF_964194415.1. Taxonomy (NCBI): domain Eukaryota; kingdom Metazoa; phylum Chordata; class Lepidosauria; order Squamata; family Viperidae; genus Vipera; species Vipera berus. The sequence goes on along the minus strand of NC_138204.1, from coordinate 216,501,406 downwards.
TTCCCCAGTTAATTGCCTACCGGGCTCCAAATGTCCTCATCAGATTCTTCGCCCAGCCAAACAAAAGAAAAAGCTATTTCTTCTACTTACCGATTTATCGGCCAGCCATATCTGACCACCCAAAGCTACAGGGGGTCCTCTTATTTACGACCCCAAATTTGAAATTGAGCCCCAAATTTCCATTGCTAAGCGAGACACCTGTAAAGCGAGTATTGCCTCGTTTTACGAACCTTTCTGGCCACCGTTGTTAAGCGAATCACTGCAGCTGTTAACTTAGTCACACGGTTGTTAAGTGAATCCGGCTTTCCCCATTGAGTTTGCTTGTCCGAAGGTCGCAAAAGGGGATCACGTTGAAGTCCACAAGTCATGAAGGGGCCATAGTTCCCCCATGCTGGCTGAGGAATTCTGGGAGTTGAAGTCCACAAGTCATGAAGAGGCCATAATTCCCCCATGTTGGCTGAGGAATTCTGGGAGTTGAAGTCCACAAGTCATGAAGGGGCCATACTTCCCCCATGCTGGCTGAGGAATTCTGGGAGTTGAAGTCCACGAGTCATAAAAGAGCCAAGGTTGCCTACCCCTGACCTATACCATCTCAGACAAGTGGCTGTCCAGTTTCTTCTTTAAAACCTCCAGGGATGGAGCGCCCATGATTTCTGGTGGCAACTTCTGTTCCACTGGTTAGTTGTCCTCACTGTTAGGAAGTTTCTCCTTAAATCTAGGTTGCTTCTCTCTTTGGTCAGTTTCCATTGTTCCTCGTCCTGCCCTCTGGTGCTTTGAGAATAGTTTGACCCCCTCTTCTTCTTTGTGGCAGCCCCTCAAATACTGGAATGCTGCTATCATGTCCCCATTTCTTATTTTCTCTAGACTGGTCAGACCCAAGTCCCGCAGCCGTTCTTCGTATGGTTTGGTCTCCAGGCCTCGGATCATCTTAGTTCCTCTTCTCTGATTTTTTTCCAAACTCTCAACATCTTTTTTGTGATATGGTGATCAAAATTGGCAGTAGTATTCCAGGTGTGGCCTCACTAGGGTTTTATAAAACGGTACTAATACTTGGCGTGATCTTAATTCTGTGTCTCTGTTTGTACAGCCCAGGATTGCGTTAGCTTTTTTTTGGCGGCTGCTGCACACGGCTGGCTCATGATCAAGTGATCGTCTATTATCCCAGGCTGAGCGGCTGCAATAGCTTGAAAGTTCACTCGGAATATTATCGATAAGAAATCTCGCCAGAATAAATATGGGACTAAAAAGTTTCATTTAGCATTTGAATAAGTAGTGGATCTATGTGATGTATAATTAGTTAGTAGTTATTTTATTAATATTTTGACGATGGAGAGTTAAAGTGCGATAGAATTTAATGTTTTATTGTTGTTAGCATATTCTAGATTATGCTTGTTTGTATTTTTATACCCTGTATTCAGCTCTGGGAAGTCGGGGAGGGGAGAGGGGAGGGGGAGGAGGGGGGGTTTTTGTATCCAAAAATGTACTGTAAAGCTTTTCAATAAAAAGAAAAGAAAAGAAATCTCGCCTTGATGGGACAAACATTAATAGTGTCGAGCCTCAGACAACCCAAAGGATTTGGCTCCAGCCAATTGTACTGCAGGACCGTGGAGTCCTACTGGATGATCCCTTAAACGTGAGCCAGCTGTGTGCAGCAGCAGCCAAAAAAGCTAATACAATCCTTGGTTGCATAAACAGAGGCATAGACTCAAATTCATGTGAAGTATTAGTGCTGCTGGAATACTGCATTTTGGTCACCCACTACAAAAAATAAAAGAGGTTGAGAGTTTGGAAACAGTGCAAAGAAGAGTAACTAAGATGATTAAAGATAGGATAATCTTTGTCATTTTTTACTGTGGGCACAACGGCACACATCAAAAATGAAATTTAGAGACTAAAACATATGAAGAACGGTTGCTGGAATTGGGTATGTCTATTTTAATGAAAAGGACGAGGGGTGGCATCATAGCAACTCTTCCAGTATCTCAGGGGCTGCCCCAAAGAACAGGGAGTCAAGCTGTTCTCCAAAGCGCCTGAAGGCAGGACAAGAAGCAATGGATGGAAACTAGTCAAGGAGAGAAGCAACCTAGAACTAAGGAGAAACTTCCTGACAGTTGGAACAATTAACCAGTGGAACAACCTGCCTCCAGAAGTGGTGAATGCTCCAACACTGGAAGTTGTTAAGAAGAGACTGGACAGCCATTTGTCTGAAATAGTATAGGGTTTCCTGCCTGAGCAGGGGGTTGGACTAGATGACCTCCAAGGTCCCTCCCAACTTTATTGTTGTTATTAAATATTTTTGTCTGTTCAGTGCCCAGACCGTAGTTCAAATCCTTCCTGACAGTGAGAACAATTAACCTGTGGAACTCCTTGCCTCCAGAAGTGGTGAATGCTCCAACACTGGAAGTTGTTAAGAAGAGACTGGACAGCCATTTGTCTGAAATGGTAGAGGGTTTCCTGCCTGAGCAGGGGGTTGGACTAGATGACCTCCAAGGTCCCTCCCAACTTTATTGTTGTTATTAAATATTTTTGTCTGTTCAGTGCCCAGACCGTAGTTCAAATCCTTCCTGACAGTGAGAACAATTAACCTGTGGAACTCCTTGCCTCCAGAAGTGGTGAATGCTCCAACACTGGAACTTTTTAAAAACAGACTGGACAGCTATTTGTCCAGAATTGTAAAGGGTCTCCTGCCTGAGCAGGGGGTTGGACTAGGTGACCTTCAAGGTCCCAGCTCTATTCTGATTCTGATTTTGAAGAGCTGCTTGCCTCAGTCGAGAAATTTGGAAAGGAAAGGACAAGGATACTGTTTTTTCCCCCAAATGGCAGCCTTACAAAACTTTTTTTTTTGCACTTTGGTTTTTTTAAAAAAAAAAAACAAACCACAGAGAGAACAGAGGAATGAACTAGATCAACACAATACAGCTAGTATAACATTTGTTTAGTGACCATTCAAAGTTACGCCATTGAAAAAGTGACTTAGGACCGTTTTTCACACTTACCACCACTGCAGGATTCCCAGGATCATTGTGATCAGAATTCGTAGGCTTCGCAACAGGCTCATATTTATGACCGTCGCAGTGTCGTCCCCCCCGAGGTCACGTGATCCCCTTTTGCGACTTTTGGACAAGCAGAGCGAATGGGGGGGGGAAGCCGGATGTTTAACAATTAACAATCGCAGCGATTCACTTCCCAGCTCTGGCAAGAAAAGTCGTAAAGTGGGACAAAACTCACTGGACAACTCAGTTAGCGACAGAAATTTTGGACTCCGTTGTGGTTATAAGTCAAGGACTGCCTTTTATTCATTTCTGCAGTTCGGCAGTAAAACTGCGACCTGTTGGAAGCCCATGGTGACGTTACAAAAAATTAAGATGTTGCCTGCTTGCACATCCGTATTTATTTCACGGAAGAAGTTGAGTGTCAGATAAGAAAATTAAGCCAGTTTGTTGTTATTATTTTCACGGAGAGAATTGAGCACTTCCTCTATGCAAAGGCGCAATTTGTCTGGTGTAGGATCGTGACCGCTCTGTTTCAAGTCCTTCCGTTCGATTAGGATAGCCTGCAACGCTTCTTTGGAATAACGAAAGGATGGATCCTTGCTGCAAGTATTCACAGCAAATATTTTTATTTTGTAATTCTTTATTATGCATCCATCAGGACATTTGAAAATGCTGCTGTCCCAAGAGGAAAAGCTGAAAGCCACATGGCAAATTAACTATTAAAATTAAAGTACAAGATTCAGGGACCTCTGCATAACACTGAACTGTCTGCAAGTTATGAATCAAACAGACGATCGTTCCGTTAATCAGTGGGTGTCAATTATTTCCAGGATTAAAGAAACAGGGCTGCCGATTCTTGTAGATTAAGCCGATTCTGGTGGGCTGTTTAATTCAGGGGACAACAGATCAAATTCAATGAGATTTACTTGCGTGTTGCTCAGTATCAAAAGCCTGCGCTAATATTCCTAGAAACAAAACCAATAAAATTAAGGATGAAAATCCCAATGTCGGTATGTTGAAAAGATTTTAATTTTGGTTTTACAAAAAAGACCCCAAGGGAAGTGTGAACTTTATGGTAACGATCTGCCTGCGTGTTAAGGCTGAAATTCTCAGTCATTACTGTGCGAGAAAGCAAGAATGGAATGGAATGGAATGGAATGGAATGGAATGGAATGGAATGGAATGGAATGGAATATGGAATAGAATATGGAATAGAATAGAATAGAATAGAATAGAATAGAATAGAATAGAATAGAATAGAATAGAATAGAATAGAATAGAATAGAATAGAATAGAATAGAATAGAATAGAATAGAATAGAATAGAATAGAATAGAATAGAATAGAATAGGATGGGATGGGATGGGATGGGATGGGATGGGATGGGATGGGATGGGATGGGATGGGATGGGATGGGATGGGATGGGATGGGATGGGATGGGATGGGATGGGATGGGATGGGATGGGATTGGATGGGATGGGATGGGATGGGATGGGATGGGATGGAATGGAATGGAATAAAGCTGGAAGGGACCTTGGAGGTCTTCTAGTCCAGCCCCCTGCTCAAGCAGGAGAACCTATACCATATCAGACAAGCAACTGTCCAATCTCTTTTTAAAAAACCTTGCCACTTCTGGTGGCAAGCTGTTCCACTGGTTACCGGTAATTGTCTTCACTGTTAGGAAGTTTCTCCTTAATTCCAGGGTGTTTCTCTGTAGGGTTACTACTAAGTAAATCTATACAAGGGAGGTTAGAAGCAGGTTGTCATCTAAAATAGCCCTAGTGATCACATCTAACTTCATTTTTATTTACTCCATCACATTAAAAAAAATGTAATAATCCTAGGAAACTAGATACAGGTAAGTCCTAGACTTTACAACAGTTCGTTGAGTGAGTGGTCAAAGTTACTATGGCATTGGAAAAAATGACGTATAACCATTTTGCATACTTAGCGACTGTTGCAGCCTCCCCCTGGTCACGTGATCAAAATTCAGAGGCTCGGCAACTGACTCGTACTTATGACCGTCGCAGCCTCCCGGAGTCCTGCGATCACTTTTGCGTCCTTCACTTAACAACCGTGTTACTAATTTAACAAAGTTAACTAACTTATCAACTGTGTGATTCACTTAACAACTGTGGCAAGGAAGGTTGCAAAATGGGAGAAAATTCACCTAGCCAATGTCTCACCGAGCAGCGGACGTTTGGGGCTCAAATTGTGATCGCACGTCGAGAAATTCACAGTGAAGATTTGCAAATTTAGCCCGTTTCCAAGGAAAGTGAGGAAAAAATGTTTATGTCAGAGGCTTCTGTGCCGTTCCGAGCACTGGATGTTGTGCGACGCTATCCAAAATATGCAACGCGGTGATTTAAAATGCCGTATTCCCAACCGTAAAACACAACAAAGAGGAAAAACCACAGGCGTCTGGAAGAATCAGCATGGATTCTGTTAAGTGTTGCTAAAAGCTCAACGGGTTTTGTGCTTAACCAGGTTGGCTAAAGATTTCCAAGCTGCTTTTTGTGCAAATTTGGGAAGCTGACAAGCCACAAAGCAAGACGCCACGTTCTATCGTGGTCTCTATTAAAAAGTATTTTTGCCCCGCCCAGCGGTTAGCCTAGCAAAACATTTACAATGTGGGAACTGCAACCCAACATTTTGCTTTGCAAATATGTCCACCTTTCCCAAGTTTGGGGGGCGGGAGGAACCCTACTCAGTTTTCTTTCTGGTCAGTGGCGTTCAGGGCTGGCCACACCCACAATATTACCAGTAGGACGAGACCAGCCATTTTGTGAGAGTGCCTCAGAGCCCGTTCCCAAACAGTCGCCTTATTGCTGAATCGGCTTCCACGGTTCTGCTCTGTTGCTTCAATTTTCAGGATCAGCAACTTACTGGATCTCTTAAGTGCCAGCACTGACTTGATATCACAAGAGATAGATAGATAGATAGATAGATAGATAGATAGATAGATAGATAGATAGATAGATAGATAGATAGATAGATAGATAGATAGATAGATAGATAGATAGATAGATGATAGATAGATATAAAATTTTCCAACAGTATTTTTCTTAATTATTGAAATAGGATTATCACCAGAGGAACAAGAAAAGCAGAAAATGTAACGCTTCCTAAGCATTTTTCTTGAAGATCTGAACCGAACTTCACAGAAATCTATGCAATTCAGATTTTACACTCCCCTAGAAGTAACAAATCAGAAGCATTTTTATTGATAAAACTATCTGTTTTCTTGTCTGTTTCTATTATATTATGGATATGATTTCTCCTATGGCTGAACACAGAGAGATAAATGAAAGCTTAACAAATTACTGATCTCTATATAAACGGGACCTGGCTCCACCACAGGTAAAACCAAAATTAAAACTGCATTATAACGATCACTCTGATCCAAGCCAAAAGCATTTCATTTTTAAAATGCCGGATTTGCATTAATTAAAACAGCCTAGTATACAAATATTCTAATTATTACTGCAGCCGTAACAATAGTAATATAAGCTACCATGGAAAGGGTATTCTAATGGTATGAAATCCTTTATATTTTGGAGAACTAAATGAGTCGCCCTCTTTAAGTTCGCTGAAATCACAAAAATCACAAAAATTATTAAAAAGCTGAATGGTTTCCCTTCAGAATCTCTAGTGGGGATCTGGGGTGGGACAAGGCCGTTTCCTTCAGTTGGTGGACCTCAGCCGTTTAATTTATGCTTCAGGATATCGGATTTCTATGTATTTAAATTCAAATTTAAATTCAGAATAGAGCTGGAAGGGACCTCGGAGGTCTTCTAGTCCAGCCCCCTGCTGAAGCAAGAGACCATATACCATTCTAGAGAAATAGCTGTCCAAACTCTTCTTAAAACCTCCAGTGATGGAGTACCCACAACTTCTGGTGGCAAGCTGTTCCATTGGTTAATTGTCCTCACTGTTAGGAAGTTTCTTCTTAATTCCAGGTTGCTTCTCTCCTTGATCAGTTTCCATCTGTTGCTTCTTGTCCTGCCTGGAATGGAATGGAACGGAACAGAACGGAACAGAACAGAATATAGAGTAGCATAGAACAGAATATAGAACAGAACAGAATATAGAACAGAACAGAATATAGAAGAGAATGGAACGGAATGGACAGAACAGAATATAGAACAGTACAGAATATAGAACAGAATAGAATATAGAATATACTGTAGAACAGAACAGAATAGAATAGAACATAGAACAAAATATAGAACAGAATAGAATAGGAATAGAATATGGAATAGAACAGAATGTAGAATAGAACAAAACAGAACAGAATAGAATCTGGAAACGACCTTGGAGGTCATCTAGTCCAACCCCCTTCTCAAGCAGAAGACCCCTAGACCATTTCAGACAAATGGTTGTCCAGTCTCTTCTTAAAAGCCTCCAGTGATGGAGCGCCCACAATGTCTGGTGGCAAGCTGTTCCCCTGGTTAATTGTCCTCACTTTTAGGAAGTTCCTCCTTAATTCCAGGTTGCAGGACTTTGTAATAGCCCCACAAAATTGGAACACTAATATCATCTCACCCCTAAGTAACAATTAGGTAAAAGTGGAAAAACGAACAACAACAAAAAAAACACACAACCGCTCGCAGCCAAGACGAAGAAACTAATGGAATTTAAGGTTTCCCCATTAGCACCAAATCCCAAGGGGTTCTTTGGCTAAGGGAGCTGTGAAGATCACTCTAGAGTCTAGAAAGAACTCAAGACAACTCCAGGAGAAGAAAGAAGGCCAGAGAAGCTGGCACCCCCATCTAGACCTCCCATCGTTTCAATGCAGGTCCCATCGACGCTTCTTCTAGCTGCCTTTGATGCTGCCGAGAGGACCACGGGGGTCTTTTAGGCATCTGCACAGAAGGACCAGAAGGAGGACAACGCTGATCAGCCCCAACATGCTTTCCAGAAAGGGAACAGGTGGTGTGATCTGGTCCTCTTGAAGGACACCACATTGGAGAAGAATCTCACGTAGTCCAGAAGGCAGGACTGAGCCTCTGAAACCGTCCCGTATCTGCTTTGCTGGCTGAAGGTTGAGTCCCACAGCCTTGTCCCCTGCTTCCTTCTCCAAAAAGGACCCCTTGAAGAAGCTAGCAAGCAGCCCTTCTGAGGGAGGAACAGCCTTCTCCAACGCTGGGGTGCCACAGGAGAACATGGCCTCTCCAAATAAGAGTAAAGTAGAATAGAATAGAATAGAATAGAATAGAATAGAATAGAATAGAATAGAATAGAATAGAATAGAATAGAATAGAATAGAATAGAATAGAATAGAATAGAAGTAGAGTAGAGTAGAGTAGAATAGTAAAGTAGAGTAGAGTAGAAGTAGAGTAGAAGTAGAGTAGAGTAGAAGTAGAGTAGAGTAGAGTAGAGTAGAGTAGAGTAGAGTAGAATAGAATAGAATAGAATAGAAGTAGAGTAGAGTAGAGTAGAGTAGAGTAGAGTAGAGTAGAGTAGAACAGGAGTAGAGTAGAGTAGAATAGAATAGAACAGGAGTAGAGTAGAGTAGAGTAGAGTAGAGTAGAGTAGAGTAGAGTAGAGTAGAGTAGAGTAGAGTAGAGTAGAGTAGAGTAGAACAGAACAGGAGTAGAGTAGAGTAGAGTAGAGTAGAGTAGAGTAGAGTAGAGTAGAGTAGAATAGAATAGAATAAAATAGAATAGAACAGGAGTAGAGTAGAGTAGAATAGAATAGAACAGGAGTAGAGTAGAGTAGAGTAGAGTAGAGTAGAGTAGAGTAGAGTAGAGTAGAGTAGAGTAGAGTAGAGTAGAATAGAATAGAATAGAATAGAATAGAATAGAATAGAATAGAATAGAATAGAATAGAATAGAATAGAATAGAATAGGTTGGAAGGGACCTTGGAGGTCTTCTAGTCCAACCCCCTGCTCAGGTAGCAAAAAGATGCTGAGATACCTCTGATTAAGCCTCAGGTCTTCCACTAAACCCAGAGCAGAAACATTGAATTAAAACAATATACTTTTCCCAAATAAAACAGCTCTGGGCTGTTTCTTGGCACCAGAAGCAGAGATTGACTCAAGCCAAGGACACTCCTGCCAAAAATAAACCACCCCTTTTCTTTGTCAGCTGAAAAAGGGGGGAGGAACCCCAAAACAATGTGAACGGAGGGGCCGGGACATCATGCCCGCCCGCATCTGTTTGGATGAAACGGGAGTTCTCTGGCACTCGGGAACCGTCCTTGAGGAACGTCACTCGACAAACAACGCTGGGCTAAAATGCTTCTCGTGCCAAGAGGACAAAGTTGCCAACGTCACACGACCTGAAAACGGCAAGATTTCACACCGGGGAGTCAATATCACAAAGGAGATTGCGTGTGTAAGCTATTCCTAGTTTGACTATTTAAAAAAATATCCCTGAAAGGCAGATGGCAACGTTTCCTAAAGAGGACAGAGAGTCCTTGTCTGTGGAGATTCTCCATCCTCCAGGTCCCCAAAGGGGCTTTGTTTTTCAGGAGGCAACTGGACTTCCTTTTGTTTTCCTTTTGAAGACGTTTCACTTCTCATCCCAGAAGCTTCTTCAGCTCTGACTGGATGGTGGGGAAGGGAAGGATTTATCCTCCTTGCAGAGAGCCGGTCATTTGCATCCTTTTGGAGAGTCGTTGAGGCCACTTGGAGGTTTATCTGAGTCCTCAGGGTCATCTTAGTGCAAATGCTTGTAGTGCAAGAAGGGTTGACGCCCATTTGCACCACTCAGGTGACCCTGAGGACACAGGTCAACTTCCCAGTGGCCTCAACGACCCTCTAAAAGGATGCAGATGACCGGCTGTCTGCAAGGAGGATAAATCCTTCCCTTCCCCACCATCCAGTCAGAACCTGAAGAAGCTTCATGGGATGAGAAGTGAAACGTCTTCAAAGAAAAAACAAAGAAAGTCCAGTTGCCTCCTGAAAAAAACACTTTTGGGAGAAGGATGAAAGGGAAAGAGGAAGAGGAGGAGGAAGATGGGAGGGAAAGAAGGAGAAGGATAGGGTAGAGGGAGAGAGAGAGAGAGAAAGAAAGAAAGAAAGAAAGAAAGAAAGAAAGAAAGAAAGAAAGAAAGAAAGAAAGAAAGAAAGAAGAAGAAAGAAAGAAAGAAAGAAAGAAGGAAGGAAGGAAGGAAGGAAGGAAGAAGGAAGGAAGGAAGGAACGAAGGAAGGAAGGAAGGAAGGAAGGAAGGAAGGAAAGAAAGAAAGAAAGAAAGAAGAAAGAAAGAAAGAAAGAAAGAAAGAAAGAAGAAAGAAAGAAAGAAAGAAAGAAAGAAAGAAGAAAGTCCAGTTGCCTCCTTAAAAAAGGCACCATTGGGACAGATACTCCTCGACTTACTATTCATTTAGTGACTGTTCAAAATCATGACTTATGACTGGTTTTTTCCACACGACCGCTGCAGCCTCCCCAGGGTCACGTGATCCAAATTGAGACTGTTTGGCAACTGATTCATATTTATGACAGTGGTGGCGTCCCCAGGTGACGCGTGATCCCCTTTTGCGACCTTCTAAGCAAAGCAAAGTCAATGGGGGGGCGGAAGCCAGATTCGCTCAACGACCGTGTGACTCAATTAACCGATGCAGTGATTCGCTTAACAACTGTGGCAAGGAAGGTCGTAAAATGGGGAGAGACTTAACAACTTAGCAACGGAAATTTTGGCCTCAACTGTAGTGGTAATTGGGTTGGGTGGTGCTCCATCTCTTGCTAAAGCATCCTCTCGATTTTTAAAGGCACCCATTTATTATTTGGAAGCTGCAAATAAAAACGCAGTTCGACTGCCTTTCCAGCCAGGTTGAATGGCGGCCCGGATGCATCGCGATTAAAATCCAATTTTGCCCACAATGTAAACCCACAACTGCATCGAAAGACGTCCAGCAGAAAACACACAGAATCTCAATAAAATATAAGACTTGGCATCAGTCAGAATATGCCCATCATTTCTCCCTGAAATCAAAATAAAAGGGCTGGCTATCCCCAATTCAATTCAAACGGGGCGCAAATGCATTTCACATTATACAAGTCAAAAAGCCGCCTGTAATTCAAAAAATCGCCTGACTTTGGTCCAGCACAGCAATAAAGGCACGTTTTGGGCTGAGATCTACGCTTTAATTGTGCTTACAGCATTTTATTGCAATCTCTAAAATTTCAGAAACTTTTAAAAATTCTACTAGCGGCTTGTAAAAACACCTTAAGCCAAATTACACAATACCCTCTTTTAGTAATTAACCATTTCTTTTTTAAAAAAAACAACAATCCTTCCCCCCCCCCCCAAAAAAAATCATATACGCCAGCTTCCACCTCAACCCTGTTTACACATTGCTCCTTTTATCTAGTTTGTTAACATTATCTTTAATACATTTAACTTTTTCATTGACTCTAGATGGTTATTTTTGATACTATAAGCCACCTAAAGTTGCTTAATTGAGAGATGGGTGGCATATAGGTTTAAATTGAATAAATAAATGAACGCATGCATTTCGAAAGCAGAACAAAAAGGATCTTAGAAATAATTACTATAAAACTATAATCGGTTCATAAATGAATTCATGCAAAATTCATTTCGTGCGCATGAATTCTAAGTGCAGAGATACAGAGATTTAAAAAACGATGTCAGTTTTTGTGAAGGCAGCAAACATGAAGATATGGGAAAATATGTCTATTAAATGATAACTAGTAGGTGAAAACAAAAATAAGCATTTCAAGTATTAAAATATATTTGCTCCAATTAGCTTCTGACATTTCTCTTTTGTGCATTTGTGTTAGAAAAAAACACTCACTAATATTAAAATCTGCATTTAATTTCAGTCCCTTCACACTGGGTTTCAGCACTGGACCCAATTTGACAGCAAACTCTACTATGTAATACATTTTTACTGCATTTTAATTGATAGCATACGATGGTATTTGATGTATGAAAATAACAGCCAGCTGGATAAATACCTGACTGATTTTAGGCAGAGCAAAAGATTTTGCTAGCAAATAATAATAATAATAATAAAATAGCTAGAATGCCACAGAACTATTTTAACTTGAAAGAAAGGGCATGAGCCAAAGTGGAATCACACTGACCATTTTAATAGACTGGAAAGGTTTCAGCTTGAATTGCAAACCTTGGTAGAATTCCTTTCGAAGGAGAGTGAGTTTAAGCAGCTGCTCTTCAGAGTAAGAAACGCAATTAAAAGACGTTACGAATCACATTTCTTATTTGGGAAAGGGGCTACCAGACTCCTGATCTTGGGGTCCCATAGGCCAACATGGTTTTATTTCCTACAACATCCATTCAAAAATTCAAAATCAAATCTCAGGTTTCTTCCCTCCTTACGAAGCACCTGTTTTTGGAGAGGGGCAAAACCCAAGGCCGAAAGAGGCCCAGCTGTTCCGGACGGGAGAAGGCACAGGACCTCCTCCGCGGGCCGTTGAATGTGCTGGCATGTTGGGTTGCAGAGCCAAGAAGACAAAGCTACCCCCGGTTCTCCTCCTCGTGGCCACCTGCACCCAACGAGCAAGCTGAGCTCCAAGGCTGGAAGGCCCGCCCCACAACATCTGGATCCCGCTCCAGCAGGCTCTCCATACAAGGTCCGCACCAGAGGCTGGACACTTCAGCGGTCATCAAAGTTACCCTCTCAAAAGCTACTCCAAAAAAGTTTCACTTAGCATTTGAATAAGTAGTGGATTTATATGATGTATAATTAGCTTGTAGTTATTTTTTTAAGAGTTAAAGTGCGATAGAATTAAATATTTTATTGCTGTTCGCATATTTTAGATTATGCTTGTTTGTATTTTTATACCCTGTATTTAGCTCTGGGAAGTCGGGGAGTGGGGAGGGGAGGGGAGGGGAGAGGTGGGGAGGTTTGGGGAGAGGGGAGGGGGAGGGGGAGGGGTTTTGTATTTAAAAATGTACTGTAAAACTTTTCAATTAAAAAAAAAAGCTACTCCAAGAATTTGCATGGGCCTGATTTAAATTTTGTGACGGTAAAACAGCCACGGTGAGCGACAAAGACTTATTGCAATAGAAGAGGAGCTTGGCCACATGGGGTTGAAGTGTGGGGTCCCCGGTGCTCCCCGAGCTGGGTGGCTTTCCTGCAGACGTTTCATGACCCAGCTAGGTAATGTCATCAGTGCTAGAAGGGAATTGGGTTTGTGGAGAGGAGGAAGAGCAGGAAAGGACTGTGGGGTCCTTGGTGTTCTCTCAGCTTGGTTTTCTTGCAGACGTTTCATGACCCAGCTAGGTGATATCATCAGTTCTCGAAGGAAGTGGGGTTTGTGGAGAGGAGGAGGAGGAGGAGATGGTGGCAGTGGTGAGGGATCCTTGGTGCTGTCTGAGATGGGTGGTTTTCTTGCAGCCTTTCCATGACCCAACTAGGTCAGCCCCAATACACTGAGGATGTTTCCTAGTTGGGTCATGAAATGTCAACAAGAAAACCACCCAGCTCAGAGAGCACCAAGGACCCCACAGTCCTCCTCCTCCTCCTCCTCCTCCTCCTCCTCCTCCTCCTCCTCCTCCTCTTCCTCCAAACTCCCTCTTCTAACTTTGATGATATTCCCTAGCTGGGTCATGAAACGTCAGCAAGAAAACCACTCAGCTCAGAGGACCCAAGGACCCCATAAAGACTTATGCATGTAGCGGTCTTCTCTTTCCCCCTTAAAAAGGCGGCATTCCCACTGCACTTTATTTCCTTCCCTGTACCAGGCCGATGGGCTCGCCTTGCCAACTCACTAGTCCCCAGAGAGGATGGACTATAACTCAGGATCTCTGCCGAACCTTTGAGGGTGCTGAGCGTTTGAGCCATCCCATCCAACATTTTCTGCGGGAGGTTGGCTGCCCTTTCTGCGTTCCCCCCCCTCGGTCAAAGCAGATGGAAAGGTCCACAGGAGAGGGATTTACACTTGGACACCATCTTAGCCACTGACTCACACTTATGACGGCCACAGTGATCCCCTTATGCGACCTTCTGACAAGCCAAGTCAGATTCACTTAGCAACGTTGTCATTACCTTAACAACTGCGGCGGGGGCCAATTAACGAGGGGGGCGAGAAAGGTCCTCAAAGAAAGGGGCAAAATCCACTTAACAACTGCCTCACTTAGCAACAGAAATTTTGGGCTCCATTGTGGCGGTAAGCCAAGAAACGCCTGCAATGGTCAACGGCCGCCCAGATCAATATGTAAAATAGAAGAAAGCAAATGCTGATAATTTGCCAAACACACACATCACACACAGGACCGACCCAAAGCGACACACACACACACACAGAGGGCATCAAGAGCAGAGCTGTTTTGGGGGGCATTCGTGAAACCGTGGGTCTTATTGTCCACAACTTCTCAGTGGCCCAACAGATAGGAGACAGAATAATTAGTTGGAAGGGGCCCTAGAGGTCTTCTAGTCCAGCCCCCTGCTCAAGCAGGAGATGCTGTACCGTTTCAGACAGTCTCTTCTTGAAAACTTCCCGTGATGGGGTCCAACATTGACTGTCTTCTTATCTAGCTTTCACCCTACGGATGACAGACAATTCTTTCTCTCCCGGCACCAAAATAGCTACCACAACTTTGCAAGATTAAAGTCAAAAGAGGTTAACCAGCTCAGGCATAACCCGAGGGTTTTTTGATTGACAAAAAAGCTGCAGCCGGTTTCTTGGGCCCGAGGGTGACACTTAAGCTATTAGACCATCTGCCACCTTCCCAGGCAGTGCGAGAGGGGCACGGAAACCCAACACCCGCAGCGTTGTGGCAATGCCAAGCATCCCGAGAATGGTGTCTGCTCACAACTCTGTTATGTTCAGAATGAGATCCCCCTTCAGCCCAGCCCACCGTCTCCTTCACGGATCCCCGTTTCCAACAGGCTTGCAAAAGCCAGACCTGCTAGCTCGCTCCTCTTGCCTTCCTCGCGTTTGACACCTACGTGTAGGCTCAACAAATAATCTAGGACATATCGACATGGCTGAAGAACGCGGGAGGCAACGATCAAGCCCCAGATGCAAATCTAAGGCTCCCCACCCAGGGACACGTATTAGGGAATGAGTCTCTCGGAAATCAATGGAATTAGCTTCTTAATAAAGCCGGACGTCCAGTCCCACTCAGCCGATTCGCCTGGCAAAAGGTTAAAGAGAAGGCTCGCTGAATGGGGATTTGGGGTTTCAAATGTACCTTACCACTTTCGGAGAGGCTGAAAGGACCAGTTGGCCCAATCGTATCAGGCTCTCGGCATTTTGGAATTGTGTTGGGGATATTGAACCCCACGGCTGAAGATGTCATGGACCTTTCCATCTCCAGGAACTTCCCCCTCAACTTGGAGGCCAGGGGTCTCCAAACATGGCAACTTTAAGACGTGTGGACTTCAACTCCCCAGGCAGTAATAATAATAATAAAGTTGGAAGGGGCCTTTGAGGTCATCTAGTCCAACCCGCTACTCAGGCAGGAAACCCTAGACCATTTCAGACAAATGACTGTCCAGTCTCTCTTTAAAAACTTCCAGTGTTGGAGCATTCACCACTTCTGGATGCAGGTTGTTCCACTGGTTAATTGTTCTGTCTGTCAGGAAATTCCTCCTTAGTGCTAGGTTGCTTCTCTCCTTGGTGAGTTTCCATCCGTTGCTTCTTGTCCTGCCTTCAGGCGCTCTGGAGAATAGCTTGACTCCCTCTTCTTTGGGGCAGCCCCTGAGATATTGGCAGGCTCGTCCTTCTCTTAATTAAACTAGACATTTTTCCTTAATTCTAGGTTGCTTCTCTCCTTGATTAGTGTTCACCCACTGCTTCTTGTCCAGCCTTTGGGTGCTTTGGAGGATAGCTTGACTGCCTCTTCTTTGGGGCAGCCCCTGAGATATTGGAACACTGCTATCATGTCCCCCCTCACCCTTCTCTTCACTAAACTAGACAGACCCAATTCCAGCAACTGTTCCTTATGTTTTAGCCTCCAGTCCCCTAATCATCTTTGTTGCTCTTCTCTGAGCCCAGGACCATGTGTAATCAATGAACTCTCTTGTTTAGAAATTGTCCAATTTGGACAATACCTGGCTGAGGAATTCTGGGAGTTGAAGTCCACACGTCATAACAGGGCCAGGTTTGAAGACCCCTGCCCTAAAGTGCTCTTTTTTTATTGAAAAGTTTTACAATACATTTTTTTTAAAAAACAAAACCCCTCCCAACCCCCTCCCCTCTCCCCAACCCTCCCCAACACCTCCCTCCCTTCCCCCTCCCCCCTCCCCGACTTCCCAGAGCTCAATACAGGGTATAAAAATACAAGCAATCATAGCCTACCTTATGCAAACAACAATAAAATATTAAATCTATCGCACTTTAACTCTTATAAAATAACTACAAGCAATATAAATATCACATCAGTACTTATTCAAATGCTAGATGAAACTTTTTAGTCCCATATTTATTCTGGATATAAGCAATCTGCCCTAAAGTGCTCTTGAGTGCCTTCATTCTCCGAGAACTATTCATGAACCTAATTATTTACTTATTCAACAAATTTACCCAGCCGCCCAACGCTCACACAGGTGAGTCCAGACGGCTTACCACACTAAAAGCCACAGCATTAAAAGCCATGTTCAGTTTTTGCCTATTCATTTCACGGCCATTTTTTTTGCAACAAAAACAAAAAAAACACCACGATAAAATGGGCAGCTTTACAGAAGAAAAGGTATCTCGGCCGTTAGAACATGAAAACAGCTCTTTAAAATATAACGAGAGGGTTAAGAGCTAAAATTCATGCTTAACTCACAGGAGGGAGAATATGAAGACGGCCAGAGCAACCGTTTCGGATCTGCCTTCAGAAGACCCATCAGACTTGACGTCCCTCAACTCCCAAAGTCCTCGTCTCCAGATGTTCCACCAGCAAAGAAGCTTCTGGGTCTCCTCTCCAGCACTCCTCATCTTCACAGCTGAGGAAGCAGGCAGCCAAAACACAAGCTGAAGAGCTTTCAACCCCACCCCACCCCACGAAGAGACTTTGGAGGCAAAGAGGAAAACGGATCAAATTACACACCTCCCCAAAATGCGACAGTGGAAATCTTCAGGAAGAAAATTAGGTATGGGAAGAGGGAATTATGAGAAGAAATTTTACTCCTGGGTTTCAGGGCTGCTCCGATACAATTCTGTGGGGTCCGCAATGCTGTCTTAGTTTGATTTTGTTCTGGGGTTGTTTTCCCGCAGATGTTTCATTACACAAATTAGGCAACATCAGTTTAATGCTGGTGATGATGTTGCTTAGGTTTGGGTCATGAAACGTCTGCAAGAAAACCAACGAGCTCAGAAAGCACCAAGGACCCCTCATTTCAACCCTGAGCTACAAATATGATACAAACAGGATAGCAGCGTTCCAGTATTTCAGGGGCTGCCACGAAGAAGAGGGGGTCACGTTATTCCCCAAAGCACCAGAGGGAAGGACGAGAAACAATGGTTGGAAACTGACCAAAGAGAGAAGCCACCTGATATTAAGGAGAAACTTCCTGACAGTGAGGACGATTAACCAGTGGAACAGCTTTGCCTCCAGAAATCGTGAGCGCTCCATCACCGGAGGTTTTTAAGAAGAGACTGGACAGTCACTTGTCTGAAATGGTGTAGGTTCTGCTGCTTGAGGGGAGGGGGCTGGACTAGAAGACCCCCAAAGTCCCTTCCATCTCTATTCTATTCTAAGAAGCAAAGGATGGAAACTAATCAAGGAGAGAGCCAATCTGGAACTAAGGAGAAATTTCCTAACAGAATAATTAATCAGTGGAACGGCTTGCCTTCAGAAGACCTCCAAGGTCCCTTTAAGCTCTATTCTATTCCATTCCATTCCATTCCATTCCATTCCATTCCATTCTATTCTATTCTATTCTATTCCTTATTTTTATTCTATTCTATTCTATTCCTTATTTCTATTCTATTATATTTTATTCTACTCTACTCTACTGTACTCTATTCTATTCTTTATTTCTATTCTATTCTATTCTATTCTATTCTATTCTATTCTGTTCTGTTCTGTTCTGTTCTGTTCTATTCTATTCTATTCTGTTCTATTCTATTCTATTCTTATTCCTTATTTCTATTCTATGCTATTCTACTCTACTCTAGTCTAGTCTATTCCTAATTCAATTCTATTCTTCATCCCATTAACTATTCTATTCTATTCTATTCTATTCTATTCTATTCTATTCCTTATTTTTATTCTATTCTATTCTATTCCTTATTTCTACTCTATTATATTTTATTCTACTCTACTCTACTGTACTCTATTCTATTCTTTATTTCTATTCTATTCTATTCTATTCTGTTCTGTTCTGTTCTGTTCTATTCTATTCTATTCTATTCTATTCTATTCTATTCTATTCTATTCTATTCTATTCTATTCTATTCTATTCTATTCTATTCTATTCTATTCTATTCTATTCCTAATTCAATTCTATTCCTAATTCTATTCTATTCCTAATTCTATTCTATTCTATTCCATCCCATCCCATCCCAATGTTCTCCTTCATTGATACAATTCTGCCCTTTTAGGCCAACATTTTTAGGGCCCTAACATGAAAGCTATGTTTTTAAACAAAAGCAACCGATCGTGCTCCATCTATCCTTAGAGAAAGCATTTTCTCGAGACAGCAACCCAAAGCTGCCCAACACAACAGCCCGTTGCCTTCCGTGGCAAACCATCAACCCCAGCCCCAACCTTGTTGAAAAGCAAAGCCACACACACACACTGGCAACAGCCCACTGTGTGATGCTAAGGAGAAGACGTCCAAACTCACAAAACGGCAGTTCCTATCCAAGACCCTGCAGGACCAGACACACCCAGAAACTGCGAGGAAAGGACTCCAGTGTCTATGAAGATGTCTGTTGTCCCAAAGCTGTTTTTTTTTCCAAAAGGCAACTGGACTTCCTTGGTTTTTCCTTTGAAAACCTTCTGAAGAAGCTTCTTGGATGAGAAGAGACACATTTTCAAAGGAAAAACCAAGAAAGTCCAGTTGCCTTTTGGATAAAAAAAAATGGGATAAAAGACTCCAATGCACAAACTCAACATATTGCCCTAAAAGCAAACCCTTTCCGTCTTCAAAAAGCTCATTCCCACAATCTCAGCAACTCAGTTGAAGGGGTGGGGGAGAGGAACGTTCCCGAGAATGGAGGCAAGCTGGAGATGCTGCATTTGGATCAGGCCCTCCAAGAGTGTGCAGTTACTTTGAGTCTCTCTCTTCTCCTTCGCGAGTTCATCATCTTGTTCCATCCCAATCGGAGGGCACAAGAGAACAGCCCAGAATGAAGGATTTAAAAACAACCCTTCAATCACGCTGTGGCTAAAGGAGATACGTTCATTTTGTTCCCCATTTCTCAGTCCAGCTGTGCATTTATGCAGCTGTTTTGTTTTTTTTTAGATTAAACAAAAGAAAGGCACAAACTCGGAAAGCTCAAGACATAAATAAGTTGCGTAATGATTCCCTTCTGGAGTTCCCGGCCTCCGAATGAGAGAAGCATACACTCTTAACAGAGGCTGAAAAATTAGCAGCCTACACAGACCAGGCACCTTTTGTAAGAAATTCTCCATTTGCTGAGAAGGTGTTGGATATCCAAATTGCCATGTCTATCCATGCGCGATGCCTCACCTAAGTCAGAAGTTCACCCTGCGGTACAGCACAATCTTTTTTTTTCCATTCGCAGAATTTTTGTCGCTTTACTGTGTCTCCCCCAGCCATCTTGGGAATCTTGCAAAGATAAGAGAGATTTAATTTTTTAAAAAAATAAATAAATAGGAATGCAAGATACAGCTAAGCACATGACCAAAAAACTCCAACATGTAAATGGTGGCTAACGTGGCAAAGCGTGTATGACGTGCAGAAACGTAGCAAGCCATTTTGATTTCTCCGTAGAAATAAAAGATATCGCTCCGAGAAACCAATAACTTGAGCCCAGTTTTTTTTCATTGTTGCTTTTATTTAATTTAAAAAAATAGCTATAAAAGCAAATTTAAATAGCACCTGCTCTTGCACTACAAGTAAGCTAATGAACCTGGCTTGTTTTTGGAGGCTGGAAAGCTAGAACTCCTGAAATCCCTCAATATTAAGTCATCATCCCTAAATTGTAGGACTCCCAAAACTCGATTGGATCCCTCCGTTACGTGAATTTGGTGCTCAGGCCATTAAATATTATATTGTCCTATTAATTGTCCTGAATCAAATGTTGCCCTATCATGCAAACCCCAGAACGTGATTAAATCACAGACCTTGGCTTGTGGACTGAAGCTCAAAAGCGGCTTGTGAGCGCATCCACGCCACTTAATGATGCACAATTTCTCGGCATGTTTATTTCTCTGAATAAATATCATTAAACTAAGGAAAGGGATTGCCCAGATGTTAATAAAGACCGGATGGCATCGAATTTTGGGTTTGAGCATCCGTCTCCGTCTGAGAACGGGTGGGATCCATTTTCAGCAAAAAAAGAAGACCCCCCTCCCCCCCACACACACATGAAAGGGTTTGAAAGCATTATTGCTAATAATGAATTTTTTTTTTCCTGGAGACAGGAAGTTTTACAGTATGGAGGCCTTTTTGCGCAGACTCTCTTCTGCAGCAAAGTACTTTCTCCAGCGTAATCCAGTGAGAATCGAATCCATTGAACTATGGGGCAGAAAAAGAGAACTTTCAATCAAGGGACCTACTCAATCAAAAGAATTGGAAACAAGAAGGGAGGTGTGATTTGGAGGCCTGAGCATCTCTGCGCGTTCGGCATGGCCACCTACATCCCATCAGCCAAAGTCCCTCTGGCCAGTTTTAAACTGACAACCGCAGCAATTGTATTACAATCACAGTTACAAGACCAACACGGGAGCGAGTTCAATCATTAACACCGCTATTAAAAGCCCAAATCTGTCTCGTTTTGCCAAATCTGCAAAGGAAGTCTACAGGATTGAGGCAAATTAGTCAGATCCTCAAACCAAGCGAAGGACTGGCATTAAATCGCCTGTTCGCCGCATCCGTGGATTAATATTTCTGAACAAAGTCGGGGGTTTGCCAACTCGCAATCACCGCCACTCCAAAATTTGGGGAGAAATTCAGGTTTTATCTGATGAAAAGAAAGAGGGGAGAAACTCCGTAGCAGAAAAAAACCAAAACTGGCCTCCTTGTTATTAGCAGGGAAATCGGGGCCGGGCCTGCAAAAGCAACATTAGTTCTCCAATTAAATATATGTGCATTTATAAAATAATAAATCTCACAAGCAGACAAGCCAAATTACAGTCTAATGACAGCGAAGGTTTATTTTTAGCAATGGGATTGTAATATTTAGAAAATGTTAATTGCAGAGGGCTATTTAGCCCCCCCTCCCCAAACCGGCAAAAGACAAACAGAAGTGAATGCAGCAGCCGGATTGAACTACAGGAATGATCAAAATGCAACTGGACATCCCACATGCTCTACATAGGAAAGAAATCCACCAATTTAGGGGCAGGACCCATAAAGTTGTTACGTAAGGGCAGGACAAGATTTCCCTGCCTAAAGGGACTGCAGCTTATAAAGGAAAATTTAACTAGCCAACAGGGAAAGGGCCAAAATAAGAGACGCGGGGCTGTGTTTGATGAAGAACAATTCGTTAGGGAATAATTCTTCGTCTCTCTGCAATTTTAAGACAAGGAGAAGCAACTGCTCTGGCACAGAGTTCCCATGTTGCTGAGACCCAGCGATCAGTCAACGGTGGGAGAATGAAAGGTTTCAATCACAGCAAACCTTCAAAAACAACAACAACAACAATGCAGTAATGTTTGTGTCCTAATGAACGTCATATCCAGACCACCATTACTATACTGAGAGCAGCCAGCATCTTAACTAAGATGGGGGCAGTCGCCAAATCAGGCTTAAAGTTTGCTTTTCAAAATCCAGGATCTGGAATAAAGCATTTATATGCTGGATGTTAACAGGGCAAAAGGAAACCCACCCCCCACCCCCCCAAAGAAATCCACGGATGCGTTTGATCTTCCTCCAAAGCTCTGGAAACCTGGCTAAACGCAGAACGCCGTAGAAAAACACAATTTTATAGCTGCCCCTCTTGTAAGTCTACCTTTAAAATCTATTGAGAATATATAGTTCCTCACCAGTTTGACTTTGGCTCACGTTTACCTGACGCCGAGCTTTCTGGATACTTGACGTTATTGTCCCCTCAACATAAAAAATGAATTCTCTGCAGGAATGCCAAGTGCTTCAAGTCACAGGCCATCGGATGCCAGGATTGCAAACAATGTTTGGAGCAAGGGTAATAAAAACGGCGGGGGGGGGGGGGAAACATCCAAGCTCTTGTCCTCACCATGAAACAAGTCAGAAGCAAAGCTAGCAAAAGCGAGGTCTCGGTCGAGCAACCCCTGAACTCTGGTGCACGTTGTGTCTTAGGGAATAACAACATGGCAAGTTGCCGTTTTGCTCTTTTCTCTGGAATGTTGGATTCCCAGACTTTTGCTACTCATCTCCCGTCCAAAAATGGACCAGCTCAAAAACTTATTTGTTTTTCCCCACCCCACCAGAGCATCAGGATCAGGGGGGGGCTGCTGCTTCTTAGCTGGATTTAAATTAGAAGTCAGGAAGAGGTCAGCTAGAGACAAAAGAAAACAAAAGAAAAAATTTAAATTTCAACTCCGGGAGGAGTTAATTATAAAGCACAATCTCTCTCGTTTGTATCATGCAGCGTGACCAGATTGGGATCCTATTTTAGACAAGTCTCAGCTTTTTTTTTTAGCCTATTTTTTTTTTTAAAATTCCATTTATATCCCGCCCTTCTCCGAAGACTCAGGGCGGCTTACAAGCTTAGCAGTAGCCTTCATTCTATGTATAGGCCTGCTTATTAGGGCTTTCACACACACCCCAAGCGGCATTATTACAAAGTCAGCTTAATTGCCCCCAACAATCTGGGTTTGCTTTTCAGGTGTTGTTTTGCTTGCTTATAATGCCGAAGGAGAGACTGCAAAGCAAAGCACCACAAGAGAGACCCCCCCCACACCCCCACCCACTTCTCCAAAGAAGCCAGAATGGGTGTGATCCCGGCAGCGTTCGCAAGGAAGCAACACCAAAGGATCTGGCCCCAGGCGCACTGCAAAATAATAATAATAATAATAATAATAATAATAATAATAATAATAATAATAATAATAATAATAATAATAATAATAATAATAATAATAATAATAATAATAATAAATAATAATAATAATAAAAATTTAAAAAAAATTCGCTTTCAGCCCGACAATGATATGGACAAAAAAAATCACTCGAGGCAACCAGACCTAGAACAGCATCCCGAAACTCTGGAAAAAGGCTTTTTTTTTCCCCTTCCCCAGCCCCCCCCCCAACTTGCAATAAAGTCATCTCCCTTCCCTGATCACCCGTGACTTGGATCTTCTGATGGCTTCAAAAGGAAACAGACCAGAGGAGCGTTAACTCACTTGCCCGACGCCTGGATTCCCAGAGATCCAGGATCCGGATCTGAAGTTGCATTTCAAGTTCCTTTTTCACGCGCATCTTCCTGCAAATTGAACCGCTTCCTGCCTTTCTCCGAGAGAGACCAGAAAGAAACCAAACCAGAGGAAGAAGCGCAAACCTGCATGAAAACAAAAGAGCTAAAAGGAATCAGCAGAGACAGCTTTTGTCTTCAGAGAGAGAGAGAGAGAGAAAGAAGCTTTGGGGAGAGACTGTTTTAAAACCTGCACAAATTCAGCCGTTGTCCCCCTTCTCCCTCTCCCCCATTTGCAGCATTTGTAGCAACAAGTGAATTGCAAAGAAATCTAGTTTGAACTTCACCTTGATTATACGATATTCTTATTCCTCCCTCTTATTCCAAGGAGCCACGGATAGGACTCCCACACAGCTTGGATCAAGCCCCCCCCCTTTTTTTTTTCTTCTTTTGGTCCATGAATTCCTCATCCGGCTGTTCCCCCCAGAAGCTGATCTTAAAGCCCCCACCCGTGGAAATAAATCTCCAAGATCGTTAAGATATATTTTTTTTCCCTAGGAGGAGAAATTCTGAAGCATCCTAAGCTTCTCTCAGATTTGCTGCCCCCTTTCTCCAGGAAAATCCTTTTTTTAAAAAAAAAAAGGTTTGCTTTTTTTTTCTCACCCTAACCCTAACCCTTCAG
This sequence comes from Vipera berus, assembly GCF_964194415.1. Taxonomy (NCBI): domain Eukaryota; kingdom Metazoa; phylum Chordata; class Lepidosauria; order Squamata; family Viperidae; genus Vipera; species Vipera berus. The sequence continues at coordinate 216,477,343 of NC_138204.1, read as the reverse complement.
TCAATTTTCTGGGCTAATTTTGTAAAGGAAGCAGAGAGCGATTTTCATGGGTTGAAAACACAGAGTTTAAAATATCCACACAACTTTCAGCATCTAAAATATTACATTTACCGGTTTGGAAAGACCGTCCCCCCCCACCCCCCCCCCCCGGGATGAATTAGCCCACAGGGTATTTTTTTAAGCACTGCAAAACTGGTTTAAAGAAAAGCCTAAACTGCTTAGCTCAGAAGCTGGAGGGGGGGGGGGAAATGTCATTTATTACCATTTAAAATAAATAGTTATGGGCAGTACTGTAGGAGATTATTCTTTCCCAAATTCTTTCTAATGAGATACAAACAGGATGAGATTTGATCAAAAAGAGGACTTGCAGATTAGAATATATGGAGAGAGAGAGAGAGAGCATTTTCAATATTACTTCATACCAAAAGTAGCTACAATTGAATACAGATATTCACAAAGTATTTTAAAATGTTCTTTCCGTGTTTAAAAGCTGCAGGGGTAGCATTGCAAAATTTGCTTGGCTTCATCTAAAAACAAATGTTTTCTTACAGAAAACTGAATCAAGGTATAAATCTTACCAAAAGGAAAGGGATACAGAGATAAAGCTGAGAGGGAAAATTTAATATCGAAGGTGATCCGAAACAGAATCGATACAGAAAACCAAAGGAAAAAAAAAATCAAAAGAAATCCAAGTAGCAAATGCAGGACTATCTATTTTGCTAAATAATTTTTGAACTAAAGGTCTTTTAATTTCATCTCTCCAGCCTTGCAGAAAATTTCAAATGTTTTCTAAATCTCTGGATTCTTCCCAGAGGCTAGAATTAGGCTAGAATTATGTAGACTCAAACATTTTCTCTCTGAAAAAAGCAAGAGAATTATTTCCCCCCCCCTCCTCAGACAACTGAGAGACGCAAAGATCTTCAGCAGATTTAGAAAAACTAGAAAGGGATTTATGTCTAAAGAGATTTATTATTTTTGTTTCGTAGCAAATGAAAGCTAGGATGCCTGAACACAAACAGAAAACAGTTCATGACAAATAAACAAAAAAATATATTTATCTATATATAAATATTAAGTTAGTTTGAGGTTGTAACTGCCCGCATGGCTCAAGAGCAGGATGTGGAAAAAAAAAAGATTAAGAACTGAATCAAAGCTTCAGAGGAAATCGATTTTATCTAGATGAAACTTGTTAAAAACCACAAAAATTGAAAGGTCATTTAAAATGCCTCGCACCTAAAAATGCACCAGTTTCCAAAATTTCACAAATTGTGCCGGGCTTTTGAGAAACGCCCATTACTCATTTAAGCATCCTTATTCCTTTACGGTTTCAATTTTTTTTAAAATAAACGTTTAAAAACAACAACACCCAAAAGAAATCCAGTTCAGTAAAGCTTTCCCCTGAAAAGCGTTAACTGCAAGATTTTTCGTGGGTTAATTCTGCAATAAATAAAGTGTGCATTTTTTATAAACCAAGGTTCCGACTTGCGTTTCGCTTCCTCGAAATTTAATAAATAATTCTGGTGCATAGTATTCGTATAACATCAATATAGCAGCAGTTCATATAGTCATCTATTGCCTTTCAAATCATCTTAAGTAAGGAGTGTTTAAATTTTTTTTTCTTCCCCCCCCTCCCAATAATTGTTTTAAACAGCATAGATAATTTTTAAATCTCTATAAAACAAACAGCATTATTTTAATCCAATTGGTTACTGTATATAGTGCATTCGGCTCTGTCAACGTCGTCGTTAAATTAATTCTTATATTATTTGCATGCTATTACATACAAACTTTCATTAAGACTCATGTTCGAAGTTCGTTTTGTTTTTCCTTTTTCATTTAAACACCAAGCAAATGAAGGCTGGAGAAAACCAGGGCTGGGGGCTCGGGGATGGGGTCCGGGGAGGGAGGGAGAAGAAGGGGGGGGCAAAGGCGACCGCTATACAAGTGGACACTTTTAATAAGTTAATTGGCTCAGATGCCTGTCTTAAAAAAAGGACACAGACACACAACCAGGAATTAAGTGGAAAGTGGGGGGTGGGGTGGGGGGGGGGTGGGAGGAAGAGATTAAAAAGGCAAGTAAACTCAACCCAGCTTCCGAGGCCGAACAAGCCGAGTCCCCGCCGGCAAAGAGGCGCCGGGCCGCCCCGTCGAAAGGAGGAGGAGGAGCAGGAGCCAACGAGCCGGACAACCGACCGAGGCGGCCTCGCCCGGAGCAGGGCGCCCCGTCGGGGAGGCGAGGCGGGCTAAATCCCATACATGGCCGGCATGCAGGAATGCTCGGAGGGGCTCCGTCGGGGAAGGGGAAGGGGGACCGTCGAAGCGTCCCTGGCCCGGCTGGTCCAGCGTCAAGCGGCTCCTGTCCATCCGAGCGGCGGGATCCAGTCTCTCTCCGTCCAAGGCGATCCGGGCATCTGCTGTGCCGTCGAAGAGGGTTCACGTCCAGGCGGACAGACGGACGGACAGACGGACGGCCGGCCAGACAGATCGATCGACCGACGGGCTGGCTGGCAGGAGGGTCCCCCCCTTTCCTTCCCAGCGCTGCGCCTTCCCGTCGGGCCGAGCAGACAAGCCCCCCCCTCCCGCCCCACTCCTGCCTCGCCGTCGAGGCCCGGCCGGTCTCACAGGAAGAAGTCGGCGGGCTTGGTGGGGCCGGCGGGGGCCGGCGGGGGCTCCCGGGGCCCGTTGGGGCCGGGCGGGCCGGCGGGGGGGAAGGCGCGGCCGGCCAGCTTCTCGTACTTCTCCTTGTAGAGGTCTCGCTCCTTGGCCAGGCGCGCCACGTCGAGCTTCAGCTGCTCCACCTGGCCCTGCAGCTGGCACTTCTCGTTCTCCAGGATGTGCCGCTGCTGGACGCGCTTGTAGCGGCAGGACTGGGCGTAGCCGCGGTTCTTCAGCGTCCGCCGCTTCTGCTTCAGGCGGATCACCTCCTCCTTGCTGAAGCCGCGCAGCTGCCGGTTCAGCTCGCGCACCGACATGGAGACCAGCTGCTCGTCGGAGAAGCGCTCCTCCAGCCGCGCTTGCAGGTGGTGGTGGTGATGGTGGTGGTGGTGGTGGGCGGGGTGGTGGTGGCCCCCGGCCCCGTGGTGATGGTGGTGGTGGTGGTGATGGGGGCCCAGCGGCGGGTGGGCCCCCCCGGCGGAGCCCGGCGCCAGCTCCTCGCCCGGGAAGGGCTGCCCTCGGAAGCCGTCGAAGCCGCCCGCGCCGCCGTGGGGGTGGTGGGCGGCGGCGGCGGCGTGGTGCGGGGCGCCGATCAGCGCCTCGACGGCGTCCTCGGGGGTCAGGTTGAGCGCCTCCGGGTTGAGGTGGTGCTGGTAGCTCGACATCCAGTAGAGATCCTCCAGCTGCGCCGCCTTGCCGGCCGCCGGGTTGCCGTGGCCGTGGCCGTTGCCGCCGTTGCCGTGGCCGCCGTTGCCTCCCGTCGGGGCTCCGAGGCCGGGCGCCGGCTGGCCGCCGGGGCTGGCGGCGCAGAAGCTGGGCGAAGAGGGCACGGAGGAGCAGGGCGTGCTGAGCGGCGTGGAGGAGAGCGAGCCCGGCGGCGGCAGGCGGTGGCAGAAGCGCTCCGCCTCGGCCGGCTCCTTCTTCACCTCGAACTTCATCAGGTCGAAGTCGTTGACGTACTCGATGGCCAGCGGGCTGCTGGGCAGCTCGGCCGCGCTCATGGCCAGCTCCGAGGCCATCTCAGGCCAGCGCAACGGCCGCCAGCCCCGACGACGGCCCGACGGCGCCCCCGCCGCCGCCGCCGCCGCCGCCGCCTGGCTCCCCCAGCCCTGCCCCGGGGCTGGGGTGGGGGGGGCGGCTGGCCCGGCTGGGCTCCCCCGGGACGGCGAGCGCGGGCCCCGCTGCGGGGAGGAGGGGGCTGCTGGGCGCCCCCCCGGGCCGGCCCGTTCCGCGCGAGGGTCCCGGCGCTGCGCCCTCCTCCGCCGCCGCCGCCGGCCAGCCCGCCGCCTCCCCCCTCCGCGCGCGACTGAAGTGCTGAAGGGGGCATTCTGCCTTTTATAGGGAGGCCAGGCAGGCCCCGCCCGCCGAGGCGGGGGCTGCCCGCCTCCCCGCCTATAAGGGGCCGGGGCTGGCGGGGCCGCCGGCTGAGCCTATCGCAGCCCCGCCGTCCAGCTGTCAGTCTCTGGCGGGAACAGCTGGAAGCCGAGGGGCGGGGAGAGGAGGGGGGCGGAGGGCCAGGGAGGCTCCCCCCGGTGGCCGCAGCAGGCAAGGCTCCCCCTGGGGGGGCGGGGCTCCCACGCGCACCTGCGGAAACCCGGGAGGGTCTTCAACCGGGCGCCCGCGGCTTTAGGGAGGTAAGGGGCAGGGCTGGGCGGGGGAGGGCCGCGCCGGGGCGGGAAAGACACGGCGTTGTGCAGAAGAGACTGGACAGCCACTCGTCTGAACTGGAATAGGCTCTCCTGCTCAAGCAGGGGGTGGGCTAGATGACCTCCGAGGTGCCATCCAGCTCCATTCCGATTGACTGACGGATTTAATTGCATGGCCGGCTTGTCCTGGGGGGCGGCCCGGGCTGTGTCCCCCACGACGTCCCGAGCCTCTCTCGGCCCAGGGATGCTGCGGACGGAGCCCTGCCCGAGAGACGACCATCCTTGTCGGTCTGCGCCTTAAACAACAGACACACACACACACACACAGAGAGAGAGAGAGAGAGAGAGAAAAAGAGAGAGAGAGAGAGAGAGAGAGAGAGACGGATACGCGCACACATGCGCCTACACGTGCCAGACAAAGAGGGGCTGCCAGGATCTTTGGTTTAACTGCAAAGGAGCATTGCCCATCTCGGGCACCCAAATGGGAGCAGATTGGTAATCGGATGGGAGACCACCAGGAGAGCCATAGGCTCAGCCCAGTGAAGCATCCACCTTGGAAAAGGTAAGTGATTTAAGTAAGTTCACAAAATCCACCCGGGGAATCCAGTTCACCTCCACCGAGCCTTGTCCCGGCAGGCAGCAGTGGCGCCTAAGGAGGGTCAGGATGGATGGGACACCACTAGGAAAGCCAAGCTGGGGCTGCGTGGTTGAAAAATAGCCCAGAAGCTGCCCTGGGGAGCCTTTTTTTTTTACTTTTTTCTCCTGAGGAACCCCACGGAGAAACCCATAAAGTCACGAGCCCCAGTGGAGTCTGTCTTCTTCTTCTCTGCTTTCTCTGCTTTGGGCAGGGGGAGATGGAGGTGGGGGCCGTCCCTCCCTCTTCACCCTAAACAGGAAGGTGGCGGACGGTAACTGGTCAATTATCTCGATTTTGCAAAGTTGTCACGTGGTTCATACCAGGCTGGGCATTATCGATTTGGTGTGATCGGGCTAATAAAAGCAATTTGAACTGCTTGGATTCACTCAGGACAGCCTGCGCTTTTTTCAGAAACAAAACAATAGCAGGACTGGGAAAGAAAGAGAGAGAGAGAGAGAGAGAGAGAGAGAGAGAGAGAGAGAGAGAGAGAGAGAGAGAGAAACACACAGATATGAAGAGAGAGCGAGAGAAAGAAAGACAGTAGGAAAGAGACAAAGAGTAACACAAAAAGAGAGAGAAGGGAAAGCAAGCAAGAGAGAAATGAGAGAAAGAAGGAAGGAAAAAGAAAGGAAGAGAAAAATGGAAAGAGTGAGAGAAATGATAGAAAGGAGGAGGGAGGGAGGAAGAAGGAAAGAGAAAGGAAAAAAGAAAGAGAGGAAGGAAGGAACGAAGGAAGGAAGGAAGGAAAGAGAAAGGAAAAAAGAGAGGAAGGAAGGAAGGAAAACGAAGGAAGGGAGGAAGGAAGGAAGGAAAGAGAAAGGAAAAAAGAAAGAGAGGAAGGAAGGGAGGAAGGAAGGAAGGAAGGAAGGAAGGAAGGAAAGAGAAAGGAAAAAAGAGAGAGGAAGGAAGGAAGGAAAACGAAGGAAGGAAGGAAGGAAGGAAGGAAGGAAAGAAAAAGAAAGGAAAAAAGAAAGAGAAAGGAGAAAAGAAAGAGAGAAAGGAAGGAAGGGGAAGGAAGGAAGGAAGGAAGGAAGGAAAACAAGGAAGGAAAACAAGGAAGGAAGGAAAGAAAGGAAAAAAGAAAGAGAAAGGAGAAAAGAAAGAGAGAAAGGAAGGAAGGGGAAGGAAGGAACGAACGAACGAAGGAAGGAAAACAAGGAAGGGAGGAAGGAAGGAAGGAAGGAAAACGAAGGAAGGAAGGGAGGGAGGGAGGGAGGGAGGGAGGGTTATTGCCACCCAGAGTGGCCGCTTTCTTACCTGTCTCTTTCAGCTTAAACAGGTGTGGTGGAAGAAGGATGGAAAATGTTCCCTTTTTGACATCTGGAGCCTGAAGCAAAGTCACTTGCTTGACAAAAAGACCCAGCTGGAACTTCTCTGACTTTTTTTATTTTATTTTATTTTGCAAAACTTTTACCATTTTTTTTAAAGAAGAAAAACAAAGCAGAACTTCCAAGCATTTTCCAGAGCTCGGTTCCAAATTACCCAAACCAGCGAAGTAACATGATCGCCACGGAAGAAGAACCGATTGGGGATCACTTCAAGGGCCGGCCCTCAAAGACGAGCCATCGGTGCTTCTCGAAAGAGGCCGGAAAAGGAAGGGGAAACAGGGAAGGACCTCCCGGTTGGGGGGGGAGGGAAGAGCAGGGCCAATGCTGGGGTCCCCGTGGGAAATAGCCCCTCTCCTACACACCCAGCCTCTTTCCCAGAGCTAGGAAACCGCTGGCTTGTGTGAAAGACACACAGAGCCCAGCAAGGCAAGCGTCGGGACGCCAGCAGGGGTCTCCAAGGTGAGATTAAGCCGGCCCTAAAGAGACCTCGAGGCTTTGGTCTGCTTTTGGAAATGAACTCCGCCCTTCCAGGCTTCCATCTGATCCAGCTTGGTCTGTCTGTCTGTCTCTCTTTCTCTCTCTCTGTCTGTCTATATCTATTCTATCCTATCTATCTATCTATATCATCCATCCATCATCTATCTATCTATCAATCATTCATCTATCTCTCCATCCATCATCTATCTATCCATCTATCTATCTAATCCATCCATTATCTATCAATCATTCTTCTATCTCTCCATCCATCATCTATCTATCTATCTATCTATCTATCTATCTATCTATCTATCTATCTATCTATCTATCATATATATCATTCATTCATCCATCCATCTTCTATCCATCCATCCATCCATCCAACCATTATCTATCAATCATTCATCTATCTCTCTATCCATCATCTATCTATATCTATCTATCTATCTATCTATCTATCTATCTATCTATCTATCTATCTATCTATCTATCTATCTATCATTCATCCACCCATCCATTATCTATCATTCATCTATCTATCCATCCATCATCTATCTATCATCTATCTATATATCATTCATCCACCCATCCATTATCTATCATCTATCTATCTATCTATCTATCTATCTATCTATCTATCTATCTATCTATCTATCTATCTATCTATCTATCTATCTATCTATCTATCTATCATCTATCATTCATTCATCCATCTTCTATCTATCCATCCATCCATCATCTATCTATCATCCATCCATCCATCCACCTAGCTACCATCTATGTCTTCGGCATGAAAGCCAGCTGGGTGACTTGGCGCCAATCACCAGGAGACGGTGAGTTCTAGTCCCACCTTGGGCATGAAAGCTACCTGGGTGACTTTGGGTCAGTCCCTCTCTTACATCCCAACCCACCTCAAAAGGCTGTTGTTGAAGGAAAGAAGGAGGGGGGAGGTGAATCGGGTACGTTCACCATCTTGAGTTATTTGAACGGCAGGGTAGAAATAAATGCATAAAAACGTAAACGTAAAGATAAATGTAATAATAAAGCTATAAATTTAATAATAAATAAAAATGTTAATTAAAAAGACAGTTTTGATAAATACTGTATAAATTTGATAACAAAAAGTTACTTAACAGTAAGTAAAAGTCAGACTTTGCCTCAAAGAGGAGCAGAGCATCGCTGGGCACTTCCTTCGGCCCTGCAAGGGGTCTGGGGTCTCCTTGGACATCTGACCTTCCCATTCCTCCCCAAGGGGGGGTTCTTCTTTCTTTCTTTCCAGAAGCTTCTTACCTGCATTACCTGGGTGTCCGGCTCTGCTGGGAGGGCCAGAAGATGGCCACATCTGGAGAAGGCCTCACTGCCGCCAGCAACACACCCTCCCCCGCCCGGTTCCTTGGACATCCAAGGCGCATCCGCCAAAGCCCCCTCCCCTCCCGCCCACCTCGGAGGGGCTCTGCTGCCTCAGCAGAGTGTTGTGATTCAGGGTCAGCCTGTGGGTTCGGCAGTTGGGTCGGACGACTCAGAGGAGGAGGAGGGGGGTGTTGAAGACCTTGCTGAGGGGGTTGAAGATCTTGCTGATGAGAGCCCTCAGCCAGGCCCCTCCCACTTGGTCACCACGGAGACCCAGCTGTGTGAGCCTGACAGCGTGGATGAAGATGACCCACAGCTGGCCCTGTTCAAGGACGCCCGACGCAGGAGGCAGTCAATCAGGAGTAAACAGAGGAAGGCAATGGGGCACCTCGGAAGGAGGCAGAGAGAAGCCACGCCCTGAACTCTATATAAGGGGAATGTGTGGGAGGGCTGGTTTGCTGAAGGCAACCGCTTGGATAGTTCCTGTTTCTTTAAGCTCCTGTTTCTTGGTTTGTCTTGTTCCGTTTGTTTTTGTGGTAATAAATTTGGCAGGCGTACTTCCAGCCTCTTGCCTTCTTGTAAAAGGGGTTGTCCCTGTCTTTTCTGCAGGGCCGGTAGCAGGCTGGTACAGAACACAGAGGAAGAAAACTCATGTGCTTCATTTAGTGGCCTCAGAGGGAAGATGGAAGCCAGGGAGAGAAAGGCCAGTAGGCCCGGAGGAGTGCAGGGGAGAGGGAGATAGGGATGGGCAGGGGGAGCCGAGGACTCCTTTGGTTTCCCTCTCAGACATGCACCCAAGACAGACAAACAGCAACCTAAAAAATCCACCACCACAATAACAATAGCTGCAACACAAATGAGTTAACTCCATTTTGCATGCGTGCTGGGGACTCCGGACTTGGAATAAGTATCAGAATAACAGAGTTGGAAGGGACCTTGGAGGTCCTCTAGTCCAACCCCCTGCTCAGGCAGGAGACCCGATACCGTTCCAGACAAATGGCTGTCCAGTCTCTTCTTAAAAACCTCCAGTGTTGGAGCATTCACCACTTCTGGAGGCAGGTTGTTCCACTGGTTGATTGTTCCAACTGTCAGGAAGTTTCTCCTTAATTCCAGGTTGCTTCTCTCCTTGGTTAGTTTCCATCCGTTGCTTCTTGTCCTGCCTTCGGGCGCTTTGGAGAATAGCTTAACTCCCTCTTCTTTGGGGCAGCCCCCGAGATACTGGAAGGCTGCTATCCTGTCCCCCCTCGTTCTTGTCTTCATTAAACTAGGCCAGGAGTAGGCAACCTCGGCTCTTTTATGACTCATGGACTTCAACTCCCAGAATTCCTCAGCCAGCATACGCTGGCTGAGGAATTCTGGGAGTTGAGGTCCATGAGTCATAAAAGAGCCGAGGTTGCCTACCCCTGGACTAGACATTCCCAATTCCTGCATCCGTCCTTTGTACGTGTTAGAATGCAACCAGTTAATCCTGCGTAATTTGGGCCCTTTCCCAGAGAGGGGAGGGAAGAAGGATTCGCTGCCCACCACTCCCTGGGACTTACCCGGAGCCCCCAGTCCTTGCCTGGGGCAGAGGGGACCCCGATTCCCACCAGTTGAACTGGGCTTGGCAGGACTGAGGCCGGGTGGAGGGCTGCGAGGACGGCGAGAGGTGGGGGGGGCTCCTCCTAGGTCCTCAGTGGGCCCTGACTGGAGACCCCCCCCTTGGTCTGATGTTCCTCAGGCAGCAACTGAGAGGATGAGAGGGAGACGAGGAGGAGGAAGAGGAGAAGGAGGAGATGATGAAGAGGAGGAGGAGAGGAGGAGAAGAAAAGAGAGGAGGGAGAAGGAGAAGGAATGAAAAAGAGGAACTCCCAGGCCCCTTCCAACATTATTCCGCCATGTTCCATGTTCTTCCCAGCAGGAGGGGCCAAGAGGAGCAGCCAGGAGGGAGGGGGAGGGGGAGAATCGCGCAGGGTCCGTCTCCCCCCCCCCCCCGTGTGTGAAGGATCAGCCTCTCTTGCCGGGGCTTCCCTCAGCCCCCCCCCCATTCTCCCGAGAGTCCTCGGAGACCCCAGCAGAAATGAGATTCGCACTTGGCGCCAACCTTGAAGAGAGTCGTTTATATATGTAGTTGTTTATTCAACGAATTGGTATAGCAGAGGCGACTCAGGGCAGCTACGTTTAAAAGTTTTTTTTTAAAAAAAAAAAATATCCACCTAGTGGTTAAGGCCCCGGGCTAGGAACCCGGAGACGGTGAGTTCTAGTTCCGCTTTAGGCCTGAAAGCCAGCTGGGTGACTTTGAGCCAATCACTAGGGGACGGTGAGTTCTAGTCCTGCCTTAGTCACGAAAGCCGGCTGGGTGGCTTTCGAACCAATCACCAGAGGAATGCGAGTTCGAGTTCCTGCCTTAGGCACAAAAGCTGTCTGGGGGACTTTCAGCCAATCAGCAGGGGAGGTGAGTTCGAGTTCCGCCCTTAGCTACGAAAGCCGGCTGGGTGACTTTGGGCCAATCACTCTCATCCCAACCTACCTCACAGGCTTGTTGTGATGCATCCAACGCCATGCTCACCTTAGGAGAAGGTGCAGCCTTTTCTAAGCCCACCAATTCCCCCTCCCCCTTTGAGGTAGGAGTACTTGAGGCCTCCAAGGTTGCGGCAGGGCAGTCCTGAACAGCTGCACCCATCAGTTACACCCAACGGCCTCCGATGTGAAGGCAGGAGAAGAAACAGTGGTTGGAAACTAGCCAAGGAGAGAAGCAACCTGGAACTAAGGAGAAACTTCCTGACAGTGAGGACAATTAACCAGTGGAACTCCTTGCCTCCAGAAGCTGTGAACGCTCCAACAGTGGAAGTTTTTAAGAAGAGACTGGACAGCCGTTTGTCTGAAATGGTATATGGTCTCCTGCCTGAGCAGGGGGTTGGACTAGATGACCTCCGAGGTCCCTTTCCAACTCCGTTATTCTGAACACGGACCCCAAGATTCCAGATCAGGCTTCATCCCCCAAAATGCCTCCGATGGGCTCCATCATCCGTTGAAAGCTGGGGCTGATTTCGGGGGGGGGGGTGACAGCCCTCGGACATCTGACACTGAAAGGGAGACCACCCCGAGGGCTCCAAGGAGGGGGGGGAAAGAGAGGCTGCACCTGGGAATGCCGGCTACGGAGGCAGCGAAGCCCGGCCAAGCCAGATCGCCTTTCCAGCAGCAATGGGTGGGGGGTGTCCCTAAGATGACTTTTCTGCGCTGGGAAAGTTTGAGGTCATCGAGAATCCCACCCCGGCCACAGGTCAGTCCTTGACTGACGACAACTCAGCCCAAAATTTCCTCTGCTAAGCGAGACAGTCGTTCAGTGAGTTTTGCCCCCTGTTATGACCTTCCTTGGCAGAGTTTTTAAGTGAAACACTGCGGTTGTTAAAGTTAGGGACACGGTTGTTAAGTGAATCTGGCTTCCCCATTGACTTTGCAAATTAATTGTCCTCACTGTCAGGAAGTTTCTCCTTAGTTCCAGGTTGCTTCTCTCCTTGACTAGTTTCCATCCGTTGCATCATGACCTGCCTTCAGGCGCTTTGGAGAAGAGCTTGACTCCCTCTTCTTTGGGGCCGCCCCTGAGATACTGGAAGGCTGCTATCATGTCACCCCTCGTCCTTCTCTACATCAGACTGGAAGGACCCTGGAGGTCTTCTAGTCTAATCCCCTACTCAAGCAGGAGACCCTGTACAATTTCAGACAAATGGCTGTCCAGTCTGTTTTTAAAAACTTCCAGTGTTGGAGCATTCACAGCTTCTAGAGGCAAGCTGTTCCACTGGTTAATTCTTCTCACTATCAGGAAGTTTCTCCTTAGTTCCAGGTTGCTTCTCTCCTTGATTAGTTCCCATCCGTGGCTTCTTGTCCTGCCTTCAGGTGCTCTGGAGAATAGCTTGACTGCCTCTTGTTTGGGGCAGCCCCTGAGATACTGGGACACTGCTATCATGTCACCCCTCGTCCTTCTCTTCATTAAGCTAGACATTCCCAATTCCTGATAGGTTTCAGCCTCCAGTCCCCTGATCATCTTTGTTGCTCTTCTCTTCCCTCTTTCCAGACTCTCGACATCTTTTTTTACATCATGGTGACCAAAACTGGATGCAGGATTCCAAGTGTGGCCTTATCAAGGCCTTGTAAAGCAGTATTAACACTTCACGTGAACTTGATTATGTCCGTCTGTTGATGCAGGCTAGGATTGCATTGGCCTTTTTGGCTGCAGCCGCACACGGCTGGCTCATATTTAAGTGACTGTCCACTAGGACTCGTGAGATCCCTCTCACAGTTGCTACTATTGAGCAAGGTACCCCCTATTCTGTACTTGTGCATTTGGCTTTTCTTGCCTAAGGGTAAGGCCTTATTTTTCTCACCAAAGGAATTGCATTAAATCAGGGGTCTTCAAACTTGGCCCTTTTATGACTGGTGGACCTCAACTCCCAGAATTCCTCAGCCAGCGTATGCTGGCTGAGGAATTCTGGGAGTTGAAGTCCACCAGTCATAAAAGGGCCAAGTTTGAAGACCCCTGCATTAAATTGCTGGCGCTCACTCACACCCACCCCCTCCCAACTCTCCAGGCAGCTTGGCTTGATTTGCAGAGATTTGCAAAAGGGACCTGGACATCTCAGCTGCCGAGGAAACGGGACCTCAGGCGCAGCTACTACTACTCAGCCAAGATCAGGGAAGATCCCAGGGCACCACGGTGAAGACGGGCCGACATTTAATTTGCTTAATTAGAAGTCACCGATTGTATCGCACGGGGCATTTTGTAGACGCTCATCATTGTGAGGTTTCTGATTGGGTTGGGGATGCATTTACAAAGGGGGTGGGTGGGTGGGTGGTTTGCCGCCCCTGAGCAACTGATGAGTAAAAAGAGGATCCCATCCGATTTAAATCCGATCATCTGACTTGAGAGCTGGAGCAGGTCCCCGCTGGATCATCTAACTCTCTTTCTAGTAAAACTCTGGAAAGGCTGCAAGCCGACGATTGTGCGAAGAGAGTCCTGGGCTCCAGAGGAAATCAGGATCCAGGAGGTCCGCCATCCTGGACATTGGCGGTGACCCCTGGCTGGCTTCTCTGAGAAGAGGCTTAGCCGTCTGCACGAGCTCTCTCTTGGGCAAAGTCGACATTGCCAGAAAGTGACAAAGAAAGAGACAAAACCGGTGGCAAATCCTCCACCCCACGTAGGCTGCAGATATACAGGTACGCGGTCAACGTAGGAGCACAAATGAGCCCAAAGCAAAGATGTTTTTTTTTTTTACAGGAGGCAACTGGACTTTCCTGGTCTTTCTTTTGAAGACGTTTCGCTTCTCCTCCAAGAAGCTTCTTCAGCTCTGACTGGACGGTGGGGAAGGGAAGGATATAGACTCCTTGCAGACTTTCTTTCTTTCTTTCTTTCTTTCTTTCTTTCTTTCTTTCTTTCTTTCTTTCTTTCTTTCTTTCTTTCTTTCTTTCTTTCTTTCTTTCTTTTCTTTCTTTCTTTCTTTCTTTCTTTCTTTCTTTTTTCTCTCTCTCTCTATCCTTCTTTCCCTCCCATCTTCCTCTTTCCCTTTCATCCTTCTCCAGGAGGTGTTTTTTTCAGGAGGCAACTGGACTTTCTTTTTCCTTTTGAAGACGTTTCGCTTCTCATCCAAGAAGCTTCTTCAGCTCTGACTGGACAGTGGGGAAGGGAAGGATTTATGCTCCTTGCAGACCCTCCCTCCCTCCCTCCCTCCCTCCCTCCCTTCCTTCCTCTGAGCTTGGTGGTTTTCTTGTAGATGCTTCCTTATCCTACTAACTACTAGGTAATATCATCAGTGCTAGAAGCAGCAAACTCCACTCCCTTCTAGCACTGATGATGTTGCATAGTTGATTAATGAAACGTTTGCAAGAAAACCACCAGGCTCAGAGATCACCAAGGAGAAGGAAGGAAGGAAGGAAGGAAGGAAGGAAGGAAGGAAGGAAGGAAGGAAGGAAGGAAGGAAGGAAGGAAGGAAGGAAGGAAGGAAGGAAGGAAGGAAGGAAGGAAGGAAGGAAGGAAGATCACTGAGGATGTTCCCCTCCTCCTCCTCCTCCTCCCCACAAACCACACTCCTCTCCAGCACTGAGGATGTTCCCTAGCTGCATAATTAAACTTCTGGAAGGAAACCAACCAAGCTGACATAGCACCCAAGACCCCACAATTTCTGATCCGGTCTTGCTTCCTGCTGCACCCTCCGTGTACAAAAAAAACGTTGTCTTTTCCCCCTGAAAAGATGGTTACGTGAAATATTGTCTTTCCGAGCCCACAAAACCATCCCTTTAGCATTTCCCGGGGCCCAACGAAAAGCTTCTGAAGACAGAGCCCCAACTTTCAGCAGCTGGAGGTAACCCACTCGGGCCCACCGCCCCCCTCCGCCGAAGGATTGTGCCTCCTCCTTTCCCTCCACAACACACACACAAACTCTGGATGGCTTTTTCGGCACGTTTTGCCTCGGGTTTCCTCCAGGTTGAAAGAAATCTTTCCAAAGAGTGCAAAGTCCGAGAGGGTTCTTCTCCAGGAACGCTGCTGTGGCTTTGAGAGCTTGCAGGTCAGACGGAGAGGATGGCAAGTAGAGAGAACGATTTCTCCCCCAACCCCCACCCCACCCCCACCAAGACCCCCACCAAGACCCCCCCCACCTCAGAAGGGTCATGAAAATATATTTAAAGAAACAGGAGCTTCCCACACCGGCTGCCCTGAAGAGACGGGGTAATAATAATAATAATAATAATAATAATAATAATAATAATAATAATAATAATAATAATAATAATAATAATAATAATAATAATAATAATAATAGTAATAATATAAAGTTGGAAGGGACCTTGGAGGTCATCTAGTCCAACCCCCTGCTCAGGCAGGAAACCCTATACTATTTCAGGCAAATGGCTGTCCAGTCTCTTCTTAAAAACTTCCAGTGTCGGAGCATTCACAGCTTCTGGAGGCAGGTTGTTCCACTGGTTAATTGTTCTAACTGTCAGGAAGTTTCTCCTTAGTTCTAGGTTGCTTCTCTCCTTGATTAGTTTCCATCCGTTGCTTCTTGTCCTGCCTTCGGGTGCTTTGGAGAATAGCTTGACTGCCTCTTCTTTGGGGCAGCCCCTGAGATATTGGAACACTGCTATCATGTCACCCCTCACCCTTCTCTTCATTAAACTAGACATACCCAATTCCAGCAACTGTTCCCTATATGTTTTAGCCTCCAGCCCCCTAATCATCTTGGTTGCTCTTCTCTGTACCTTTTCTAGAGTCTCGACATCTTTTTTACATCGTGGTGACCAAAACTGGATGCAGGATTCCAAGTGTGGCCTTATCAAGGCCTTGTAAAGCAGTATTAACACTTCACGTGAACTTGATTATGTCCGTCTGTTGATGCAGGCTAGGATTGCATTGGCCTTTTTGGCTGCAGCCGCACACGGCTGGCTCATATTTAAGTGACTGTCCACTAGGACTCGTGAGATCCCTCTCACAGTTGCTACTATTGAGCAAGGTACCCCCTATTCTGTACTTGTGCATTTGGCTTTTCTTGCCTAAGGGTAAGGCCTTATTTTTCTCACCAAAGGAATTGCATTAAATCAGGGGTCTTCAAACTTGGCCCTTTTATGACTGGTGGACCTCAACTCCCAGAATTCCTCAGCCAGCGTATGCTGGCTGAGGAATTCTGGGAGTTGAAGTCCACCAGTCATAAAAGGGCCAAGTTTGAAGACCCCTGCATTAAATTGCTGGCGCTCACTCACACCCACCCCCTCCCAACTCTCCAGGCAGCTTGGCTTGATTTGCAGAGATTTGCAAAAGGGACCTGGACATCTCAGCTGCCGAGGAAACGGGACCTCAGGCGCAGCTACTACTACTCAGCCAAGATCAGGGAAGATCCCAGGGCACCACGGTGAAGACGGGCCGACATTTAATTTGCTTAATTAGAAGTCACCGATTGTATCGCACGGGGCATTTTGTAGACGCTCATCATTGTGAGGTTTCTGATTGGGTTGGGGATGCATTTACAAAGGGGGTGGGTGGGTGGGTGGTTTGCCGCCCCTGAGCAACTGATGAGTAAAAAGAGGATCCCATCCGATTTAAATCCGATCATCTGACTTGAGAGCTGGAGCAGGTCCCCGCTGGATCATCTAACTCTCTTTCTAGTAAAACTCTGGAAAGGCTGCAAGCCGACGATTGTGCGAAGAGAGTCCTGGGCTCCAGAGGAAATCAGGATCCAGGAGGTCCGCCATCCTGGACATTGGCGGTGACCCCTGGCTGGCTTCTCTGAGAAGAGGCTTAGCCGTCTGCACGAGGTCTCTCTTGGGCAAAGTCGACATTGCCAGAAAGTGACAAAGAAAGAGACAAAACCGGTGGCAAATCCTCCACCCCACGTAGGCTGCAGATATACAGGTACGCGGTCAACGTAGGAGCACAAATGAGCCCAAAGCAAAGATGCTTTTTTTTTTTACAGGAGGCAACTGGACTTTCCTGGTCTTTCTTTTGAAGACGTTTCGCTTCTCCTCCAAGAAGCTTCTTCAGCTCTGACTGGACGGTGGGGAAGGGAAGGATATAGACTCCTTGCAGACTTACTTTCTTTCTTTCTTTCTTTCTTTCTTTCTTTCTTTCTTTCTTTCTTTCTTTCTTTCTTTCTTTCTTTCTTTCTTTCTTTCTTTCTTTCTTTCTTTCCTTTCTTTCTTTCTTTCTTTCTTTCTTTCTTTCTTTCTTTTTTCTCTCTCTCTCTATCCTTCTTTCCCTCCCATCTTCCTCTTTCCCTTTCATCCTTCTCCAGGAGGTGTTTTTTTCAGGAGGCAACTGGACTTTCTTTTTCCTTTTGAAGACGTTTCGCTTCTCATCCAAGAAGCTTCTTCAGCTCTGACTGGACAGTGGGGAAGGGAAGGATTTATGCTCCTTGCAGACCCTCCCTCCCTCCCTCCCTCCCTCCCTCCCTCCCTTCCTTCCTCTGAGCTTGGTGGTTTTCTTGTAGATGCTTCCTTATCCTACTAACTACTAGGTAATATCATCAGTGCTAGAAGCAGCAAACTCCACTCCCTTCTAGCACTGATGATGTTGCATAGTTGATTAATGAAACGTTTGCAAGAAAACCACCAGGCTCAGAGATCACCAAGGAGAAGGAAGGAAGGAAGGAAGGAAGGAAGGAAGGAAGGAAGGAAGGAAGGAAGGAAGGAAGGAAGATCACTGAGGATGTTCCCCTCCTCCTCCTCCTCCTCCCCACAAACCACACTCCTCTCCAGCACTGAGGATGTTCCCTAGCTGCATAATTAAACTTCTGGAAGGAAACCAACCAAGCTGACATAGCACCCAAGACCCCACAATTTCTGATCCGGTCTTGCTTCCTGCTGCACCCTCCGTGTACAAAAAAAACGTTGTCTTTTCCCCCTGAAAAGATGGTTACGTGAAATATTGTCTTTCCGAGCCCACAAAACCATCCCTTTAGCATTTCCCGGGGCCCAACGAAAAGCTTCTGAAGACAGAGCCCCAACTTTCAGCAGCTGGAGGTAACCCACTCGGGCCCACCGCCCCCCTCCGCCGAAGGATTGTGCCTCCTCCTTTCCCTCCACAACACACACACAAACTCTGGATGGCTTTTTCGGCACGTTTTGCCTCGGGTTTCCTCCAGGTTGAAAGAAATCTTTCCAAAGAGTGCAAAGTCCGAGAGGGTTCTTCTCCAGGAACGCTGCTGTGGCTTTGAGAGCTTGCAGGTCAGACGGAGAGGATGGCAAGTAGAGAGAACGATTTCTCCCCCAACCCCCACCCCACCCCCACCAAGACCCCCACCAAGACCCCCCCCACCTCAGAAGGGTCATGAAAATATATTTAAAGAAACAGGAGCTTCCCACACCGGCTGCCCTGAAGAGACGGGGTAATAATAATAATAATAATAATAATAATAATAATAATAATAATAATAATAATAATAATAATAATAATAATAATAATAATAATAATAGTAATAATATAAAGTTGGAAGGGACCTTGGAGGTCATCTAGTCCAACCCCCTGCTCAGGCAGGAAACCCTATACTATTTCAGGCAAATGGCTGTCCAGTCTCTTCTTAAAAACTTCCAGTGTCGGAGCATTCACAGCTTCTGGAGGCAGGTTGTTCCACTGGTTAATTGTTCTAACTGTCAGGAAGTTTCTCCTTAGTTCTAGGTTGCTTCTCTCCTTGATTAGTTTCCATCCGTTGCTTCTTGTCCTGCCTTCGGGTGCTTTGGAGAATAGCTTGACTGCCTCTTCTTTGGGGCAGCCCCTGAGATATTGGAACACTGCTATCATGTCACCCCTCACCCTTCTCTTCATTAAACTAGACATACCCAATTCCAGCAACTGTTCCCTATATGTTTTAGCCTCCAGCCCCCTAATCATCTTGGTTGCTCTTCTCTGTACCTTTTCTAGAGTCTCGACATCTTTTTTACATCGTGGTGACCAAAACTGGATGCTGTATTCCAGGTGTGGCCTTACCAAGGCGTTGTAAAGTGGTATTAGTACTTCACTTGATCTTGATTCTATCCCTCTGTTAATGCAGCCTAGCACTGTGTTGGCTTTTTCTGGCAGCTGCAGCACACGGCTGGCTCATATTTAAGTGATTGTCTACTACGAGATCCCTCTCACAGTTACTACTATTGAGCAAGGTAATGAATACGGAAAGGGCTTTAAAAGGCAACCCAGAGCGCTAACTTCTCATTAGCCCAGACTCTCTTTATTGGGGAGGGGGGGCTCTTAAGCTGGCAGGAGACTCCGTCAAAATTGATAGCTGCAATTTCCTAGGCTAAGGTGATCTTGTTCACCTCGGCTTACGACGCCGCGGAGACCAAGCCCAAATAATCCTCGGGCGCAGAGGGAAAATTTACTCGCAATATTCACGAGGCAACAACAACCCGCTACTGCGGGCAGGTGAAGAATTATCCAGGAATTAGGCTCGACCTGCTAGCAAATTTACAGCTTGAGCCTCCTGGCTGGTGACGCAGGCTTTCTCCGGCCTGGAGTCCAGCAGGAATCTTGGCCATCGGCTCTTTTAATCCCTTGAGGAGTGTGGAGGTGGACACCCATGGGAAGGCCCAAGATGCAAGCTGGGACGGCACGTTTAAGGGTCAAAGGCCAGATTTAGCCAGTAAGGCAAAAGGGTCAGCCACGGGGAAGTCCCTACTTCACTTTGGAAAAAGTTCAGAGAAGAGCAAGTAAGATGATTCAAGGCCTGGAGAATTAAAACATGCGAAGAACGGCTGCGGGACTTGGGTTTGGCTAGTCTAGAGAAAAGAAGAAATAGGGGAGACGTGATAGCAGCGTTCCAGTATTCGAGGGGCTGCCACAAAGGAGGGGGTCACGTTATTCTCCAAAGCACCAGAGGGCAAGACGAGAAACAATGGTTGGAAACTGACCAAGGAGGGAAGCAACCTGGAATTAAGGAGAAACTTCCTGACACTGAGGACAATCAACCGGTGGAACAGCTCTCCTCTGTAAATCGTGGGCGCTCCATCGCTGGAAGGATTTATAAAAAGAGACTAGACATGTCATTTGTCTGAAATGATACAGGGACTCCTGCCTGAGCAGGGGGCTGGACTAAGAGACCCCCAAGGTCCCTTTCAATTCTGTTGTTCTGTTAATTAACCAGTGGAACAGAAGTTGCCTCCAGAAGTTGTGGGCGCTCCATCAGTGGAGGTTTTCAAGAAGAGGTTGGACAACCCTGGCAGGGTGAACCACGTGATGATGACATTTACGTGACTGGAAAATGAAATGTCTGCAAAAAAGCCACCAAGCTCAGAGGAGCACCAAGGACCCAACAGCCTTCCTCCTCCACAGGACTCCAGTCCTCTTCCTCCTCCTCTCCACAAAACCCCACTCCCTTCTGGCACTGATGATGTTATCTAGCTTGGTAACGAAACGTCTGCAAGAAAACCACCCAGCTCATGGAGCACCAAGGACCTCCTCCTCCTCCTCCTAACTACCACCCCCTTTTAGCACTGATGATGCTACCTAGTTGGGTAATGAAACTGCAAGAAAACCACCCAGCTCAGAGAGCACCAAGGACCCCACAGTCCTCCTCCTTCTCCCCCCTTTGTTCTCCTCCTCCTCCACTCCAAACACCCACTGCCGTCTAGCACAGGTGATGTCCTCTAGTTGGGTCACGAAACGTCTGCAAGAAAACCACCCAGCTCAGAGAGCACCAAGGACCCCATAGTCCTCCTCCTCTCCACAAACCCTCCTCCCTTCTAGCACTGATGATGTTCCCTAGTTGGGTCGTGAAACGTCTGCAAGAAAACCATGCAGCTCAGAGACCACCAAGGACCTCACAGTCCTCCTCCTTCTCCCCCCCTTTGTTCTCCTCCTCCTCCACTCCAAATACCCACTGCCATTAGCACAGATGATGTTCTCTAGTTGGGCCGTGAAATGTCTGCAAGAAAAGCGCCCAGCTCAGAGAGCACCAGGGACCCCCAAATGGCAATTGCCATGGAGGAACCCTGAATCGGATGCCGTCGCAGCAAGCTCCCATCACCCGCTTCATCCCAGTAAGAACCAATGGGAAGGTCCGTTCCTGGAGCAGAAGGCTGGCTTAGGTGAAACCAGCGTGGTGTTCTCCGCAGAGGGCAAAGGGCAATTCCCCACCCCACCCACATTCAGCTAGGGCTCTTCGAGGTGTTTTCCTGGGAAGCCAGGGACCGGGGGCCAGCTGCCCCCCCCAGATGTGCCGAGTTGGTGGAATCCGCCCGGCTTCCCTTCATCCTTTCTCTTCCTCTCTGCGCAGTTTCCAAGAAGAAGAAGAAGAAGCGAAAGCAGCCGGAGAGAATCTTTGCCAGGCCAGCACTGCTCAGCTCTACCGGGAACGCCACCGGCAGACAAGGACCTTAAATCACGGAGATAAAGCCACGGAGAGGGAGAAATAAAGGCAGCCCAATCAAAGGGGTTCCTGCTAATCGCCCTCTCGCCGCCACCTCCATCCCCCTGGACCAGAGGAGAGTTGGGCCCGGAACTGCCGAGCGCGGCAGATTGTGGCTCTCTTCCCAATCAATCTTTTATTAGCTCCGCTGATGCTGGGGGGGGGGGGAGATGAGCGGAGCAGGGAAAGGTGGGGGGGAGGGGGGGCAAAGAACCAGGCCTGTGGCTGCTGAGGGCAGGGGAAAAGATGGGGCAGCCCCGGCCATGTGGGTGGGGCAGGGGGTCCTCCTGAAGGCTTGATCCAGAGAGAGGAGGGTGGTGGGACACGGACACACACGCGTGTTCTTGCAAAGGCATCCTTTGCCTCAGGGAGCGAAGCCCACTCGTGAGCCAGTTGGACTGTGAAAGCTAAGGCTCTCCACCTTATGCTTCTCCACCTGAGTCTGAGGGTGTTCCTTCGTTGGGTCGTGAAACGTCTGCAAGGAAAGCGCCAGGCTCAGAGAGCACCAGGGACCCCACAGTCCTTCCTTCCAAATCTCCTCCTCCTCCTCCGTGAAAGCATTCCTTTCCAGGACTGATGATGTTTGCCTAACTGGTACGTGAAATGTCTGCAAGGAAGCAGGCGGAACGCCCAGGACCGCAGAGTCCTCCTCGTTCTCCTCCTCCTCCTCCTCTCCACAAACCCTACTCCCCCTCTAGCGCTGATGGCGTTGCCTCATTGGCACGTGAAATGTCTGCAGGAAAAGCAGCCAAGCTCAGAGCCCTAAAGACCCCACCGTCCGCCTCCCGCCCCCCACAAACCCCCCTCCCTTCTAACACTGACGATGTTCCTTAGTTGGGTCATGAAACGTCTGCAAGGAAACAGCCCAGCTCAGAGAGCATCCAGGACATAAGATCCACACTAGATTCTGGGGCGTTTTTGTTTCATTTTCCCCCCAGTGTCCCTAAGAAGAATCTTCCCAACTTGCTCCATTGATTAATGGTTCTGTCAGGAAATTCCTCCTTAGTTGGAGGTTGCTTCTCTCCTTAGTTAGTTTCCATCCGTTGCTTCTTGTCCTGCGTTCAGGTGCTTTGGAGAATAGCTTGACTCCCTCTTCTTTGGGGCATCCCTTGAGATATTAGAAGGCTGCTATGATGTCCCCCCTCGTCCTTCTCTTCGTTAAACTAGACATTCCCAATTCCAGCCACCGTTCCCTATATGTTTTGAGCCTCCAGTCCCCCAATCATCTTTGTTGCTCTTCTCTGCACTCTTTCTAGAGTCTCAACATCTTTGTTACATCGTGGGGACCAAAACTAGATTCCAAGGGTGGCCTTACCAAGGCTTTATAATTCGCACCCAACTCCCTCATCCCCGAGGAAGAGGAGGAGAGCAGGCAGCCGAAAGTCTCGGGCAGCAGGTTGAGGAAGAAGTTTAAAAAAAATTCAGCAAACCGTGAAAAGCTTCACGGTGAGGACTAGAAGAATGAGTCAGAAACTACCACACCACGTCAACCAATGGAAACGTTTTGCTTGCATTTGTGTATTAAAAGCATCCAGACAGGGTCTAACTTTACAAATTGTTGGGAGTCCAAAGCTGGGGGGGGTGTCCACGAACTGTTAAAGGAAGCTTGTGAAGAAGAGAGACTGAAAAGCCTTTGAGGTTATTTTTTTCCCCCGGGGGGGGGAGAGAGAGAGAGACAGAAAGAGAGAGAGACAGAGAGAGAGAGAGAGAGACAGAGAGACAGACAGAAAGAGAGAGAGACAGAAAG
Organism: Vipera berus; assembly: GCF_964194415.1. Taxonomy (NCBI): domain Eukaryota; kingdom Metazoa; phylum Chordata; class Lepidosauria; order Squamata; family Viperidae; genus Vipera; species Vipera berus. Next base: position 216,454,643 of record NC_138204.1, on the reverse strand, counting down.
AGAGAGAGAGACAGAGAGAGAGAAAGAAAGAGAGACAGAGACAGAGACAGAAAGAGAGAGAGAGAGAGAGAATGAGAGAGAGAGAATGTGAGAGAATGAGAGAGAGAGAATGTGTGTGAGAGAGAGAATGAGAGAGAATGAGAGAGAATGTGTGTGTGTGTGAGAGAGAATGAGAGAGAAAGAGAGAATGAGAGAGAAAGAAAGAGAGAATGAGAGAGAGAATGAGAGAGAGAATGTGTGTGAGAGAAAGAGAGAAAGAGAGAGAATGAGAGAGAGAGAGAGAGAAAAAATCAGATTCACATTGCTACAAGTCTACACTGCTTTCGGGACAAAGGGTCGGCTTGTTGCCCCGCTTCTCCGTCACAAAGTTGCTGGGATGCTACACCCACAATGATCCCCGGTCTCCCCAACACCCGTCACCGGTGCGGGAAAGGAAAGCGAAGGGCAGGAGCAGCCGATGGGCCAGAGCGGTCGAGGGGGGAGGCACCCTCAGGACGGGGAAGCGTGTGTGTGTGTGGGGGGGGGGCTGTTTGCCTGGAAGAGGGTGGGGGGGCTGAGAAGTGAGTGAGGGTCTCTTTTCAAAGGCTCTCCAGACTGATCCAGCCGGATTCGGAGACTGGGAAAGTGGGGAGGGAGTTCTCTCGTTTGGAAAAACCGCAAAGTTGCTCTTTGGGATGCTGGAGACGGAGAGATCCCGGTGCACGTGTCACTCCTTGCTTATGGGGGGGGGGGAAGGTCCTGGCTGCCTCCCCCCCCCCCACGCTTCAGCCTGGCCAGGCTGTGAGGTAGTCGACCGGGGGAGGACATCCGATCCCTGAGAAAAGAGCGAGGCAGCGAGCGAGCCCAAAGCTTGGCGGCCGGGCGGACCTCGACTGTGGCAGGAGGGGGGGGGGCGTCACAGCCTGGGCTTGATCTGCAGGGGTTTTCCTAGGAGAGAGAGAAAAGAGAGGGGTCAGCGAACAGGGGAAGCCTCCCGGCCAAAACGCCGCCACTCAAACCCGGGACTCCTCTTTGGATCCTTTCTTAACTCACCTCTTTCCCTCCAGATGTGGTACAGGCCCTCCTGGCCACAGCTGGAGAGAGGGAAGGTTGGCCCTGCCCACCTCCCTCCTAGATTAGGGCACTCCATCCCCTTCTTTCTTTCTTTCTTTCTTTCTTTCTTTCTTTCTTTCTTTCTTTCTTTCTTTCTTTCTTTCTTTCTTTCTTTCTTTCTTTCTTTCTTTTTCTTTCTTTCTTTCTTTCTTTCTTTCTCTCTTTTTTTCTTTCTTTCCTTTCTTTCTTTTTCTTTCTTTCTTTCTTTCTCTCTTTTTTTCTTTCTCTCTTTTTTTCTTTCTTTCTCTCTTTCTTTCTCTCTTTCTTTCTTTCTTTCCTCTTTCTCCTTCCTTTCCTCTCTTTCTTCCTTTTTCTTCTTTCCTTTTATCTACCTACCTACCTACCTACCATCTATCTAGGTCTTCAGCATGAAAGCTGGCTGGGCGACTTTGGACCAATTGAATGAATGAATGAACCTTGATTGTCAAAGTACAACCATGTATACATTGAGATTGGCTGAGCCTCCCTTCGTGCCCCCCCCCCACAACTCACAGTGACAACAAACCCACCGTCTTGTTACACCATGTGAGCTAATTGCACAACACACCGGCCTCGCAAGTCAATTGTACATAAAGTTTATAAAATTATTTCCCGTTCAAGAGCCTAACAGCCCATGGATAAAATTTTATTTTTTTAAATTCCATTTATATCCCGCCCTTCTCCGAAGACTCAGGGCGGCTTACAAGCTTAGCAGTAGCCTTCATTCTATGTATATGCCTGCTTATTAGGGCTTTCACACACACCCCCAAGCGGCATTATTACAAAGTCAGCTTATTGCCCCCAACAATCTGGGTCCTCATTTTACCTACCTGGGAAGGATGGAAGGCTGAGTCAACCTTGAATTACTAGGAGACCTATCCATCTCCTTCCTTCCTTCCTTCCTTCCTTCCTTCCTTCCTTCCTTCCTTCCTTCCTTCCTTCCTTCCTTCCTTCCTTCCTTCCTTCCTTCCTTCCTTCCCCCAGCCCGCTCCTTCCCCTCCCTTCCCCTTTTTTCTTCCTTTTATGCTCCCTCATCTCACTATCTCTACTCCAGCACCAAATCAACAGCATTGTGCGTGTGGAAAAGGGGGGGGGCTCCCCGTTTGACCACAGAGAGGTCTCCTTGCCCCAACACAGCCCCCCCCCAACTTTTCTGGCAGTGGGAAAGAGACCCTTGGACCACGAGAGACGCTCCAATCGCCCTGCTGGTCTTGGGCACTGAGGCTCAGGTGTGACTGGCAGGTGCCCTCTCTCAAAGTCGTTTCATTCCTCCCAAAGGCAACTGGACTCTTTTTTCCCTTGACGAAGAAGAAGAAGAAAATGTTTCGCTACTCATCCAAGAAGCTGTTCCTCAAGGGGGGAAAAAGTCGCCTTTTGAAGGAAAAAGCACCTCTGGGGAAAAAAACTATGACCCCTGGACGACTGGGAATCTCCACAGCCATCGGCTCCAGATGTTTCTCCTAGGTCGCAGTTGGGCTGCACGGCAGCGCTTCTCAACCGTGGCAACTCTTAAGACTTCACTTCCCAGAATCCCCCAGCCAGCCGTGTGGCAACCAGGAGTTTCTTGGCCCGATGGCTGCGATTCTCAGCCTGGAAACCGCGTGGAAAGTGCTGGGGGGGGGGACCTTAGGAAGCAGCAACGGGGGAGGCTGGCGAGCGGAGCGCGCGGCTGGGCACAGACGTCGCCCAAAGTGCCAACGGGGCAGTTTCAGAAGATGGAATTTAAGCATCTCTCTCTTTCAACGGTACTTCTAACCAGCCCCAGGCTGGGAGAACTCTGGGAGGCAGGCAGCCACCAATCAAAATTCAGGGAAACTAAGCAACTTCAACCCAACCCAATGGAATCCAATCCCATCCAATTGTCAACGCTGCTAACATCGAATGTCATTGCTTGACAAGAGATGAAGAAGCAGCCATTTCATCTGTTAAACTTGTGTACTGCTTTAAGAGATTGGGTTGAAGGTTGGGAGGGGGGACGGGTAGGATTGCACTTTCAAGGCCATCTGAAATAAAAGAAAATAAGAACTTGGCAAGTTGTCTAACCGAAGGGAAACTGATTCTTTAAATCAAGTGGAGAATGTGATTAATGACAAAATTAGAAAGGTGGAGAATTGTGTTTTAATGTATTGTGCAAGGGGGCGGAGATTTCAGATTGCAGCTTCCTTCGAGCAAGCATTTGCTGGTGTATAATTAGGCTAATAAAGGACTTTTAAGGTAAACGATGCCTCAGAGTCACTTGAAAAGCCCACACGTCGGAAACTTGACACCAATCCAATCCAATCCAATCCAATCCAATCCAATCCAATAGAATCTAATCCAATCCAATCCAATGAATCCAAACCAATCCAACAGAATCCAATTCAGCTGAACCCAACCAACCCAACCCAATAGAATCCAATCCAATCCCATCCAATCCAACAGAATCCAATCTAATCCAATCCAACAGAATCCCATCCCATCCAATGAAACTGAATCCAGCCTAATACAACAGAATCCAATTCTATTGAACCCAGCCAACCCAATACAACAGAATCCAATCCAATCCAATCCAATCCCATCCAATAAAACTGAATCCAACCCAATCCAACAGAATCCAATTCTACTGAACCCAGCCAACCCAACCCAACAGAATCCAATCCAATCCAATCCAATAGAATCCAACCCAATACAACAGAATCCAATTCTATTGAACCCAGCCAACCCAATACAACAGAATCCAATCCAATCCAATCCAATCCCATCCAATGAAACTGAATCCAACCCAATCCAACAGAATCCAATTCTACTGAACCCAGCCAACCCAACCCAACAGAATCTAATCCAATCCAATCCAATAGAATCCAACCCAATACAACAGAATCCAATTCTATTGAACCCAGCCAACCCAATCCAACAGAATCCAATCCAATCCAATCCCATCCAATGAAACTGAATCCAACCCAATCCAACAGAATCCAACCCAACCCAACAGAATCCAATCTAATCCAATACAACAGAATCCAATTCTATTGAACCCAGCCAACCCAATCCAACAGAATCCAATCCAATCCAATCCCATCCAATGAAACTGAATCCAACCCAATCCAACAGAATCCAATTCTACTGAACCCAGCCAACCCAACCCAACAGAATCCAATCCAATCCAATCCAATAGAATCCAACCCAATACAACAGAATCCAATTCTATTGAACCCAGCCAACCCAATCCAACAGAATCCAATCCAATCCAATCCCATCCAATGAAACTGAATCCAACCCAATCCAACAGAATCCAATCCAACAGAATCCAACCCAACAGAATCCAATCTAATCCAATCCAACAGAATCCAATCCAGCTGAATCCAATCTAATCCAATCCAGCTGAATCCAAGCCAAGCTGCATCTTTTCCAAGAAGACGCCCCACCAGGGACGGGAGGCCACAGCAGGCCGGGAGAGAAACGCTTGGAGCCGCTTTTGCAGCCTCAGCTGGAGGAAAGCGGCCCTCCACAGCTCTGCAGGAGCAGAGCAGCCACACCCCAGGTGCCGGAGGGAGATGGGGCAGGAAGTCGAGAGGGAGAGGGGCGGGTGTGGTCCGGAGAGCCCGAGGGCAGGTGGGAAGTTGCTTCATGGGCCTCTGGCTGACAGCGCCTCCCTCCCTTCCCTGCAGATGCCAAATAAAACCCCAGCCGAGCCTCAGGCCACGAGCAGGAGATAGCCGAGTCCTTCCCGGGGAGACCCCTTGGCAGACCCCCTGCTGGGGACCTGGACCCCCTGCTGGGGACCTGGACCCGGGGCAGACCCCCTGCTGGGGACCCCCTGCTGGGGACCTGGACCCGGGGCAGACCCCCTGCTGGGGACCTGGCAGACCCCCCTGCTGGGGACCTGGACCCGGGGCCAATCTGTGGGCCAAAGCTGAGAATACAACCGGAAGTGACCAACTGACCCCTCTCAGGAGCCTCTCCGACTATTTCTCGGAAGGCCTGGGGAGACCCTCGCACTACAGGACGTCCTTGACTTACAACCACAACTGAGCCCAAAATTTAGGCCGCTAAGCGAGACACTGGTTAAGTCCATTTTGCCCCATTCCACCACCTTTCTCGCCGCAGCGGTTAAGCCAACCACTGCAGTCCTTAAGTGAGTGACACAAAGGTGGTTCGGCAAATCCTGGCTTGGCCCGTTCGCTCGGCTCGTCAGAAGGTCGCCAAAGGGGATCACGTGACCCCGGGACGCTGCGACCGTCATAACTACGAGTCAGTTGCCAAGCGTCCGGATTTGGATCACCTGACCGCGGGAGCGTAGGAAAAAACAGTCATAGCTCACTTTTTTCCAGGGCCACTCACACTTCGGTCACTAAACGGACTGTGTTGTAATTCGAGGACTACCTTGTCTGCCAAGGAGACGTCAGGAGGAGAGAGCTTCTCCCTGTGCTGGAGTGGAGGATGAGGAAGAGGGTCTTTGCTCACTTGCCTTCTAAGCCTCGTCTAAATCCTCCATCCCTGGAGGTTTTTAAGAAGAGGCTGGACAGCCACTTGTCTGAGATGGTGTAGGTTCTCCTGCTTGAGCAGGGGGTTGGACTAGACGACCTCCACGGTCCCGTCCTATTCTATTCTATTCTATTCCATTCTATTCCATTCCATTCCATTCCATTCCATTCCATTCCATTCCATTCTATTCTATTCTAATTCTAATTCTTATTTCTATTGTATTGTATTGTATTCTATTCTAATTATTTCTATTCTATTCTATTCTAATTCTTATTTCTATTCTACTCTACTCTACTCTACTGTATTCTATTCTATTCTAATTCTTATTTCTATTCTATTTCTAATTCTTATTTCTATTCTATTCTATTCTAATTCCTATTTCTATTCTATTCTATTTCTATTTCTTATTTCGATTCTATTCTATTTCTAATTCTTATTTCTATTCTATTCTATTTCTAATTCTTATTTCTATTCTACTCTACTGTATTCTATTCTATTCTATTCTATTCTAATTCTTATTTCTATTCTATTCTATTCTATTTCTAATTCTAATTCTTATTTCTATTCTATTCTATTTCTAATTCTTATTTCTATTCTATTCTATTCTATTTCTAATTCTTATTTCTATTCTATTCTATTTCTAATTCTTATTTCTATTCTATTCTATTCTAATTCTTATTTCTATTCTATTCTATTTGTATTTCTTATTTCTATTCTATTCTATTTCTAATTATTTCTATTCTATTCTATTTCTAATTCTTATTTCTATTCTACTCTACTCTACTCTACTGTATTCTATTCTATTCTATTCTATTCTATTCTAATTCTTATTTCTATTCTATTCTATTCTAATTCTTATTTCTATTCTATTCTATTTTATTCTATTCTATTTCTATTTCTAATTCTTATTTCTACTCTACTCTACTCTACTCTACTCTACTCTACTCTACTCTACTCTACTGTATTCTATTCTATTCCTATTCCTATTCCTATTCCTAAATAAACTTTGGGCCAACTGGGTGGGTGATGGTGGTAATCCTGGCACTGATTTACGACTTTTCAGCCAACAGTATGTAAAATAAAGGGGACTCATTTAGCACCTTTCCAGCCTTAATGTAACAGCCATACATCAGGAGGCAGCCCAGCGGTCATCCGAGACGGGGCAATTAGTCACCCAGGAGGCAGCTAATGTGGACAAAAGAGACAGGGGCCGGGACACAGCCGGGAAGCCACCCACGGTGCAAGCCTGTCCCCCTAGCAGAGGGACCTGGGATCTCCACACCCCAAAGAGCCCTGAAGGGAGCAGCCCTTCCCACTTGCTCCCCACAGGCATCCCAGGAAGGCAGGGCGCTCAAAGGACTGGGAGGCGGAAAGAATGGAGTGTCCTCCAGTTATGACCACAATTGAGCCAAAGGTTTTTGTCGCTAAGCGAGACAGTTATGAAGTGTGCTCTGCCCCATTCTACACCCTTTCTTCCAAACACTGCTAAAGGAGTCACTGCAGATGCTAAATTAGCCACTTCTCTGAGCTGGTCTCCTGCTTGAGCAGGGGGCTGGACTAGAAGACCTCCAAGGTCCCTTCCAGCTCTATCCTCTTATTATCCTATCCTATCCTATCCTATCCTATCCTATCCTATCCTATCCTATCCTATCATTATTCTATTCTATTCTTATTCTGTCCTGTCCCGTCCCATTCCATTCCATCCTATTCTATTCTATTCCAACCTATCCTATCCTTTTGTTCCGTTCCATTTCTTCATTCCTATTCTATTCCATATTCTATTCTATTCTATTCTATTCCATATTTTCTATTCTATTCTATTCTATCCTATTCTATCCTATCCTATCCTATATTTCTATTCTATTCTATTCTTCTATTCTATTCTATTCTATTCTATTCTATTCTATTCTATTCTATTCTATTCTATTCTATTCTATCCTATCCTATATTTCTATTCTATTCTTCTATTCTATTCTATTCTATTCTATTCTATTCTATTCTATTCTATTCTATTCTATTCTATTCTATTCTATTCTATTCTTTCCATATTCTATTCTATTCTATTCTATTCTATTCTATTCTATTCTTTCCATATTCTATTCCATTCCATTCCATTCCATTCCATTCTATTCTTTCCATATTCTATTCTATTCTATTCTATTCTATTCTATTCTATTCTATTCTATTCTATTCTATTCTATTCTATTCTTTCCATATTCCATTCCATTCCATTCCATTCCATTCCATTCCATTCCATTCCATTCTATTCTATTCTATTCTTTCCATATTCTATTCTATTCTATTCTATTCTATTCTATTCTATTCTATTCTATTCTATTCTATTCTATTCTATTCTATTCTATTCTATTCTATTCTATTCCATTTTTTCTATTCTATTCTATTCTATTCTATTCTATTCTATTCTATTCTATTCTATTCTATTCTATTCTATTCTATTCTATTCTATTCTATTCTATTCTATTCTATTCTATTCTATTCTATTCTATTCTATTCTATTCCATTCCATATATTCTATTCTATTCTATTCTATTCCATTCCATATATTCTATTCTATTCTATTCTATTCTATTCTATTCTATTCTATTCTATTCTATTCTATTCTATTCTATTCTATTCTATTCTATTCTATTCTATCCTATCCCTATCCCTATCAACACGGTTATGTGAATCTAACTTCCTCCATTGACTCTGCTTGTCAGAAGGTCGCAAAAGAGGATCGCGTGACCCCAGGATGCTGAGACAGTCATAAATGTGAGTCGGTTGCTAAGCCTCTGAATTTGGATCACGTGACCCAAGTGATGTGGTAGAAAAACAAATTAACCTGGACCACCATGTTATGATGCTGGGACTATTGCTCTCTTCAGCCTCCTTGGACTCCCATGTTTGTTTCATAATTTCACAATAGTTTTATAATTTTACAATTACTTTATAATTATTTCATAATTCTATTGTTATTCCTTCTCGTTCTCCTTGTCTCTTTCCAGCCCAACTGAGTTAAAAAAACAAAACCCCAAACCTGCCACTGAGATTTAGACTTTTTATTTTTGGTTTATAGTTCTGCTTACAATCGTTTGAAAGTTTACACACAACCCCTATCAGCTGTTACGGTTTTTTTTTAATGAAAATTCAATGGTAAGCTTCTTAAAATTGAATTTTCTTAAGACAACAAGAACAACCATCCAACAAGGGGGAGGGCTGACAGAGTTGAGACTGTGTCATAAATGAGAAAGAGAGGTCCAGATCGCCTCTAGGCGGAAAGAAAAGAAAAAAGAAGAGAAGAGAAGAGAAGAGAAGAGAAGAGAAGAGAAGAGAGGAGAAGAGAAGAGAAAGGGAAAGAAAGAGGAAGAGGAAGAGGAAGAGGAAGGAAGGAAAAGAGAGAGAAAGAAAGAAAGAGAAAGGGAGGGGAAGGAAGGAAGGAAGGAAGGAAGGAAGGAAGGAAGGAAGGAAGGAAGGAAAGAAGGAAAAGAAAGAAAAAGAAAGAAGAAAGAAAGAAAGAAAGAAAGAAAGAAAGAAAGAAAGAAAGAAAGAAAGAAAAAGAAAGAAGAAAGAAAGAAAGAAAGAAAGAGAGAAAGGGAGGGAGGGGAAGGAAAAAAGGAAGGGAAAAAGGAAGGAAGGAAGGAAGGAAGGAAGGAAGGAAGGAAGGAAGGAAAAGAAAGAAAGGAAAAGAAAGAGAAAGAAAAAAAGAAAGAAAGAAAGAAAGAAAAAGAAAGAAGAAAGAAAGAAAGAAAGAAAGAGAGAAAGGGAGGGAGGGGAAGGAAAAAAGGAAGGGAAAAAGGAAGGAAGGAAGGAAGGAAGGAAGGAAAAGAAAGGAAAAGAAAGAAAGAAAGAAAGAAAGAAAGAAAGAAAGAAAGAAAGAAAGAAAGAAAGAAAGAAAGAAAGAAAGAAAGAGAGAAAGGGAGGGAGGGGAAGGAAAAAAGGAAGGGAAAAAGGAAGGAAGGAAGGAAGGAAGGAAGGAAAAGAAAGAAAGGAAAAGAAAGAGAAAGAAAGAAAGAAAGAAAGAAAGAAAGAAAGAAAGAAAGAAAGAAAGAAAGAAAGAAAGAGAGAAAGGGAGGGAGGGGAAGGAAAAAAGGAAGGGAAAAAGGAAGGAAGGAAGGAAGGAAAAGAAAGAAAGGAAAAGAAAGAGAAAGAAAGAAAGAAAGAAAGAAAGAAAGAAAGAAAGAAAGAAAGAAAGAAAGAAAGAAAGAAAGAAAGAAAGAAAGACTGCTGGCCCACTCCTCATAAATGCAATTATGCCCTTGCGAAGGATGCTAAAGGAAGGCACAGCGGTGCAAGTCCACACGGAGAGCCCCCCACGGCAGAAGTGACACCTCAACGTGTCTCCCCTTCTCCCCCTTTCCAGAAATACAAGAAGGCTAGGCAAATGTCCCAATCGCAAGGATTAATGACCTCTGAATCAATATGAGATCTGCAAAAAAACAAAGAAAGAAAGAAAAAAAACCAGGCTAATCTGAATGAGTAATCATTTTGAAAGGCAACCCCATCTATTTCATGCAAGGCCAGCAAATGAGGGAAAAATCCAGAACGGAGGAGCTCCGAGCCGGCTGAGCGAGCAGCTTCGGGCTGCGTTATCGTTTGTCAAGGAGCTTCAGCAGATTAAAGTTGCATTTCAGGGCGGCCCAAAAATTATCCAGCTCTCTTCTCAGCTGAGCAAGGGTGGGATAACCCTGGATATGAACTGGACTATGAAGTTCACAAATATGAGAGTACCACTCTGTAGGGCGCTGGTGAGGCCACACTTGGAATCCCGCATCCAGTTTTGGTCGCCACGATGTAAAAAAAAAAAGATGTTGAGACTCTGGAAAGAGTGCAGAGAAGAGCAACAAAGAGGATCAGGGGACTGGAGGCTCAAACATATAGGGAACGGTTGCTGGAATTGGGTATGTCTACTCCAGGGGTTGGCAACCTTGGCTCTTTTATGACTGGTGGACTTCAACTCCCAGAATTCCTGAGCCAGCCATGCTGAGGGGACAGGGAGAAGTTTCCAAGCTGAGCCAGGCTGGCTCAGGAATTCTGGGAGTTGAAGTCCATCAGTCATAAAAGAGCCAAGGTTGCCTACCGCTGGCTCTAGTCTAATGAAACTTAACATTAAGAAAACCAAGATCATGGCATCTGGCCCTCTCAATTCCTGGCAAATAGATGGGGAAGAAATGGCAGGATTTTATTTTCCTGGGCTCCAAGATCACTGCAGATGGGGACTGTAGCCAAGAAATTAAAAGACGCTTGCTCCTGGGGAGGAAAGCCATGGCAAATCTAGACCGCACACTAAAAAGCAGAGACAACACCCTGTCAACAAAAGTGTGTATAGTCAAGGCTTCCCAGTTGCAATGTATGGCTGTGAAAGCTGGACCATAAGAAAGGCTGAGCGCCAAAGAATGGAGGCCTTTGAACTCTGGTGCTGGAGAAGACTCCTGCGAGTCCCTTGGACTGCAAGGCGATCAAACCGGTCAGTCCTAGAGGAGATCAACCCTGACTGCTCTTTAGAAGGCCAGATCCTGAAGTTGAAAGTCAAATCCTTTGGCCACCTAATGAGAAGGAAGGACTCACTGGAGAAGAGCCTCATGCTGGGAAAGATGGAGGGCAAGAGAAGAAGGGGACGACAGAGAATGAGGTGGCTGGATGGAGTCCCTGAAGCAGTAGGTGTGAGCCTAAATGGACTCCAGAAGATGGTAGAGGACAGGAGGGCCTGGAGGAACATTGTCCATGGGGTCGCGATGGGTCGGACACAACTTCGCAACTAACTAAAAACCAACAACAAGTCTAATGAAGAGAAGGACCAGGGGGGACAAGACAGCAGTCTGCCAATATCTCAGGGGCTGCCCCAAAGAAGAGGGAGTCAAGCTATTCTCCAAAGCACCAGAACGCAAGACAAGAAGCAACGGATGGAAACTGACCAAAGAGAGAAGCAACCTGGAATTAAGGAGGAATTTCCTAATAGTGAGAACAATTAGCCAGTGGAACGACTTGCCACCAGAAGTTGTGGGTGCTCCAACGCTGGAGGTTTTCAAGAAGAGCCACTTGTCCAGGATGGAATAAGTTCCTCTGCCTTCAGCAGGATGTTGGACTTGATCATCTCCAAGTTCCCTTCTAGCCCCAGGATTCTATGTGGATGGATGGATGGATGAATGAAGGAACGAATGAACGAACGAAGGGCTCTCACCCCCTTATGCCACCTTGACAGGCAGAGGTCTGTCTGGAACCGAGCAAACAGAAATGTACTTCCTTTTCCAATTGTTTTTCCCCACCTTCCTCCCCCAGATCGTTTCAAATGGCGCGATCCATCTTGCTCGGCACCTAAACACTTGCTCACTTCTGTCTCCGACCTTCTCTATTTCGGGAGCGGCATCCATTTATCTTCCCGGAACCAGGTTCATAATTTCTAGTTAGTGAAGGCTCGGCTAAGAAGCCCCCCCCTCTTTTTTTTTCATTACGATGATTGAACGGAGAGCGAGCGGAGGGCACAAGATGGCGAGCGAGGTGGCCTGGAAGAAACCGCAACGGCTCCGGCCGAGCTGGCCAGGCCGGCTTGCGAGAGGAATTGGCGCTTGCAATGAAGCCTCGGCTTCGGATGACAACCAACCCACCGGCCTTTTTCCTTGCGGCTGCCCACAGGAAAGTGCCTGTCGGATTTAAGGCAATCCGATTTTTCTGCTTCTCACCAGCTTGGGATCGTAATGGTTCCCACGGCATTTCCAGAGCAAGCATCCGCTGGCGTTGCCTGGCCTGGAGAGGTTAGCGTTTGGGCCCATTTCGCAGAATCGCGGAGGTCCCACACCTTAATATATAAGACGTTGAGACTGTGAAGACCAAATGGGTATAACGAACAGTATTTTACGGATACAACATTGTGAGGATCACCACGCGGAGGCATGATTTAATAATAATAATAACAACAACAACAATTAGTGCTGGTCAGTTTCAATGTTCAGTTGACTGAGGTTCATGTTTAATGAATAAGTTTAATAATAATAATAATAACAACAACAACAATAATAATAATAATAATAATGTTGGAAGGGACCTTAGAGGTCATCTAGTCCAACCCCCTGCTCAGGCAGGAAACCTTATACCATTTCAGGCAAATGGCTGTCCAGTCTCTTCTTAAAAACCTCCAGTGTTGGAGCATTCACAGCTTCTGGAGGCAGGTGGTTCCACTGGTTAAATCATTCTGTCAGGAAGTTTCTCCTTAGTTCTAGGTTGCTTCTCTCCTTGACTAGTTTCCATCCGTTGCTTCTTGTCCTGCTTTCAGGTGCTTTGGAGAAGAGCTTGACTCCCTCTTCTTTGGGGCAGCCCCTGAGATATTGGAACACTGCTATCATGTCTCCCCTCGTCCTTCACTTCATTAGGCTAGACCAGGGGTAGGCAACCTCGGTTCTTTTATGACTCATGGACTTCAACTCCCAGAATTCCTGAGCCAGCTATGCTGGCTCAGGAATTCTGGGAGTTGAAGTCCATGAGTCATAAAAGAGCCGAGGTTGCCTACCCCTGGGCTAGACAAACACAATTCCAATTTATTATTATTAATAATAATAAAGTTGGAAGGGACCTTGGAGGTCATCTAGTCCAGCCCCCTGCTCAGGCAGAAAACCCTATACCATTTCCTGTCCAGTCACCTTTTGATCCAAGGAAGAGCGCATCATCCGTAGAATCAACGCAAAGCACAGCCTTCATTTGGCTGTTCTCTAGTACAGAGGTCCCCAACCTACGGGCCGCGGCCTCTTGGCATCCGGGCCGCGTGAGAAGCTGGGTAGTGCACGTGCATGTGTGCGTGCTCACCCCCCCTCATGCCACCGTCGCCGCGAGTGTCATGCAGGAGCTGGCAACGGTGCTAGTATTGCACAGATGGGAGCATTGCCACAAACTGTGCGGGCGGCAGCAGCGCTGCAAGCGGGGAGGGGCGCAGTGCAATCTTCACAGGGGGCGGTGGCACGAGCCTTGCGCCAGGGCGGCATCACTGCGCAAGCTTCGCACTGGTGGTAGCATCACCGTGATCCTGGCGGTGCCACAAACCTTACAGAGCCTTGTGCGCATGCTTGCAGCCCTGTTTCCAGGGTGAGCATGATCGCTGCCGGTTTGTGCACACGTGCGCATGTGTGGCCACCCCGGGCCGCCAATCTAAAAAGGTTGGAGACCCTTCTAGGGCTTGCAAGGGAGGGACCCGCGAGGTCTTCTAGTCCAACCCTCCCTGTCCAAGGCAGAATCTGTACAGCTAGTCCTCAAGGTAGAACAGTCTGTTTAATGAGCGTTGGAGGTTACAACGGCACTGAAAAAGAAGGATTGTTGATGGCTTTTTCACACTTACGACCATCGCACCCATCCCCGTGATAAAAATTCAGACGACTGCTTCATATTTATGACGGTTGCCCTCTCCCAGAGGGTCACGTGATCCCCTTTTGCGACCTCCTGACAAGCAAAGCCGGATTCGCTGAACGACCGTGTGAGTAACTTTCTCAACTGCAGGGATTCACTTTAACAACGCTGGCGAGAAAGGTTGTAAAACGGGGCAAAACTGACTGAACAAACGTTGCCTCGCCTATAAAAAGGTTTGGCTCAATTGTGCTAGAAAGAGAAAAAAGGGGGTCTTGGGAGACAGAGCGGCCCACAAGAAAGCAACCGAGATTCGAGATCACCAAGGATCCCACTTCCAATCCTCCTCCTCCTCCTCCTCTTCTTCCCCCTTTACTTCTCCGCAAACCCCACTGCCTTCCAGCACTGATGACGTTACTTGGATTGGTGATGAAACGTCTGCAAGAAAACAGCCAAACTCAGAGAGCACCAAGGAGTTCCTCCTCCTCCTCCGCCGCCTCCACCTCCACCTCTTTCCCTTCCAGCACTGATAATGTTATCTAGTTGGGTCACGAAACGTCTTCAAGAAAACCACCCAGCCCAGAGAGCATTAAGGACTCCATATTCATCCTCCTCCTCCTCCTCCTCTCCACAACAAAAGCATAAAGCCCACTCCCTTCTAGAGCTGATGATGTTCCCCAGTTGGGTCGTGACACGTCTACAAGAAAACAACCCAGCCCAGAGAGCACTAAGGAGTTCCTCCTCCTCCTCCTCCTCCTCTCCACAACCCCCCCATTCCTTCTAGCCCTGATGATGTTCCCTAGTTGCGTCACGAAACCTCTGCAGGAAAACCGCTCAGCTCAGAGAGCACCAGGGACCCCACAATAGTCCTCCTCCTCCTCCTCCTCCTCCCCAAAACCCCCTCTTCCTTCTATAGCCCTGATAATGTTACCTAGTAGAGTCACGAAACGTCTGCAGGAAAACCGCCCAGCTCAGAGAGCACCAGGGACCCCACAATAGTCGTTGTCGTCATCCTCCTCCTCCTCCTCCTCCCACAAAACCCCTCTTCTCTTCCTTCTAGAGCCCTGATAATGTTCCCTAGTTGGGTCACGAAACATCTGCAGGAAAACCGCCCAGCTCAGAGGGCACCAGGGACCCCACAATAGTCCTCCTCCTCCTCCTCCCCCTCCCCAAACCCCCTCTCCCTTCCATAACCCTGATAATGTTCCCTAGTAGAGTCACAAAACGTCTGCAGGAAAACCGCCCAGCTCAGAGGGCACCAGGGACCCCGGAGTTCAACCCCGAGCTACAAAAATTCCCTTCTCTCCGTCTGTTTTCTGGAAGGAGCCTTTGGGCCAGGAGCAATAAGAGGGACAAAGGGGGTTCTCGAGTGGCGGGCAGGGACACGGATCTCCCCCACCCAGGACACGCGTGCAGGGAGGGAAGCGGGACGGGCTCTGCGTTGGGGAAGCCGTTCTTTCAGAGGCTCGTTACAGCAACTACGGAAGGAGCTTCTGACGCTCTTTAATTAACTCGTTCGGTATGCCTGGCGGAACGCGGACTTGCCGGCCGTTGCCGGATGGGAGGCCAAGTGGAGAAGACGGTGCCGGGGTGTGAAACTGGGCTCTCTGTTCAGGGGCCGCCTGTGCGAGGGAGAGGCCGAAAGAGAGCAGGCCGTTCGGGGGCCGCCTCTTCCCGACCCACCGGGGCTGAGGACTGGGCAGCACAACAGAGAAGGAAGGGAAGGAAGGAAGGAAGGAAGGGAAAGAAAGGAAGGAATTAAGGGAGGAAGGAAGGAAGGAAAGAAAGGAATTAAGGAAGGAAGGAAGGAAGGAAGGAAGGAAGGAAGGAAAGAAGGGAATTAAGGAAGGAAGGAAGGAAAGAAGGGAAGGAAAGAAAGGAATTAAGAAAGGAAGGAAGGAATTAAGGAAGGAAGGGAGGAAGGAAGGAAGGAAGGGAAGGAAGGAAGGGAGGGAAGGAAGGAAGGAAGGGAGGGAGGGAAGGGAGGAAAGGAAGGAATTAAGGAAGGGAGGAAGGAAGGAAGGAAGGAAGGGAAGGAAGGAAGGGAGGGAGGGAAGGAAGGAAGGAAGGAAGGAAGGAAAGTAAGGAAGGAATTAAGGAAGGAAGGAAGGGAGGGAGGAAGGAAGGAATTAAGGAAGGAAGGAAGGAAGGAATTAAGGAAGGGAGGAAGGAAGGAAGGAAGGACGGAAGGAAGGGAAGGAAGGAAGGAAGGAATTAAGGAAGGGAGGAAGGAAGGAAGGGAGGGAGGGAGGAAGGAAGGAAACGAAAGATGCAGGGTTTTTGGAGAGAGTTCCAGGGGCCTGCCAAACCACCTGGAAACGTCCTCCCCGGCCCATCTCCAGCCCTGCTCTTCCCTTCCAAAAGCCCCTTCCCCAAACCGGCCCGCTGCCCCTCTCTCTTTCCCTCCAGCTCCTTTGGGCCCTGGTGCAGCTGGGCGGCAGACGTATCCAAGGTCCCTCCCAGCACCCTGGGATGAGCAGAGGGGCCACCCGGGGCCCCTAAGAGAGGAGGCCAGGTGGGTCAGGACACCGTTCCAGGTGAGGCAGGAAAGCTCACCGGCGGGGGTGGGTGGGTGGGTGGGTCGAGCTCTGAGGGTCCAGTTCTCGCTGCCAAAACAGAAGAAGCGGTGAGCAAACCCCCCCCACACAGAGAAAGCTG
>NC_138204.1:216348125-216433125 GCF_964194415.1 Vipera berus | reverse complement strand
GCCATGCTCAGGCCACGGAGGACCCCAAGGATAAATGGGGAGCCCCCTCAATGGGGCTCAGCCCCATCATTAGGCCAACATTAGCTTTGGACTGGTCTAGGGCAGAGCTCCCCAACCTATGAGCCGTGGCCCACTACCAGGCCGTGGCCTCTTGGCCACGTGAGCGGCTGACCAGTGCGCGCGTGCGTGTCCGTGCGCTCACACACACACACACACCCCTGCAGCGGCACTAGCCTCGCCATGAGCTGTGAGTCCCACGCCGGTGCTAGCAACCCCATTTGCAGGACGCGCGTGCTCACGGTCCTGTTTGCGGGCACATGCACGCAGTCGCATTTGGTAAGGCCACCACGATGAAAAAAATTTAATTTAATTTAATTTATTAATATTTCTATACCGCCCTTCTCCCGAAGGACTCAGGGCGGTGTACAGGGCAAGAAAAAAAGATGTTGAGACTCTAGAAAGAGTGCAAAGAAGAGCAACAAAGATGATTGGGGGACTGGAGGCTAAAACATATGAGGAATGGCGGCTGGAATTGGGTAAGTCCAGTTTAACGAAGAGAAGGGTGAGGGGTGACACGATAGCAGTCTTCCAGTATCTCAGGGGCTGCCCCAAAGAAGAGGGAGTCAAGCTATCCTCCAAAGCGCCCGAATGCAGGACAAGAAGTAACGGATGGAAACTAGTCAAGGAGAGAAGCAACCTGGAACTAAGGAGAAACTTCTTGACAGTGAGAACAATTTAACCAGTGGAACAATCTGCCTCCAGAGGTGGTGAATGCTCCAACACTGGAAGTTTTTAAGAAGAAAGCAGCCAGCCATTTGTCTGAAACTGTATAGGGTTTCCTGCCTGAGCAGGGGGTTGGACTAGATGACCTCGAAGGTCCCTTCCAACTTTATTATTATTCTTGTGGGTGCGCATGTCTGCATCAAGGTGCCTGCCTCTCCCTTTCCCACCGGGCCACGGCAAGAATTGTATTTGCAAGAAACACTACCAGAAGAAAAAAATAATAAAAAATATTAAGACTGCGCAGAAACTGACAGACTTACTTTAAGGTTGAAAGAAAAAGAAGACACAGAATATTTTCCAACCTGGGACCTATTTTGTCAATGGTTAGAGAAAAGATTTAGGGATTGGGAATTTAATTTGTATTAGTGAGTAAGGTTGTCGGACAACACGTTTTGGCTGAATAATGATTATTGAACTCTGTTGAAAAAAATAATAATAAAACTTTTAAAAAGAAAAAAAAGAAGAATTGAGAACAGCTGCCTGGGCCTGGAGGCCTCCCTCACAGGCAGGGTTTTTGTTCCCGCTTGATCTCTGGATCCTCTGCAGAGACCCCGACTCCCATGTGCCTGCCTGGCCCAGCTCCCAGACGGAGAGGGTCACATCCGTTTGGCAAGAGGATCCCTCTCTCTTCTCTTAGAACGGGAAGATTTATGGATCCCTTCGACACAAACAAGATTTAAGGCTCGGAAGTGGCTGCGACCATGGGAAAAACCCAGATCCTTTTGTACATGCGGCTCGGCGGAGGCCGCTAGAAGGACTGCGGTACAGGCCGTCCTGGATTTATGGCCAACAACAATTTCGCCCCGACGTTTCTGTTACTAAACGAGGCACGTACGTTAAGCGGGATTTTGCCCCGTTCCAGGGTCTTTCTGGCCCCGGTTGTTAAGGGAACCTCTTCAGCTGTGAAGTTAATCACACGGTGGTTAAACGAATCGGGCTCCCCCCCCTTGACTTTGCTTGTCAGAGGATGGCCAAAGGGGATCACACGATTCCCCGGGAGGCTGCAACCGTCGTAAGCACGTGCCGGTTGCCGAGGGGATGCTGCAACAGTCGCAAGGGTCGAAAACTGATCGTGAGTCGTTTTTTCCCAGCGCTGTTGTAGCTTCGGTCGGTAAATGAACCGTGGGGAGTCGAGGACTGCCTGTACAATCAGAGTCTCCGCTGGAGAATGAAGGGAGAGCAGAACGGGCCGACGAGGGCCAGAGTTCACCGATGGCTTGACTGGGCATCTGCAGAGTTTAAGACAGGGGTCCTCAAACTTGGACCTTTGATAACTTGTGGACTTCAACTCGTGCCTGGCTGAGGAATTCTGGGAGTTGAAGTCCACCAGTCATCAAAGGGCCAGGTTTGAAGACCCCTGGTCTGGATCCAAGCCCGCAGGTTCATCAAAATGGCCGACTGAGGAATTCTGGGAGTTGAAGTCCACCAGTCATCAAAGGGCCAAGTTTCAAGACCCCTGGTCTGGATCCAAGTCCGAAGGGTCATCAAAATGGCCGACTGAGGAATTCTGGGAGTTGAAGTCCACCAGTCATCAAAGGGCCAAGTTTGAAGACCCCTGGTCTGGATCCAAGTCCGCAGGTTCATCAAAATGGCCGACTGAGGAATTCTGGGAGTTGAAGTCCACAAGTCATCAAAGGGCCAAGTTTGAAGACCCCTGGTCTGGATCCAAGCCCGCAGGTTCATCAAAATGGCCGACTGAGGAATTCTGGGAGTTGAAGTCCACTAGTCATCAAAGGGCCAAGTTTGAAGACCCCTGGTCTGGATCCAAGCCCGCAGTTTCATCAAAATGGCCGACTGAAGAATTCTGGGAATTGAAGTCCACCAGTCATCAAAGGGCCAAGTTTGAAGGCCCCTGGTCTGGATCCAAGTCCGCAGGTTCATCAAAATGGCTGACTGAGGAATTCTGGGAGTTGAAGTCCACCAGTCATCAAAGGGCCAAGTTTGAAGACCCCTGGTCTGGATCCAAGTCCGCAGGTTCATCAAAATGGCCGACTGAAGAATTCTGGGAGTTGAAGTCCACCAGTCATCAAAGGGCCAAGTTTGAAGACCCCTGGTTTAAGTGAATGGCGGGTTCCCTTGTTATGGCTGACCCAGCTGGAGGTCACGGATGTTCTGGGATGATCAGAAGACTCTCCCGCCCTTCACTGGGCCCAGAACAGCTGGCAAAATGAGGGTTGTGGATGCAGGACGCCCACTTCTAAGTCCACAATTCTTGTAGACCCTTTCAAGGGCCTTCCTTCCAACACCGTCAGCTAGGTGTCCAGATCTGCCTCTCCTGAACAAAACAAGCCATGGAGAGAGAATTCTTGGCCAAGAAGAAACGGGAACTCCGCACAAACCCTCATTTCAGATTTTGGCATCGCTTGGGGGAATGGGAGACCTTGCCAGGGATGACTCACCCCATCTAACTCTCTGTGGGACAATTCAACGGGGGGGGGGGGGAGGACTCAAGAGAGGGACAAACAGAACTGCCGCTCAGCCCAGCCTTGAGGTCTTCTAACTATTCTGGAGTTATCTTGAATTGACCCGAGGCGGGTCGGCCGAGGCAAGTTCTCAGAGAATCAGAATAAAGCTGGAAGGGACCTTGGAGGTCTTCTAGTCCAACTCCCAAGGCTCAAGCAGGAGACCCTATGCCATTTCAGATAAGTGGTTGTCCAGTCTTTTCTTAGAAACCTCCAGTGATGGAGCACCCACAATCTCTGGTGGCAAGCTGTTCCACTGGTTAATTGTCCCCACTGTCAGGAGGTTTCTCCTTAATTCCAGGTTGCTTCTCTCCTTGATCGGTTTCCATCCGTTGCTTCTTGCCTTTGCCTTCAGGCGCTTTGGAGAAGAGCTTGACTCCCTCTTCTTTGGGGCAGCCCCTGAGATACTGGAAGACTGCTATCATGTTCCCCCTTGTCCTTCTCTTCAAGACAAGTCCTCAAACTTGGCCCTTTGAGGACTTGTGGACTTCAACTCCCAGAATTCCTCAGCCAGGATGCTTCAAGACAGGGGTCTTCAAACTTGGCCCTTTTACGACTTGCGGACTTCAACTCCCAGAATTCCTCAGCCAGGATGCTTCAAGACAGGGGTCTTCAAACTTGGCCCTTTGATGACTTGTGGACTTCAACTCCCAGAATTCCTCAGCCAGGATGCTTCAAGACAGGGGTCTTCAAACTTGGCCCTTTTACGACTTGCGGACTTCAACTCCCAGAATTCCTCAGCCAGGATGCTTCAAGACAGGGGTCTTCAAACTTGGCCCTTTGATGACTTGTGGACTTCAACTCCCAGAATTCCTCAGCCAGGATGCTTCAAGACAGGGGTCTTCAAACTTGGCCCTTTGATGACTTGCGGACTTCATCTCCCAGAATTCCTCAGCCAGGATGCTTCAAGACAGGGGTCTTCAAACGTGGCCCTTTCATGACTTGCGGACTTCATCTCCCAGAATTCCTCAGCCAGGATGCTTCAAGACAGGGGTCTTCAAACGTGGCCCTTTCATGACTTGCGGACTTCATCTCCCAGAATTCCTCAGCCAGGATGCTTCAAGATAGGGGTCTTCAAACTTGGCCCTTTTACGACTTGCGGACTTCAACTCCCAGAATTCCTCAGCCAGGATGCTTCAAGACAGGGGTCTTCAAACGTGGCCCTTTCATGACTTGCGGACTTCAACTCCCAGAATTCCTCAGCCAGCAACCCGAGTTGCTCTTCTCTGCACTTTTTCCAAAGTCTGAACCTCTTTTTTGTGATATGGTGACCAAAACTGGAGGCAACATTCCAGGCGTGGCCTTACTAAGGTTTTACAAAGCGGTACTAAGACTTCGCATGATCTTGATTGTATGCCTCTTGTTTATACAACCCAGGATCTGTATTAGCCTTTGTTGGCTGCTCCCACATAACTGCTTCCTCATATTTAAAGGGTCGTCCACTAGGACTCCAAGGTCCCTCTCACGGTTACTCCCTTTGTGCCAGGTTTCGCCTAACCTGTACTTGTACCTTTGATTGTTCCTGCCTAGGTGTAAAACAAGGTCGTGGTTGTTTCTCCCCCCCCAAAAAAAAACATTTTCAAAACTTTTTCCAAGTTTTGTCCTAGCCCAGGGGTAGGCAACCTTGGCTCTTTTATGACTCATGGACTATGCCAGGGGTAGGCAACCTCGGCTCTTTTATGACTCATGGACTTCAACTCCCAGAATTCCTGAGCCAGCAGGCTCAGGAATTCTGGGAGTTGAAGTCCATGAGTCATAAAAGAGCCGAGGTTGCCTACCCCTGGACTATGCTGACTCAGGAATTCTGGGAGTTGAAGTCCATGAGTCATAAAAGAGCCGAGGTTGCCTACCCCTGGACTATGCTGACTCAGGAATTCTGGGAGTTGAAGTCCATGAGTCATTAAAGAGCCGAGGTTGCCTACCCCTGGACTATGCTGACTCAGGAATTC
The DNA here is from genome assembly GCF_964194415.1 of Vipera berus. NCBI lineage: Eukaryota > Metazoa > Chordata > Lepidosauria > Squamata > Viperidae > Vipera > Vipera berus. Next base: position 216,427,931 of record NC_138204.1, on the reverse strand, counting down.
TGGGAGTTGAAGTCCATGAGTCATAAAAGAGCCGAGGTTGCCTACCCCTGGACTATGCTGACTCAGGAATTCTGGGAGTTGAAGTCCATGAGTCATTAAAGAGCCAAGGTTGCCTACCCCTGGACTATGCTGACTCAGGAATTCTGGGAGTTGAAGTCCATGAGTCATAAAAGAGCCGAGGTTGCCTACCCCTGGACTATGCTGACTCAGGAATTCTGGGAGTTGAAGTCCATGAGTCATAAAAGAGCCGAGGTTGCCTACCCCTGGACTATGCTGACTCAGGAATTCTGGGAGTTGAAGTCCATGAGTCATAAAAGAGCCGAGGTTGCCTACCCCTGGACTATGCTGACTCAGGAATTCTGGGAGTTGAAGTCCATGAGTCATAAAAGAGCCGAGGTTGCCTACCCCTGGACTATGCTGACTCAGGAATTCTGGGAGTTGGAAGTGCATGAGTCATAAAAGAGGTTGCCTACCCCTGTCCTAGACTCCCCCACTCAGACACCATCCTCTGCCGAGGGTCCCACCATGGGAGAAGAAGAGCAGCAGTCATGCCAGCCCAGCCCTTTGGAAGGAGACCCAGTCCTCTTGACGGCCCCCAGGCCTTCCATGGGGGAGGGGAGAAGACAAAGGGATGGCAGCTCCCCATCTTTGCTTACCTCAAAGTCTCCTTTGCGTAGTTTCCCTGCTCAGCTGGGTAGGAGTCTCGGATGCCGGCTTGCTTGGCCAGGCGCTTCTTCTGGGGATGCTGCAGCTTGCACCGGGAACCCTTGGCGCAGACGCCGTGCTTGGAAAAGTCCGGGCACACCAAGGTGTGCTTCTTCTTGCACTGAAAAGGAAGGCAGAGAAGAGCCGCCATGGATCAACCTCCAGAGAAAGGCACGGAGGGCCTTCTGGACCACCTCCAAAAGAAGGAACTTGTTAGGCACATGGTGATAGCCTACATAGTTGGCTTGAAAATATATCAACTATGATGTTGTGACTTTAAGATGTTAATTGGCCAACGGGTGTGTAAGTCTTCTCATGGCCATAAGAGGGAGCTAGGAACGTAGCTTCTCTCTCTCTGAATTCACTGCTCTCTCTACTATTGCTGTTTTGCTGTACTGTTGGTTTACTACTGCGATAAACCTGAACAACTGTGTTTTTGACCTCTGGACCGGTAAGAAGACTTTGTATTTGGAATACTCCTTGGACTGTTGCTATTGTGTATGACCTGGACTGTTTATTTTTGACCGTGCATTTTTGTTTTTACACCACCTTAAAAGTAAAATACTTTTTGCTTTCACAACTCCGTGTACTCTTGTGGTTACTGTGTGGCTCTTACTGCTCTCAGTACCCTTCCTTGTCTGCGCAACTCCTTGGCAGCACAAGGAGACCTCTGCACAAACAAATTTCATAACAGAACTCAAGCGTTTTGGGGGAGCTGCTCAAATATCTGAGGTGGCTTCCCAACGCCGGCCACCAGCCAGCCTGGAGGAAGCCGAAGGGGGGGGGTGTCCAGCATCAAGGTTACGGCTAATTAACATTAGCAGATCACCTCTGACGGGCTGGAGGCACAAAGGCAATTAACCAAGTGGCTTCCAGCCTTGAATTGCATGTTCAGCCGTGTTGATGCAGGCGACGCAAGGCTCATAATGAATAGCATTTGTGTGTTTGTGGGTGTAATTTAGATGCTTCAGTGTGTGTCCAACTCAAGCTAAATCCACACACTGAAAAGGCCCAGGCAGCCTTCAGTTAATGTCACAGAGAGGCCACAAGGTCAGGTAGCCCTTGACTTATCGCCATTTGTCGAGTCACCCTTCGAACTTAACAACAGCCCTGGAAAAGAAGGTGAGCTGCGACTTATTTCTCACCCTTGCGACCGTCGCGGCCTCCCCAGGCTCAAAATGCTGGCCTGTACTTATGACGCTCGCAGCGTCCCGGGGTCACGCGATCCTCTTTTGCGACCTTCTGTCAAGCCAGATTCACTTAACAGCCGGATTACTAACGTATCCACTGCAGTGACTCACTTGGGAACTGTGGCAAGAATGGTCGTTAAATGGGGCAACACCCGCTGAACAAATGCCTCGCTTAGCTCAACTGCCATCGTAAAGCGAGGATGACCTGTATTCGTCCACTGGCAGAACTGGCAAAAGAATGACCTCACGCTGGCTGGGGGATTCTGGGAGTTGAAGTCCACAGGTCTGAAAGTTGCCAAGGTTGGAGACCCCCCCCCCCCCGAACTATATAAACTCTGTTCAGGAATTGCAGAAACTGTATATCAGGGGTCTTCTAACTTTGAAAGACTTGCGGACTTCAACTCCCAGAATTCCTCAGCCAGGCACGCGTTGACAGAGGGACAGAATCAAGATCACGTGAAGTATTAATACCACTTTACAAGGCCTTGGTAAGGCCACACTTGGAATCCGGCATCCAATTTTGGTCACCACGATGTAAAAAAGATGTCGAGACTCTAGAAAGAGTGCAGAGAAGAGCAACAACGATGATTAGGGGGCTGGAGGCTAAAACATATAGGGAACGGTTGCTGGAATTGGGTATGTCTAGTTTAACGAAGAGAAGGACGAGGGGGGGACATGATAGCAGCGTTCCAGTATCTCAGGGGCTGCCCCAAAGAAGAGGGAGCCAAGCTCTTCTCCAAAGCACCTGAAGGCAAAGACAAGAAGCAATGGATGGAAACAGATCAAGGAGAGAAGCAACTTAGAAAGAAATTTGACAGTGAGAAAGATTCATTAGCGGAGCGGAAGTTGCCTTCCGAGGTATGGGAGGTTTGCAAGAAGAAACCGGACAACCACGTGTCTGGAATGCTACCCAGGGTCTCCTGCTTGAGGAGAGGGTTGGACTAGATGACCTCTAGGCTCCCTTCCGGCCGTTAAAAAGTCTGTTGTTCTCTTTGTAAGAGGGGAATTGGGATGTGCTAAATGCGCCACGCTTTGCAGGCTGAAACATGACCAAACATGGAGGGGGAAAAAAAAATCCCCCACCAAGGAGACAGGATGATGATGATCCGAGTTTCCTTCCTGGAAAATGTGGGAAGACGTTACATCAAAATGCGTGGAGCTAAATTTACACGTATGCGGTCTACTTCCAAGCACGGAGGAGGAGGAGGAGGAGGAGGAGGAGGAGGAATGGGAACGTCCCCTTTCAAAGTGCCTCTTTCTGCTTCTGGTTTATCCATCAGAATCCTGGCCCGTTCGGAGGAGGCGTCCTCTAAGGTTACGGAACTAATCCATCAGGGGGCTGTGCAGTCACACACAAGGCCAAAGGGAGCTTAGGGACCGCACAACAGCTGGGCAGAGCCAAGCAAGCCACCTTCGGCCAGCCTGGCTATCTCCGGCTAGCCACCTCCCAAGGCTGGGACAGGACAGGCCGGTACGGTGGCTGCGGGTCCGACGCGTATTGAAAAGCCATTTGGGGATCCTGGACGTGGATGTTGTGCGGGCAACGCAGAACAAGGTGGGAAGCTGTCGAGGTCTTCGTGGCGAGGAGAACTCAATCCCTCTGACGTCAGGGGACAGGCTGGTCTGGAGCCGGGAGTGGCGCAGAAAGCGCGTCTCCGTGCCAGGCCAGGCTAAAAATACAGACGCCCCCCGCCCCTCTCCTCCGCGGCTGGGTATTTACAGGGCGCCCCTCCTCGTTGTAGAAATTGAAGATGCCGCCTTGGCCCCGGGTGACGAGGGCTTTTCTCCTCTTGAACCTGCTCAAAGCTTTGGACTGCCCACCCTCCTTGGGGAGGGAGGCGTGTGTAAGGAATCCTGGCACCCGCCCACAGGAAAGTTTGTAACCCTGCCCGGGTAACAAGTGAACGAGGATCTTTGCTGCAGCGGGGAAAGGGGCGGGGGTGGGGGGGGGAAGGCAACTCGGTGTGTAGCTAATTCTGAGGCTGTGCCCTGCCCGACGGGTTCTTAATAATAATAATAATAAAAGTTGGAGGGGACCTTGGAGGTCATCTAGTCCAACCCCCTGCTCAGGCAGGAAACCTTATACCATTTCAGACCAAGGGCTGTCCAGTCTCTTCTTAAAAACTTCCAGTGTTTGGAGCATTCACAGCTTCTGGAGGCAGGTTGTTCCGCTGGTTAATTGTTCTAACTGTCAGGAAGTTTCTCCTTAGTTCTAGGTTGCTTCTCTCCTTGACTAGTTTCCATCCGTTGCTTCTCGTCCTGCTTTCAGGGGCTTTGGAGAAGAGCTTGACTCCCTCTTCTTTGGAGCAGCCCCTGAGATACTGGAACACTGCTATCATGTCACCCCTCGTCCTTCTCTTCATGAAACTAGACATATTATCTTCTCATAGCTTGGCTTGCAGAAGAACAGGAGGGGACCTTGGAGGTCATCTAGCCCAACCCCCTGCTCAGGCAGGAAAACCTATACCATTTCAGAGAAATGCCTGTCCAGTCTCTTCTTAACAACTTCCAGTGTTGGAGCATTCACTGCTTCTGGAGGCAGGTGGTTCCACTGGTTAATTGTTCTGACTGTCAGGAAGTTTCTCCTTAGTTCCAGGTTGCTTCTCTCCTTGATGAGTTTCCATCCGTTGCTTCTTCTCTTGCCTTCAGGGGCTTTGGAGAACAGCTTGACTCCCTCTTCTTTGGGGCGGCCCCTGAGATACTGGAAGGCTGCTATCGTGTCCCCCCTCGCCCTTCTCTTCATGAAACTAGACATATTATTATCTTCTCATAGCTTGGCTTGCAGAAGAACAGGAGGGACCGTGGAGGTCTTCTAGTCCAACCCTTGCTCAAGCAGGAGACGCCATGCCAGCTGTGTCCAACCTTGGGAACTTTAAGCCTTGCAGATCCTGCTGACTGGGGAATTCTGGGAGTTGGAAGTCCACCAGTCTTGAAGGCCGGACGCCCTTGTGCTATGCCATCCGGGACTAACAGTTCTCCTTGAAAAGGTCCAGTGAGGGACATCTCCCCTTTTCCAACAGGCAACTGGACTTCCTCCGTTTCTTTCCTCTGAAAACGTTTCGCCTCTCACCCAAGAAGCTTCTTCGGGTTCTCACCGACTGGTGGGGAACGGAGGAATGCTTTGCAGTCATCTGGTCGCTGGCACTCAAGCAGATGAATCCTGCCGCTGGCCACCGTTCAGACAGAACTGAAGAAAATTCTTGGAGGGGAGGGAGGGTTGGGGAGAGGGGAGTTTTTTGTATTTAAAAATGTATTGTGAAACTTTTTAATTAAAAAAAAAAGAAACTTCTTGGATGAAAAGCGAAAGGATTTCAAAGAGAAAAACCAACGACAGTCCAGCTGCCTTTTGGAAAAGCACCTTTGGGACATTCATGACTTCTGGATGATGGGGAGAATCTCCAGTGTTGGAGCAGCCACAACTTCTGGTGGCCAGCTGTTCCACTGGTTAATTGTCTTCCCTGTTAGGAAGTTTCTCCTTAGTTCCAGGATGCGTCTCTCCCTGGTGAGTTTCCACCCGTTGCTTCTCGTCCGGCCTTCAGGTGCTTTGGAGAACAGCTTGACTCCCTCTTCTTTGGGGCAGCCCCTGAGATACTGGAACGCTGCTCTCATGTCCACCCTGGTCCTTTCTTAGTTCCAGGTTAAATCTCTCCTTGATCAGTTTCCATCTGTTGCTTCTTTTTAATATATACATATTTTTATAATCACAAGGGCTTAATATTTTATCAGCAACATATTCTCTGACTTCCAACATTTAACTTACTAATACAGATTAGATTCCGTTCTCTCTACCTCCTTTTTCTAGCCAATGATAAGAGGTACCCCAGGTTCTAAAATAAACTGAATCTTCTTTCTCTTTCGTTTTCAACGTCAATCTACCCACTTCTGCACACCCTTAAGACTGTTTTTTTTAATTAAGTCTTCCTCCGTTGGCAAATCTTCATTTTTTCCAATGTTTATTTATTTATTTATTTATTCGGTTTATATACCGCCCTATTCCCAAAGGACTCAGGGCGGTTTACAAGGCAAAATTTAAAAACAATCCAATATAAAATTAAAATAAATTAAATTAAGTCTAGACGCAAAAAATTAAAATCACAATTTAAAAACATTAAACGAAATGAACGAAGGTCGGGGGCAGTCCGGAGTTCCACCGGCAATTGATTCCATAGGGCAGGCGCGCCCACAGAGAACGCCCTCCCCCTGGGGATCACCCCTGTGGGAGCGCACAGGACGATGGGAAATTGACGCTGGCAGCAGGTGCTCCCTTAGATAATCCGGGCCCATGCCATGTTGCGCGAATTTATTTATTATTTATTTATTTATTTGTTTTTATAAACCGCCCTTCTCCCGAGGGACTCGGGGCGGTGTACAGAGTAAGATAGGCAACAAAACGAAACAGTATTGAAAACAATAATCAGAACAAAACAAACAGGGACCCCAATTAGAGCTATCAGAGCTATCAGGCCAGGCCGGACTGCTGGAATAAGTAAGTCTTTAAGTCACGCCGGAAGGTGCGGAGGTCGGGGGCCATCCGGATTTCAGTTGGTAAGCAGTTCCAGAGGGCTGGCGCACCCACTGAGAATGCCCTCCCCCTGGGCGCCACAAGCCGACATTCCTTGAGCGGTGGCAGTGGCCGCAGTTAATACGTGCAAAATTAAACATATACACTCTTTCTCATAACTTCCTACCATTAGGCCTTGTCACTGCCTATTTTTGCCTAACAAAAATAACCTTGCCTTAAAATGCGTGTGTTTTTTAGTCGTTTTTCTCTAACCACGCGCGTGTATGCTTAACCGCCATCCGTTGCTTCTTGTCCTGCCTTCAGGCACTTTGGAGAAGAGGTTGACCCCCCCCCCCTTCTTTGGGGCAGCCCCTGAGAGATTGGAAAGTGGGGGGTGGGGTGCAGAATGAAGGGGGGGGAGTGCTGTGTTTTACAGCAATACAGCACAACAGAGTTGGAAGGGACCCTGGAGGTCTTCTAGTCCAGCCCCCAGCTCAAGCAGGAGACCCTTGCAGAAGTTGGAAGGGGTCTCGGAATCCAACCCAATAGAATCCAACCCAACCCAATAGAATCCAGTAGAATCCAATCCAATCCATAATCATAATAGTAAAGTTGGAAGGGACCTTGGAGGTCATCTAGTCCAGCCCCCTGCTCAAGCAGGAGACCCTTGCAGAAAAACAGAGTTGGAAGGGACCTTGGAGGTCATCTAGTCCCACCCTCTGCTCAAGAAGGAGACCCTTGCAGAATAACAGAGTTGGAAGGGACCTTGGAGGTCATCTAGTCCAGCCCCCTGCTCAAGCAGGAGACCCTTGCAAAATAACAGAGTTGGAAGGGACCTTGGAGGTCATCTAGTCCAGCCCCCTGATCAAGCAGGAGACCCTTGCAGAATAACAGAGTTGGAAGGGACCCTGGAGGTCCTCTAGTCCAGCCCCCTGCTCAAGCAGGAGACCTTTGTAGAATCACAGAGTTGGAAGGGACCCTGGAGGTCATCTAGTCCAGCCCCCTGCTCAAGCAGGAGACCCTTGCAGAAGAACAGAGTTGGAAGGGACCCTGGAGGTCATCTAGTCCAGCCCCCTGCTCAAGCAGGAGACCCTTGCAGAAGAACAGAGTTGGAAGGGGTCTCGGAATCCAACCCAATAGAGCCCAACCCAACCCAATCCAACAGAATCCAATCCAACCCAACCCAACAGACCCCAATAGAATCTAATCCAATAGATTCACAATCATAATAGTAAAGTTGGAAGGGATCTTGGAGGTCCTCTAGTCCAGCCCCCTGCTCAGGCAGGAGTCCTTGCACCATTTTGGAGAAAGGGCTGTCCAGTCTTTCCTAGGAAACCTCCGGGTCTTAAAACAATCAGGGAGGAAGCTCCACAAAGACTGGGTTTTCAGGCCCTGCCCATGTTCAGAGGGATTGCTGAGAGGGTGGGTGGGTGGGCTTGCCACAGCCCTTGGGAGCCCAGGACTGGCCTCCAGAAGTCGTAGGCCGCTATTGTGTCACCCTTACACGACAACACTCCCTGCTTTGCCCCCTCCAGGCCCTTCTCAGATGTCAATCAAGGCCTGGGTCAGGGCGAAGAGGGGGAGGGGGGGGAATCTCTGATCCCAGCCAGAAGAAGCGGCACTGCCACACCTGACAACTGATGCGTGCGCGCCCACGATCCGCACCCGCCGGCCTCTTGGGCAGTGCCCAACAAAACAGAGGGATTCGGTTACCGTGAGCCTCCAGCATGTCAGATGAGGTGAGGAGGAGGAGGAGGAGGAGGAGAAGCAGGGGGGGGGGAGCTTAGAGGTGTAAGGGACGCAATCTCATTCTTGGGAGATATTTGATCCAGTTCACCTGTCAGGGTGGCTAATTTTAACCCCTCTGGAAAGATCCCGCCCGGCTGGACTATAAAAAGGGAGAGCAAAAAATCTCCCGGGGGCTCTCCGAGGAGCAGGAGAAAATCCAGCAGGAAGTTCAGGATGGGGAAAGTGGGGGGGGGGGGGCGGCAGAATGAAGGGAGGGGGGAAGTGCTGTGCCTTACAGCAATACAGCACAACGGAGTTGGAAGGGACCCTGGAGGGCATCTAGTCCAGCCCCCTGCTCAGGCAGGAGACCCTTGCAGAAGAACAGAGTTGGAAGGGACCCTGGAGGTCATCTAGTCCAGCCCCCTGCTTGAGGCAGAAGAACAGAGTTGGAAGGGACCCTGGAGGGCATCTAGTCCAGCCCCCTGCTCAGGCAGGAGACCCTTGCAGAAGAACAGAGTTGGAAGGGACCCTGGAGGTCATCTAGTCCAGCCCCCTGCTTGAGGCAGAAGAACAGAGTTGGAAGGGACCCTGGAGGTCATCTAGTCCAGCCCCCTGCTCGAGCAGGAGACCCTTGCAGAAGAACAGAGTTGGAAGGGACCTTAAAAGGTAAAGGTAAAGGTTCCCCCGCACATGCGTGCTAGTCGTTTCCAACTCTAGGGGCCGGTGCTCATCTCCGTTTCAAAGCCGAAGAGCCAGCGCTTGTCCGAGGACGTCTCCGTGGTCATGTGGCCGGTATGACTAGACGCCAAAGGCGCACGGAACGCTGTTACCTTCCCACCGTAGTGGTCCCTATTTTTCTACTTGCATTTTTACGTGCTTTCGAACTGCTAGGTGGGCAGAAGCTGGGATGAGTAACAGGCGCTCACTCTGTTACGCAGCACTCGGGATTCAACCTGCCAAACTGCCGACCTTCTGATCAACAAGCTCAGCGTCCTAACCCACTGAGCCACCGCGTCCCCGTGTCCTTGGAGGTCATCTAGTCCAGCCCCCTGCTCAAGCAGGAGACCCTTGCAGAAGAACAGAGTTGGAAGGGATCTTGGAATCCAACCCAACCCAATAGAATCCAGTAGAATCCAACCCAACAGAATCCAGTAGAATCCAACCCAATCCAACAGAATCCAATCCAATCCAATCCAATCCATAATCATAATCCTAATAGTAAAGTTGGAAGGGACCTCGGAGGTCCTCTAGTCCAGCCCCCTGATCAGGCAGGAGTCCTTACACCATTTTGGAGAAACAGCTGTCCAGTCTTTCCTAGGAAAGCTCCAGGGATGGAGCAGCCCCAACCTCTGAAGGCCAGGTCTTAAAGCAATAAGGGAGGAAGCTCCGCAAAGACTGGATTTTCAGGCCCTGCTCATGTTCAGAGGGATCCCCTGGGAACATGGAGAGCCCACCCACCCACAAACCGCCTTGCTGAGAGGGTGGGTGGGTGGGTGGGCTTCCCACAGCCCTTGGGAGCCCAGGACTGGCCTCCAGAAGTCGTAGGCGCTCCATCGCTGGAGGTTTTTAAGAAGAGACTGGACAGCCATGCAAAGGAAATAGTCTGGGGGACTCCTGCTTCAGCGAGGGGTGGGGTTGGACTAGAGGACCTCCGTGGTCCCTTCCAGCTGCCACTGTCTTGCCCACAGAGCCTGGCCTTTCCCAGGAGGGCCGTTTGGAAATCACAAGGGCCGGCCACGCCAAGCGAGCGGAAGGACGCCGAGAACTGCTTGCGTCGACCCCTTCGCTTTATTTCAGGAAGCGAAAAGAGAGGCAGGCGGGCGAAAGAGGGATTCGCACGCGGCCTGGAAAGGGCGGGAAGGCCGGCAAGTCCCAATTGCAGGACCCTGGCTCGGGGGGCCGCCTCTGGGCTGCCGGACTGACCGAGAGTAGGATACTGAATGGGTTAGGGTTAGGGTTAGGAGGCCTGGAGCTTCCGCAGGAAGACAGTGGAGTTTTCTGGCGTACGCTTCGCACATTCACAACTGCCGGTTGCCCTTGCCAAGCCCGTGCAGGAGACCTGTCTGGCTTCTTTCACTGACAGGTATACTGACAAACAGAGGGAGGGCAGCAAAGGGACAGGGGAGGGGAGGGGGAGGGGGAGGGAAAGAAAGGAAAGTGGAAGAGAGGGAAAGGGAAGGAAGGAAGGAAGGAAGGAAGGAAGGAAGGAAGGAAGGAAGGAAGGAAGGAAGGAAGGAAGGAAGGAAATAATTCATACTACCTCCTCCCTCTTCTTGCTCCCTAATTATTATCAGATTCTCCATACTGGCTTTCCTGCTTAACAGTTTAAACAGAGAAAGAGAGAGAGAGGGAAAGAGAGAGGGAAAGTGTGAAAGAGAGGGAGAGAGACAGAGAGAGAGAGAGAGAGAAAGAGAAAGAAAGAGAGAGACAGAAAGAGAGAGAGAGGGAGAGAGACAGAGAGAAAGAGAAAGAAAAAGAGAGAAAGAGAGAGAGAGAGAGAGAGAGAGAGAGGGAGAGAGAGAGGGAAAGAGAGAGGGAAAGTGTGAAAGAGAGAAAGAGAGAGAAACAGAGGGCGCTTTTATAGAAATAACCGGCCCACGAGTCGTCACCCATTGTCACGGGAGAGGTCTCGAGTGACACCAGAACCTCCAAAAGGCCAGACCGGCCTGGCGACATTTGAGGAGGGGGTCACCGGCAAAGGCGAGGGCGTTGGCAGAGCTGACCCTCTCCAGCCAGACTTGGCCAGCTCAGCCCAGCACTGCCCCCTGCTGCAGCTCCAGAGCAGGAGACGGTCTCCACCCTGGCTGGCCCCTTTCCCGGCTCTCAAACCATGGTTTGTCGCAAGAACGGAAGGGGAAGTCTAGGAGATGACCCGGCTGAGACCAAGGGAGGGGTCAAATGCGTTTTAAGTCTCCAGTCCCTCCGTGCCCACAAGGGATCAAATTCCCTTGACTCTCATCTAATTGGCGTTGACTGTTCGGATTCTCGTAGGGAGCTTCAGCCTGCAAAAACCTGATCTATCCATTTGAACTGCCTGGACCAGGGGTAGGCCACCTTGGCCCTTGGACTTCAACTCCCAGAATTCCTCAGCCAGCATGGCTCAGCTTGGAAGCCTCTCCCTTTCCCCTCAGCATGGCTGACTCAGGAATTCTGGAAGTTGAAGTCCACGAGTCATAAAGCGGCCTAGGCCAGGGGTAGGCCACCTTGGCCCTTTTATGACTCGTGGACTTCCAGAATTCCTCAGCCAGCATGGCTCAGCTTGGAAGCCTCTCCCTTTCCCCTCAGCATGGCTGACTCAGGAATTCTGGGAGTTGAAGTCCACGAGTCATAAAGTGGCCTAGGCCAGGGGTAGGCCACCTTGGCCCTTTTATGACTCGTGGACTTCAACTCCCAGAATTCCTCAGCCAGCATGGCTCAGCTTGGAAGCCTCTCCCTTTCCCCTCAGCATGCTGGCTCAGGAATTCTGGGAGTTGAAGTCCACGAGTCATAAAGCGGCCTAGGCCTAAGCCAGGGGTAGCCAACCTTGGCTCTTTTATGACTTGTGGACTTCAACTCCCAGAATTCCTCAGCCAGCATGGCTCAGCTTGGAAGCCTCTCCCTTTCCCTTCAGCATGGCTGACTCAGGAATTCTGGGAGTTGAAGTCCACGAGTCATAAAGCGGCCTAGGCCTAAGCCAGGGGTAGCCAACCTTGGCTCTTTTATGACTGGTGGACTTCAACTCCCAGAATTCCTGAGTCAGCCTGGCTCAGCATGGAAACCTCTCCCTTTCCCCTCAGCGTGGCTGGCTCAGGAATTCTGGGAGTTGAAGTCCACAGTCATAAAAGAGCCAAGGTTGCCTACCCCTGGCATGGACTCCTTTCCCGGGCTTGACAAGAGGCCTTGTGTTCACCCCATAATGACCCAATGGAGTGGACCACTTAAAAGAGACCAGGCTGGGATTGGTCTCCCACTTTCCCAGGGCTGTCCACCACTGAAGGCACGGAGGAATTAGAAGGAAAACTCCTCAAATTTCCAAATGACACCAAAACGGCAGGAATAGCCAACATCCCAGAAGATCCAAAAGGATCTCGACAAACTTGAACGCCGGGGCCTATCCAACAAAATTAAATTCAATGTAGAGAAAAGTAAGGCCTTACACTCAGGTGAGAAAAACCAAATGTACAGGTATAGTATAGGCAGTACCTGGCTCAATAGTAGTAACTGTGAGAGGGATCTCGGAGTCCTAGTGGACAATCACTTAAATATGAGCCAGCTGTGTGCTGCAGCTGCCAAAAAAGCCAACACAGTCCTTAGGCTGCATTAACAGAGGAGTAGAATCAAGATCAGGTGAAGGGTTAATACAACTTTACAACGCCTTGGTAAGGCCACACTTGGAATACGGCATCCAGTTTTGGTCACCACGATGTAAAAAAGATGTTGAGACTCTGGAAAGAGGGCAGAGAAGAGCAGCAAAGATGATTGGGGGACTGGAGGCTAAAACATACAAAGAACGGTTGCTGGAATTGGGTATGTGTAGTTTAACGAAGAGAAGGACGAGGGGGGACATGATAACAGTCTTCCAATATCTCAGGGGCCGCCACAAAGAAGAGGGAGCCAAGATATTCTCCAAAGCACCTGAAAGCAGGACAAGAAAGAAGCAATGGATGGAAACTAGTCAAGGAGAGAAGCAACCTGGAACTAAGGAGAAACTTCCTGACAGTGAGAACAATTCACCAGTGGAACCACCTGCCTCCAGAAGCTGTGAATGCTCCAACACTGGACGTTTTTAAGAAGAGACTGGACAGCCATTTGTCTGAAATGGTATAGGGTTTCCTGCCTGAGCAGGGGGCTGGACTAGAAGACCTCCAAGGCCCCTTCCAGTTCTGTTATTCAAGTCGAATTGCCTTTTGGACAAAGCTCCTTTGGGGCAAGCGTGACCTGGGATGATTGAGAATCTCCGTGGACATTTAGCCAGATATGGGGAAGTACCACACTGGCTGGTAGAGGTTGTCTGGAAGGCCTTCATGAGGGGGTCTCCCCAGGAACAATCCCCCCCCCTCCACTGACATCAAACCTACCCACCCTCCTGCCTTTGTCCTCTGCAAAGTTTTTTTAAAAAATAAAATAAAATAATTGCAGACAGCTGCTCTGTGCTGCCGAGTCTTGGACACACCGAAAAGACGGAGGGGAGGGGGGGGGGAAAAAACCCCAGCAACGAATGAGAATAGATTTACTCCCGTTCTAAATTATTCACACGAAAAGGGACTGCGCATCTTTTAACAAGCCATCGTTTTATGAACAAGGTTAACATTTTTACTTGATTCAGTAGAATATTATAAACTCTCCGGGGCCCATTTGAGGACTTTCTACTTTGCGCAAAAGGAACGGACTCAGCACTTTTGATATTATTTAGAGAATAAAATTAACCCTCCACGGCCCAGGCTGGGTATTTTCTCTCCCCCGTTAAATATGGCGTGCTCAGCAATTCCACCCACCCACCACCCACCTCCATAAGTATATATATATATATAATTACAGGCTGCTATCCATCATCTGTAGGAGAATGTTTTTCTGACACTCCAAAAGTGATGCCGTAAGCACGTTCGCTAATAGAATAAATATTCTAAATATCTCTTTTATATTTTCATTTAAATTGGAATATTTTAAAATAATTGCAGATGGGCTAGCCGGGCGCCTGGCGCTGGGGCTGTGGAAAAGCAACCCAATTAAATCGCTTCCATTTAGGACGTCGGCCCTCTCGCCAAAAAATGGGCACCTCTTTGGGATCAGTTGCAAAATATGGTTAGTAAAGGGTAATTCGCTGGCAAGTCTTGATGCCAACCTCTGCCTCTTTTTAAGAAGAGACTGGACAACCATTTGTCTGAATTGGTATATGTTCTCCTGCTTGAGTAGTGGGCTGGACTAGAAGACCTCCAAGGTCCCTTCCACTTCTGTTCTGTTCTATTCTATTCTATTCTACAATCTATTCCATTCCATTCCATTCTATTCTATTCCATATATTCTATTCTGTCCTATTCCTATTCCATTCCATTCCATTCTATTCTATTCTTGTTCTGTTCTATTCTAAATTTTCTTTTCCTATTCCTATTCCTATTCCTATTCCTATTCCTATTCTTATTCTATTCCTATTCTATTCTATTCTATTCTATTCTATTCTATTCTATTCTATTCTATTCTATTCTATTCTATTCTTATTCTATTCTATTTCTATTCTGTTCTGTTCTGTTCTATTCTATTCCTATTCTATTCTATTCTATTCTATTCTATTCTATTCTATTCTATTCTATTCTATTCTATTCTATTCTATTCTATTCTATTCTATTCTATTCTATTCTATTCTATTCTATTCCATTCTATTCTATTCTTATTCTATTCTAATCTAATCTAATTCTATTCTAATTCCATTCCATATATTCTATTCCTATTCCTATTCCTATTCCTATTCCTATTCCTATTCTATTCTATTCTATTCTATTCTATTCTATTCTATTCTATTCTATTCTATTCTATTCTATTCTATTCTATTCTATTCTATTCTATTCTATTCTATTCTATTCTATTCTATTCTATTCTATTCTATTCTTATTCTATTCCATTCCTATTCTATTCCTATTCCATTCCATCTATTCTATTCTATTCTATTCTATTCTATTCTATTCTATTCTATTCTATTCTATTCTATTCTATTCTATTCTATTCTATTCTATTCTATTCTATTCTATTCTATTCTATTCTATTCTATTCTATTCTTATTCTATTCTATTTCTATTCTATTCTATTCTGTTGTTCTGTTCTATTCTATTCTATTCTATTCTATTCTATTCTATTCTATTCTATTCTATTCTATTCTATTCTATTCTATTCTATTCTTATTCTATTCTAATCTAATCTAATTCTATTCTAATTCCATTCCATATATTCTATTCCTATTCCTATTCCTATTCCATTCCATTCTATTCTGGTTTTGTTTTGTTGTGTTCTGTTCTATTCTATACCATCTATTGTATTGTATTGTATTGTATTCTAAATTTTCTTTTCCTATTCCTATTCCTATTCTATTCCATTCCATTCCCTTCTCTTTGCTGGCTGGGGAATTCTGGGAGTTGTAGTCCAGGCATCTGAAACCTGCCAAGGTTGAGGGACACTGCCTTGGAGGTTTTATCCAGAAGATACTCCAGTGTCTCCTTCAACAGAATGGATTACTTTTCCTTCCTTTGGGATCCTCCTGGGATCTGTTGGCACAATGGACCCCAAAACATCTTTTCCCGGCGGGGCTGAAATATCTGGAGGTTTGCCTGAAGGCCAAGGGAAAGTGGGACCTCTTCAGACAGACCTCAATGTGGTCCTTGGAAAACTTTCAGGGGAAGGAGTAAAAAATAAAATAAAAAATGAGGGCTCCTGCAGGGCCACATCTGACGGACCAAGTACAGGTAGTCCTCGACTTACGACCACAATCGGGCCCAACATTTCTGTTGTTAAGTGAGACATTTGTGAAATGACTTCTGCTCCCTTTGATGACCTTTCTTGCCTCCATCGTTAAGTGAATCATGGCAAAAGATAAGCTAGTAACTTGGCTGTTAAGTAAACCTGGCTTCCCCATTCACTTTGTCTGCCAGCAAGTCGCAAATGGGGATCACGGCTCCACGGGACGCTCAGACCGTCATAAGTGTGAGTCAGTTGCAGGAATTGGGTATGCCTAGTCTAAGGAAGAGGTGACATGATAGCAGTCTTCCAATATCTCAGGGGCTGCCCCAAAGAAGAGGGAGTCAAGCTCTTCTCCAAAGCGCCCAAAGGCAGGACAAGAAGCAACAGATGGAAACTCATCAAGGAGAGAAGCAACCTGGAACTAAGGAGAAACTTCCTGACAATGAGGACAATTAACCAGTGGAACAACCTGCCTCCAGAAGCTGTGAATGCTCCAACACTGGAAGTTTTTAAGAAGAGACTGGACAGCCATTTGTCTGAAATGGTGTAGGGTTTCCTGCCTGAGCAGGGGGTTGGACTAGATGACCTCCAAGGTCCGTCCCAACTCTTGTTATTCTGCAAGGGTCTCCTGCTTGAGGAGGGGGTCGGACTAGAAGACCTCTGAGGTCCCTTCCCAACTCTGGTATTCTGACTTACTGCCTTTTGAGTAATTCCTATTCCCAGAACCGCTGCGATGGCCCCAGATAAGGGTCAGCCGTGGCTGTGCTCAGCACTTGCTTCCACAGTAACCAAGAGCAGGTGATCGCATAACCTGCTCAAAGTAGGACATGATATAATCACCTCTGCAGCATCCCGACATCCACCCGGCACTGATTAGCTGAATCCGGCTCTCCGCATGCAAAATCAACTCCCGTTTTTTATGGGCAGTGGAACAAGGCTAAACAAGTGGGAGGACTAAAGCGGAGCCGTTAAATCTGAGCCGGGCTCCCCCGCCTGTCATCAGGAAGAGCTGCAGGACTTAACTTTGATTTGAGTGTTTATTTATTTATAATGGCTTCAGTCTGCTTTTCATTAAAAGTAATCCCAAACTAGGCACAATTAAGCAGGCTCACGCCATAAAGAGAGCGGCTGGAGCGAGGATGATGAGGGCGGCAATATTGCCAGGAACGCAAGAGAGCAGCCCAGCCCTGGGCAAATAAATGCGCTGTCAGCTGGGCGCAGAAAAGCAGAGGGATGGAGCACTAGAATGACAGAGCCGGGAGGGACCCTGGAGGTCATCTAGCCCAACCCTCTGCTTGAGCTGGAGACCGCATACAATTTGAAACAAGTAACTGTCTGGTTTTTTTTCTTGGAAACCTCCAGTGATGGAACACCCACAACTTCTGGAGGCAAGCCGTTCAGCTGGTTAATTAGCAGAATAACAGAGTCGGAAGGGATCTTGGAGGTCATCTAGTCCAACCCCCTGCTCAAGCAGGAGACCCTAGGCCAGAGGTGTGCAACCTTGGGAACTTTCAGACTTGTGGACCAACTCCCAGAATTCACCAGCCAGCATGAGATAACAGTAATAAAATTATACAGGAGCTCATAATACGATACCCTTCCAACTCTGTTCTTCTACGTTCAATGTTCTATGGTACACATATGACGAAATTAAGTAGTCAATTTTGTAAGGTATGAAAAATTCAAGAGGTTACATACGAGTTACAGGCTACAGAATATGTTGATTCATAAGAACAGAATAAGTGTTCTGTATATTAATATCTAGGCCAGGGGTAGGGGACCTTGGCTCTTTTATGACTGGTGGACTTCAACTCCCAGAATTCCTGAGCCAGCCACGCTGAGGGAAAGGGAGAGGTTTCCAAGCTGAGCCATGCTGGCTCAGGAATTCTGGGAGTTGAAGTCCACCAGTCATGAAGGGGCCATAGTTTCCCCCATGCTGGCTGAGGAATTCTGGGAGTTGAAGTCCACCAGTCATAAAGGGGCCATACTTCCACCATGCTGGCTCAGGAATTCTGGGAGTTGAAGTCCACGAGTCATGAAGGGGCCATACTTCCACCATGCTGGCTCAGGAATTCTGGGAGTTGAAGTCCACGAGTCATGAAGGGGCCATAGTTTCCCCCATGCTGGCTCAGGAATTCTGGGAGTTGAAGTCCACCAGTCATGAAGGGGCCACAGTTTCCCCCATGCTGGCTCAGGAATTCTGGGAGTTGAAGTCCACCAGACATGAAGGGGTCATAGTTTCCCTCATGCTGGCTCAGGAATTCTGGGAGTTGAAGTCCATGAGTCATAAAAGAGCCGAGGTTGCCTACCCCTGGTATAGGCTCTTAAGTGGCCAGATAGTCACTGGCTCATCCAGTGTCTGAGAAGGAATACCCCAGTTAAATTCAGGGGGGGGATACTCGGCCCCGTTTAAACAGAGTTTAAAGAGCGGGATATAATCCATTAAATTGTCTTAATGAGGTGGGGCGGCACGTGGGAAAGACCTTGGGAGATTCAGGCTGGGAACGGTTGGAGAAGAGGCAGCGTAGCCCTCAGCTGCATCCCGGATGGAGAAAGAAACTAATGGGGGGGGGGGGGAGAAGACATTTACTTTCACTTTTGCCAGATTCTGCCAGTGCAGCTTTATAATAACGCAGAATTAGCTCAAGTAATGTGATTCCTATCTGGTTCACCCTGCGAGGCTGACATGACACAGCTTTATTCATATTGGTTAGAATTCCTACGATTCCTAGGATTTTGTTGTTGTTGTTGTTTTTTTTGTAGTGGTGGGAGAATGTCAACTGTTGGGGCAAAGGCCATCGCAGAGAGATATCACCACCGGCCAATATGTGAGGGGCTGCCACAAAGAAGAAGGGAGTCCACTCATCAAGGAGAGAAGCAACCTAGAACGAAGGAGAAACTTCCTAACAGTGAGGACAGTTAACCAGTGGAACAAACTGCCTCTAGACGTTGTGGGTGCTCCATCACTGGAGGTTTTTAAAAAGAGACTGGACTGCATCTGTCAGAAATGGTGTAGGGTCTCCTGCTTGAGCAGGGGGCTGGACTAGATGACCTCCAAGGTCCCTTCCAACTCTGTTATTCTGCAAGGGTCTCCTGCTTGGGCAGGGGGCTGGACTAGATGACCTCCAAGGCCCCTTCCAACCCTGTTACTTTGCAAGGGTCTCCTGCTTGGGCAGGGGGCTGGACTAGATGACCTCCAAGGCCCCTTCCAACCCTGTTACTTTGCAAGGGTCTCCTGCTTGGGCAGGGGGCTGGACTAGATGACCTCCAAGGCCCCTTCCAACCCTGTTACTTTGCAAGGGTCTCCTGCTTGGGCAGGGGGCTGGACTAGAGGACCTCCAAGATCCCTTCCAACCCTGTTACTCTGCAAGGGTCTCCTGCTTGGGCAGGGGGCTGGATTAGATGACCTCCAAGGTCCCTTCCAACTCTGTTATTCTGCAAGGGTCTCCTGCTTGGGCAGGGGGCTGGATTAGATGACCTCCAAGGTCCCTTCCAACTCTGTTATTCTGCAAGGGTCTCCTGCTTGAGCAGGGGGCTGGACTAGATGACCTCCAAGGTCCCTTCCAACTCGTGTTATTCTGTAAGGGTCTCCTGCTTGAGCAGGGGGCTGGACTAGAGGACCTCCAGGGCCCCTTCCAACTCGTGTTATTCTGTAAGGGTCTCCTGCTTGAGCAGGGGGCTGGACTAGAGGACCTCCAGGGCCCCTTCCAACTCTGTTATTCTGATCAGACAACAGAAGGGAAAGACGACAAAGGGTCCCTTCCAGCCCAGCGCACATCCTTCTGGAATGTAAAGAATGTGCTGTCGTCAGCACATTGATTTTGTTTACTGTGCAAGCCTGCGCCACACACTTCAGGAGAATCCAGCGGTGTACAACACGCCTTTTCTCATGCTGGAGACCAGGCAAATTCTTACCCATCTTAATTCTGTCAAATTCTTAAGACGACTAACGTCGTCCTAATGTTCTTCCAGACAAATAGCCACAAAATATGAGGGGCTATTAATTGTGATGACTGCAGGCGGCCCTTGACTGACAATTCCCATGGGCCAAGCAAGGCAGTTCTTAAGGGACTCGTGTCCAATTTTACGACCTTTTATGGCGCCATCGTTGTGCAGGTCACAGCAGTCGTTAAGGGAGCCCTGCTTTCGTGAAACGAAACTGGTTTTTTCTCTACTACTTTGCTTGTCCAAAGCCGGGTGGGAAAGTGGCCAATCCGGTGACCCCAGGACGCCACAACTTTTGCAAATACATACCGGTTTTGCTAAGTGCCGAATTCGGATTGCGTGCCTGTGCGGGGTTTCTGCGCTGGCCACTAAGTGCGAGGAACGGTCCTAAGTTGTGACCTCAAATGGTCGCTCAATGGAGGGTTATAAGTTGAGAACCAGCTACAGTGATTAGTGAGTTTCCCTCAACCGGGGGACACAATCAGAAGAGGGGCGCCCTGCTATTTGAAGACCCCCCGGACCTTCCGCCTCAGTGGCTCTTAACGTCCCTTATCACAAAGGGAAATAACCCCCTTCAAATAATACCAGGCTAAGAGGCGAATCGAAGCACCAACATCCGGTGCCCAAATCCGAAAGCAGCAACAGACAGAAAGTGGTCCTGGGGCAGAATTGTTCCTCTAATGATTGGAAACTGATCAGGGACAGAAGCAGCCAGGAACTAAGGAGAGAGTTCCTGACAGTGAGGAAAAAATAACCAGTGGAACAGCTTGCCACCAGAAATCGTGGGTGCTCCATCACTGGAGGTTTTTAAGAAGAGACTGGACAGTCACTTGTCTGAGATGGTCTAGGTTCTCCTGCTTAAGAAGGGGGCTGGACTAGAAGACCTCCAAGGTCCCTTCCAGCTCTATTCTATTCTATTCTATTCTATTCTATTCTATTCTATTCTATTCTATTCTATTCTATTCTATTCTATTCTATTCTATTCTATTCTATTCTATTCTATTCCATTCCATTCCATTCCATTCCATTCCATATTTTCTATTCTATTCTATTCTATTCTATTCTATTCTATTCTATTCTATTCTATTCTATTCTATTCTATTCCATTCCATTCCATTCCAATTCTTATTTCTATTCTATTCCATTCTAATTCTTATTTCTATTCTATTCTATTCTATTCTATTCTATTCTATTCTATTCTATTCTATTCTATTCTATTCTATTCTATTCTATTCTATTCTATTCTATTATTCTATTATTCTATTCTATTCTATTCTATTCTATTCTATTCTATTCTATTCTATTCTATTCTATTCTATTCTGTTTCTAATTCTAATTCTAATTCTAATTTTAATTCTAATTCTAATTCTAACTAACTCTAACTCTACTCTATTCAAGGAGAAAAGCAACCTGGAACTAAGGAGAAAGTTCCTAACAGTGAGGACAATTAACCAGCGGAACAGCTTGGCACCAGAAATCGTGGGTGCTCCATCCCTGGAGGTTTTTAAGAAGAGACTAGACCAGGGGTAGGCAACCTTGGCTCTTTTATGACTCGTGGACTTCAACTCCTCAGCATGGCTGGCTCAGGAATTCTGGGAGTTGAAGTCCACGAGTCATAAAAGAGCCAAGGTTGCCTACCCCTGGCTTAGACTCCTCGGTCCAGTTACACATTCACATACCCCCATGTTCCCTCAAACAAGAGGAGCAGCATCGGAGGTTGCAGCCCTACTCAGATAATAATAATAATTAATAATAATAATAATAATAATAATAATAACAACAACAACAACAACAACAACACAACAACAATAATAATAATAATAATAATAAGTAGTAGTAGTAGTAGTAGTAGTAGTAGCAGTAGTAGTAGTAGTATTCCAGGTGCCTTTTGGAAAAAGCACCTTTAGGATTAAGACTTGTGGATATCATCTCCCAGAATTGTGGACTTCAAACTCCCAGAATTCTGGGAGTTGAAGTCCACAAGTCTTAAAAGTTGCCAAGCTTGGACACCCCTGTACTAGCTGAAGAAGCCTCCTTGCACTCCACTGAAGACGGTGGAGGAGACACCTCACTCCTTCACTGCAAGACGCTCGAAGGAAAAGGACTCTACAGCCTTGGTCTCGCAAGCCCCAGCCAGAGGAGGAGAGACAAGCTGAAAGAGAGCTGAATCCATGGTCCCCTCCCCTCCCCACCCCATCCTCACCTTCTCTCCCAAGGGACAGTAGCCCTTCAGGAAGTCCGGACAAATCTCTGCTTTCCTGGACACGTAGACGTGGCTGTACGGGCAGTCGCTGTTGCTGCAAATCCCCTTCAGGAAGTAGGAACAGACGGGCATCTAAGAGAGAGAAGCCAAGAGGAGAAAAAAGCCAGTGAGCATCTTCTGCAAGTCAGAAAAAAAGAAAAAAATAAATAAAATAAATATAAACCCAAACCCATCCCCTGCACTTCACGGCGACGTGAGGATGTCACTTCCTATACTGCGCCCTGGGAGAAACAGTTGCTGGAATTGGGAATGTCCAGTTTAATGAAGAGAAGGACGAGGGGGGACAGGATAGCAGTACTCCAGTATCTCAGGGGCTGCCCCAAAGAAGAGGCAGTCAAGCTATTCTCTGAAGCCCCTGAAAGAAGAACAAGAAGCAACGGAGGGAAACCAATCAAGGAGAGAAGCAACCTGGAACTAAGGAGAAATTTCCTGCCAGTTAGAACAATCAACCAGTGGAACAACCTGCCTCCAGAAGCGGTGAATGCTCCAACACTGGAAGCTTTTAAGAAGAGAGTGGACAGCCATTTGTCTGAAATGGTATAGGGTTTCGTGCCTGAGCAGGGGGTTGGACTAGAAGACCTCCAAGGTCCCTTCCAACTGTGTTATTCTGTATTCTCTAAAAGTTCAGAAGAGAAGGACCAGGGGAGACATGACAGCTGTGTTCCAGTATGCCAGGGGTTGCCCCAAAGAAGAGGGAGTCAAGCTATTCTCCAAAGTCACCCAAAGGCAGGACAAGAAGCAAAGAATGGAAACCAGTCAAGAGACATTTGTGAAGTGAGCTTAGACCCATTTTATGACTTTTCTGGACACATTTGTTAAGAGAATCACCACGTTTTTTTAAAAAAAAATTGGATCACGTGACCGTGGAGGATGCTGCAACAGTCATTCAGTGTGGCCAATGGTCATAAGTTTTTTTCAGGGCCGGTCACTAAGCGAATTGTTGTTAAGTCGAGGACTACCTGCAGTGTGAGAAGGGAGGGGACGGGGAGGGAAGAGCCAGCTAGAAGGCTAAAAGAGAAAACAAAGAGAGTTTGGAAGAAAGCAGAAGACTTTATTTTTAATTGCCTTTTAACTGCGGGCTATTCAAATAAAGGAGTGGGCTCCAGGGCTCTCTTTGCGGATCGGCCGCGGCGTGACCATCCGCGGACGCCTTTAATGCAGCTTTTGATAGAGCGATCAAATTAGCTCTAATAAAAAGGGGATAATAAAGGCCCCCACCTACCCCATCACTGCAGGACTCGGCCCCTCCCAGCTGTCGGGGGTAGGGGGTGGGAGGTGGGGTGGGGGCTGAGCCATTACTCCGAGCAGCGCGTTTCTCTCGTTTCAATTAACCTCGTTTGCACCCTGCTACGTCCGTTGCAAATAACGGGAACATTAATGCAAAGCGCTCGCGCGCCGCGGCCATATTAGGCCGCTCCCGACAGAGGCGCCCGCCTTCGCGAGCCGGCGGCTAATGAACCCGAAACGGCACGTGAAATTTCCAAATTGCTCACCACAGAATTTTGAAGCTCTATTAAGGGGGGGGGGGGAAATGCTGATTCTTGTCAAGTCCCTCAAGGGGAAAAGCTGTTGCAACAGCAGCCTCGCCTCGGCCCCGAAGCCCAGCCTGCCACTAACCTTTGTCTCCCATCACAGCCGTCAGGATGAGGGGTGGGGGGGGGCCCGGGGCCCACCCAGGCCCGGCTGAGGAGGGCGCCAGGGGTCTGGGGACGGGGGCTTTGCCCCGCCACGCATTCTCCTCCTCTGAATCCCCAGCTAGAGGAAACTTTAGGAACACACACACACACACACACACACACACAATCTCCAACTGGGATGAGGAGGTCCAGAATTGAGGCTCCCCACTCAGCAGGCCGAAGGGGTAAAGCTGGGGAAGGGGCTACCAAACCTTCTGGGCCAGCTGGGATCCTGCAGCCCTCACTAAGTGGCGGATTCTTGTCCAAAGATGGCTAGTTCTTCTCCTAGGGCAGGGGTAGGCAACCTCGGCTCTTTTATGACTCATGGACTTCAACTCCCAGAATTCCTGAGCCAGCATAGCTGGCTCAGGAATTCTGGGAGTTGAAGTCCATGGGTCATAAAAGAGCCGAGGTTGCCTACCCCTGTCCTAGGGTCTCAGCCCTTTAAGAGGTGAATTAAATAGAGCAGTTGGGGAAGAGTTAGCAATAAAAGGAAATCTCAGGCCTGCCAGAGATTCTAGGTTGTCTTAATTCCAGGTTGCTTCTCTCCTTGGTTAGCTTCCCTCCGTTGCTTCTTCTCCTGCCTTCAGGTGGTCTGGAGGATAGCGTGACCCCCTCCTCTTCTTCTTCGGGGCAGGCCCCTCAAATACTGGAATAGCTGCTATCATGTCCCCCCTGGCCCTTCTTTTCTCCAGACTGGTCATTCCTAATTCATGCACTCGTTCTTCAGAGCTTTTAACCGCCAGCCCTCTAATCATCTGGTTTTTTTTTCAGCCTCCACTCCGCTGATCCACCTTGTTGCTCTTCTCTGCGCTCTTTCCTGAGTCTCAACCTCTTTTTTCTACATCGAGGCGAGCAAAACTGGAGGCAGCGCTCCAGATGTGGTAAAGCGGTACTAGAACTTCACGTGATCTTGATTCTGTTCCTCTAGTAAAGCTGGTTGATGTGGCACCTTAGGTATGAAAGCTGGCAGGGCGACTCTGGGCCAATGGCCAGGAGACGGTGAGTTCTAGTCCCGCCTTGGGCGTGATAGTTGAGTGGGTGACTTTGGGCCAATGGCCAGGAGACGGTGAGTTCTAGTCCCTCCTTGGGCATGATAGTTGAGTGGGTGTCTTTGGGCCAATGGCCAGGAGACAGTGAGTTCTAGTCCTGCCTTAGGCAGGAAAGCTGGCTGGGTGACTTTGGGCCAATGGCCAGGAGACGGTGAGTTCTAGTCCCGCCTTGGGCATGATAGTTGAGTGGGTGACTCTGGGCCAATGGCCAGGAGACGGTAAGTTCTAGTCCTGCCTTGGGCGTGATAGTTGAGTGGGTGACTCTGGGCCAATGGCCAGGAGACGGTGAGTTCTAGTCCCGCCTTGGGCATGATAGTTGAGTGGGTGACTCTGGGCCAATGGCCAGGAGACGGTAAGTTCTAGTCCCGCCTTGGGCATGATAGTTGAGTGGGTGACTCTGGGCCAATGGCCAGGAGACGGTGAGTTTTAGTCCTGCCTTGGGCGTGATAGTTGCGTGGGTGACTTTGGGCCAATCGCCAGGAGACGGTGAGTTCTAGTCCCGCCTTGGGCATGATAGTTGAGTGGGTGACTTTGGGCCAATGGCCAGGAGACGGTGAGTTCTAGTCCTGCCTTAGGCAGGAAAGCTGGCTGAGTGACTCTGGGCCAATGACCAGGAGACGGTGAGTTCTAGTCCCGCCTTGGGCATGATAGTTGAGTGGGTGACTCTGGGCCAATGGCCAGGAGATGGTGAGTTCTAGTCCTGCCTTAGGCACCGGAAAAAGTAATTATGTTGGGAAGAATTCACAATAAAAGGAAACCTGGCTGCCAAAGAAGATGGTGGCCGGATACCAGCCAGAGCATGGAACGACTCAAAGAAGTAATGCAAGATCGGAAGAGACGGGAATCGCCAAGACTCGGACAAGACTGAATGGATCACATCATCATCATCATCAAATAGAGCCCTGGCCCTTTGTGACTTTGCGGCAATCAAACCGCTTTCCTGACACCCAGATTTCCTGAGATGGCCTATCTTCAGCTTTCTTCCGGGCAGCCGGGGGTGGGTGGGTGCTGGCACAGGTCTGGAGGCCTAGGCCAGGGGTAGGCGACCTTGGCTCTTTTATGACTGGTGGACCTCAACTCCCAGAATTCCTGAGCCAGCACGAGGGAACTATGGCCCCTTCATGGCTTGTGGACTTCAACTCCCAGAATTCCTAAGCCAGCCATGCTGAGGGAAAAGGGAGAGGCTTCCAAGCCGAGCCATGCTGGCTCAGGAATTCTGAGAGTTGAAGTCCACGAGTCATGAAGGGGCCAAATTTTCCCCATGCTGGCTGAGGAATTCTGGGAGTTGAAGTCCACGAGTCATGAAGGGGCCATAGTTCCCCCATGCTGGCTGAGGAATTCTGGGAGTTGAAGTCCACGAGTCATGAAGGGGCCATAGTTCCCCCATGCTGGCTGAGGAATTCTGGGAGTTGAAGTCCACGAGTCATGAAGGGGCCATAGTTCCCCCATGCTGGCTGAGGAATTCTGGGAGTTGAAGTCCACAAGTCATGAAGGGGCCGTAGTTCCCCCATGCTGGCTCAGGAATTCTGGGAGTTGAAGTCCACGAGTCATAAAAGAGCCAAGGTTACCTATCCCTGCCCTAGGGGCTTTTTAAAAAGCTGGCCGCTACTTCTGAAAGGTCCTATGTTGGTCACCCGAAGAGCTGGAACTGTACGCCTACAATCCCCACGGTCTGGATAACCGAATGGAGAGTGCAGGTGTGCACCAGGACAATCTGACTCCATCCACCTGCCAAATTCAGGCTTGCTGACCAACTCAGAACCCTCAGCCAAGGTCCAGGGAAGGGAGCCTTCCTCCCCTCTCCCTTCAGGGGTCAAAGAGGCCCTTCTCATCCGAAGGGGCCCCGTTCTGGGGTGTGTGGGGGGGTCCCCAACGGAGACTCCTGCCTTGGCATCAGGCCTCCGAGCGCCCCCCGTCGCCTGCCGTTTTCATCCCAGGATCCGGATTAGCCCAACTGGCGCAAATACAAACTAAGCAACAGCTATGGCAAAAGCAGTGCTAAGATGGGGCAAAACCCACTGAAGACGCGTCTCGCTTAGCAACAGAAATGTTGGGCTCGATCGTGGTCGGACAAGGCGAGGGCTACCTGCACTTACCCTGGGGATCACGTGATCCTCAACTGGGGTTGGTTAAGTGAGGGGTCCCCTGTGCCCTCTGAGCTCAGTGGCTTTCTGCCAGACGTTTCATTGCCCAAACTAGGTCACATCAGCAATGCTAGAAGGGAGGGGGTGGGGTTTGCAGAGAGGAGGAGGAGGAGGAGGAGGAGGAGGAGGAGGAGGAGGAAGAGAGCTGTGGGGTCCTTGGTGTCTCTTGGTTGTTTGCTTGCAGATGTTTTATTACCCAACTAGGTAATATCATCAGTGCTAGAAGGGAGTGGGGTGTGCTGGAGGAGGAGGAGGACGAGGAGGAAAGGACTGTGGGGTCCTTGGTGCTCTCTGAGCTTGGTGGTTTTCTTGCAAACCCTTCATTACCCAAACTGAGTAACATCATCTGTGTGCAAGTGATCAGCGCGAGGGATGTTATTCAGTTCGGTAACGAAACGTCTGCAAGAAAAGAGCCAAGCGGAGCGAACATCAAGGTGCCTTCGTTTCCGCCCCGAGCTACAAATATTCTCCTTTATTGGGGCCTGTAAGTTGAGGGAAGCCGGGCGCTTCCTAAGTGCCACGAAGGAAATGAATAAAACACATTATCCGGCGATCCTTCCAGCAGGCAAATCCCGGCATAAAGCACTGGGCCCTTCCCCCCCTCTGGGCACCCTCAGGCCGTGGGGAAGGGGCCTTAAAAGGAAGGGCTCAACTCGGGTTTGCAAGGAGAGTCCAAAGGTGGCGGGAGACCCTTTGTCTGTGGGAGGAATTAACTCGCCAGCTGCTCTCTTGCGGCTCCGCTTTGATAAACGAGGCAGACGCCACCTTTTTCTAGTAATTACCAGGTTAACAGGGAGCTACAGGATCAAGTGCAGAAGTCAGCCAGGCAGCTATAAATCACCGGCAACTGGCTCTCACCTACACCGAGGAAGCTGCAGGGGGGGGAAGGGGGGGGCTCCAGACTGAATGAGGGGAGCAGAAGCACCCCGCTCTGCTTGCATTTAAAGTCCCAAAAGAATCAATCGGAAAAGAGCTGAAGTTGAAGTCCACAAGTCTTAAAAATGGCCAGGTTTGGAGACCCCTGCCCTAGACCATCCCAGTCAAATGGAGGTGGTGACAGATTTTATTTTCCTGGGCTCCAAGATCACAGCAGCCAAGAAATTAAAAGACGCTTGCTCCTCGGGAGGAAAGCCATGGCAAATCTAGACAGCAACACTACACAGCAGAGACATCACCCTGTCAACAAAAGTGCGTATAGTCAAGGCTATGGTCTTCCCAGTTGCAATGTATGGCAGTGAAAGCTGGACCATAAGAAAGGCCGAGCGCCAAAGAATTGAGGCCTTTGAACTCTGGTGCTGGAGAAGACTCCTGCGAGTCCCTTGGACTGCAAGGCGATCAAACCGGTCACTCCTAGAGGAGATCAAGCCTGACTGCTCTTTAGAAGGCCAGATCCTGAAGTGGAAACTCAGATACTTTGGCCACCTAATGAGAAGGAAGGACTCACTGGAGAAGAGCCTCATGCTGGGAAAGGTGGAGGGCAAGAGAAGAAGGGGACGACAGAGAAGGAGGTGGCTGGATGGGAGTCACTGAAGCAGTAGGCATGAGCTTAAATGGACTCCAGAAGATGGTAGAGGACAGGAAGGCCTGGAGGAACGTTGTCCGTGGGGTCGCGATGGGTCGGACACGACTTCGCAACTAACAACAGTCAAATGGCTGCCCGCTCTCTTCTTAAAAACCTCAAATGTTGGAGCACCCACCAACTTTGTTATCGTGGTAGCTGGGATCAATGTGCCGAAGGCAGAGTTTGAAGGGTGTTCTTCAAACTGGTGTGTGTGTGTGTGTGTGTGTGTGTGTGTGTGTGTGTGTGAGGGATGGGTTTCGTGGCCAAGGAATCAAGGCACAAGGAGCAAATCAGCTGGTGTGTGGGGGGGTGCGTCTCTCTGTGTGCGTGTGTCTATGTGTGTTTGTGTTGGCTTTACCCTTTACACCAGTAAGCCCTGCTAAAGTGGCAGACAGACTCAATGCTGCCGAGCGGCACCCGGCGTAATGTGCTAAAGTGCCGCTACTTTAAGTTGGGATGCAAGAGACACACTCTGCACTCATTAGCCCCGTAACTGTGGGAAATGCTGCGTCGAGGGATGTGCAAATGAACGAGGTTAGGAAGTGTCGGAAACCTTCCACCCCCCCTTGCTGTCTCCGCAGAGAGCCACTTAGTGACCGAGACGACGAACCGACCTTGTCCTTTGAAATCTTGTGCGCGAAGGGACACGTCCCATCCGTCTTCTTGCATGCGCCGCGGAGGAATCTGTCGAGCGGACCAAAGAGAGGGTTAGGGTTAGGAGATCCAGAGAGTAAGGAGGGGACAAGGCAATTGTTAAGAGAGAGGTGCGCCTGATTTCATAACCTTTGTTTTTTAAACAAAAAAAAAACCACAGTCATTAAGCAAATCGCTGCAGTTGCAGAAGGAGAGAGCCTGGGGGTGGTGGTGGAGTCAAGAGAGGAATCAGCCTGGCATTGTTACATTGTCATAACCACTCCTGACCCTTCTCAAAACCTTTTAACCCAAGCGCCCGTTCAGTGCCAAGCATGAACCGATTCAATTCCGACGTACAGGCATGAGCGATAAATCAGCTTAACCGGAGCCTCACGTGTGGTCCTCGTTCGTCACGCCCAACATTAAGAGAAACAGGCTGTCATCAAGCAAATTAGGGCTGCCTTCCTTGATTTCGCTCGCCGGACGCTGGCTGGGGAGATCGCAAATGGCGATCCCGTGATTACCGAGATGGTAAATACACGCCTGTTGCCATGCGCCTGAATGTTGATCACAGGACCACGGGGATACTGTGCAAGGACCGTTCGGAGTCACTTTTTTCAGTGCCGTTGTAACTTCAAGCAGTCGCTAAACAAATAAATGGTTGTAAGTTGAAGCCAACCATTGCCTAGGCTAGAAGCGGGGAACCATGGGCCTTTCATGACTTGTGGACTTCAACTCCCAGAAATCCCGAGCCAGCACGGGGAACCGTGGGCCTTTTATGACTGGTGGATTTCAACTCCCAGAATTCCTGAGCCAGCCTGGGGAACCATGGCTCTTTTACGCCAGCCATGCATGGCTGGCTCAGGAATTCTGGGAGTTGAAGTCCACCAGTCATTAAAGAGCCAAAGTTCCCCACCCCTGGCCTAGGCTAAAGGGGGAGAAAGCATATTTTGAAAATCCAGCAAATCCAGATAACGTTTGGAAGCGGCTCAGAGAGAGACACAAGCCTAATTCACTGGAGCATAAGGAGAAGGAGATGATTTTGGACAGAGAGGACCGCTGGTTTGAAAGAGGGGTCCAAGAGCCCACCTATCTCCAAATTGAACACCCCTCCACCAACAGAGGGGGAAGAAGACGACATCAACTATCTCCAGTCCCCCACACAGTCCTTTCAGCAGTTCCAAGAAGGCTCCCCACCCATTTGCAACACTCAGGTGACCCCGAGGAGACAAATAAGACCTCCAGGGGGCCTCAATGACCCTCTAAAAGGATGCAAATGACCGGCTCTCTGCAAGGAGTCTAAATCCTTCCGTTTCCCCACCCTCCGGTACGGAGCCGAAGAAGCTTCTGGGATGAGAAGCGAAACGCCTTCAAAGAAAAACCAGAAAGTCCAGTCGCCTCCTGGTTTGGGACAACCAGGACCTGGAGGATGGAGGATCTCCACAGACATCAGGTAGGACGATCTGACTGGCAAGTTTCTGTCGTGGCAAGCCGTCCTGAAACTTACAACCGTTTTGTTTCGTGACGAGGGCCCTCAAAGAAGGGACCGTTTCACACAGGCGTCCCCGGGGTCGGAATTTGGACGGCTTGGTAACCAGCTCGTATTTGATGACGGTCGCGTCCTAATGACGAGCGAAGCCAAGCAGGGAAGCCAGATTTGCTTAACCCGTCCCACCCCCCCCCCCCAAAGGTGACCAACGCTGCTGGGTTTCACTGGCAAGGCAGGCTGTGAAATAAAAGGCAAAACTCACTTAACGGCTGTCTTGTTTAACACCAGAAATGGTGGCTCAATTGTGGTCGTAAGCGGAGGACTACCTGGGTATTAAAAAAACTAAAACATATCAAGAGTCTAAAAAGGGTGTTTTGCAACCTGGGATGCTTTCAGAGGTCTGGACTTGCAATTCCCAGAATTCAGCTGTCCGTCTGTCTCCCTCCCTCCCTCAGCGCGGTGAAATGCTGGACGGTCAGCCAGAGGTCCGGCGTCCTGGCCAACTTCTTCCTCGTC
Organism: Vipera berus; assembly: GCF_964194415.1. Classification (NCBI taxonomy): domain Eukaryota; kingdom Metazoa; phylum Chordata; class Lepidosauria; order Squamata; family Viperidae; genus Vipera; species Vipera berus. The sequence goes on along the minus strand of NC_138204.1, from coordinate 216,397,103 downwards.
CGTTGGATCCGTGCCTTTTGGGACAGTCTTGTGTTCGAGGCCTCGGCTTAACAGCCCTAACGGAGCCGGTCAAGCACAGTCCCATGCGACGAGTCGAAAAGCGAGTTAGGGCAACTTGTCACAGCCGTCGTTAAGTGAGCCGATCATTAGCTGGAGGGGGGTCGCTTTTGAGGACCTCCTAAATTGCAAGCAGCTGATTGAGGGGTGCTGCCGGAAGAGGCTGCCCAGAGCGGGGTGGTGGTGGTCCCAACTAAGCCACATGAAGGCCCGTGGACTTCAACTCCCAGAATTCCCCAGCCAGCATTCGCTGGCTGGGGAATTCTGGGAGTTGAAGTCCACAGTTCTGAAAGCGGCCCAGATTGAAAAACACTGACCTGGGTGTAAAAGGTGACACCCTAGCTGGGATGTAACCTGAAATTTCCAGCCAGCTTTGCCGGAAGGGCAGAGGGAGAAGACAAAGAGGAGAGACCTGGTGCAGACAGCCACTTTCTCCGGATCGTGGATGTACGGGCAGCTCTCGCCCCGGTTGCATTTCCCAAAGCGGTTGTAGTACATGCAATATTCCTTCTTTCGCTCTTTCCGCTGCTTGGCTTGGCGGATGATGGCGAGGCTCCGTTGCACAGCCCGGCTGCAGGGAAGGAGACAGGAGAGGCCAGGGTTACAATGCAGCTGCTTTGCAGAACAGCGTAACAGAGCGGGAAGGGACCGTGGAGGTCTTCTAGTCCAACCCCCTACTCAGGCAGGACGCCCTCACAGAATGACGGAGCTGGAAGGGACCATGGAGGTCCTCTAGTCCAACCCCCTGCTCAGGCAGGAGACCCTCGCAGAATAACGGAGCTGGAAGGGACCCTGGAGGTCCTCTAGTCCAACCCCCTGCTCAGGCAGGAGACCCTTACAGAATAACGGAGCTGGAAGGGACCCTGGAGGTCCTCTAGTCCAACCCCCTGCTCAGGCAGGAGACCCTTACAGAATAACGGAGCTGGAAGGGACCCTGGAGGTCCTCTAGTTCAACCCCCTGCTCAGGCAGGAGACCCTCACAGAATAACAGAGCTGGAAGGGACCCTGGAGGCCCTCTAGTCCAACCCCCTGCTCAGGCAGGAGACCCTTACAGAATAACGGAGCTGGAAGGGACCCTGGAGGTCCTCTAGTCCAACCCCCTGCTCAGGCAGGAGACCCTTACAGAATAACGGAGCTGGAAGGGACCCTGGAGGTCCTCTAGTCCAACCCCCTGCTCAGGCAGGAGACCCTTACAGAATAACGGAGCTGGAAGGGACCCTGGAGGCCCTCTAGTCCAACCCCCTGCTCAGGCAGGAGACCCTTACAGAATAACGGAGCTGGAAGGGACCCTGGAGGTCCTCTAGTCCAACCCCCTGCTCAGGCAGGAGACCCTCACAGAATAACAGAGCTGGAAGGGACCCTGGAGGCCCTCTAGTCCAACCCCCTGCTCAGGCAGGAGACCCTTACAGAATAACGGAGCTGGAAGGGACCCTGGAGGTCCTCTAGTCCAACCCCCTGCTCAGGCAGGAGACCCTTACAGAATAACGGAGCTGGAAGGGACCCTGGAGGTCCTCTAGTCCAACCCCCTGCTCAGGCAGGAGACCCTCACAGAATAACAGAGCTGGAAGGGACCCTGGAGGCCCTCTAGTCCAACCCCCTGCTCAGGCAGGAGACCCTTACAGAATAACGGAGCTGGAAGGGACCCTGGAGGTCCTCTAGTCCAACCCCCTGCTCAGGCAGGAGACCCTCACAGAATAACAGAGCTGGAAGGGACCCTGGAGGCCCTCTAGTCCAACCCCCTGCTCAGGCAGGAGACCCTTACAGAATAACGGAGCTGGAAGGGACCCTGGAGGTCCTCTAGTTCAACCCCCTGCTCAGGCAGGAGACCCTCACAGAATAACAGAGCTGGAAGGGACCCTGGAGGCCCTCTAGTCCAACCCCCTGCTCAGGCAGGAGACCCTTACAGAATAACGGAGCTGGAAGGGACCCTGGAGGTCCTCTAGTCCAACCCCCTGCTCAGGCAGGAGACCCTTACAGAATAACGGAGCTGGAAGGGACCCTGGAGGTCCTCTAGTCCAACCCCCTGCTCAGGCAGGAGACCCTTACAGAATAACGGAGCTGGAAGGGACCCTGGAGGCCCTCTAGTCCAACCCCCTGCTCAGGCAGGAGACCCTTACAGAATAACGGAGCTGGAAGGGACCCTGGAGGTCCTCTAGTCCAACCCCCTGCTCAGGCAGGAGACCCTCACAGAATAACAGAGCTGGAAGGGACCCTGGAGGCCCTCTAGTCCAACCCCCTGCTCAGGCAGGAGACCCTTACAGAATAACGGAGCTGGAAGGGACCCTGGAGGTCCTCTAGTCCAACCCCCTGCTCAGGCAGGAGACCCTTACAGAATAACGGAGCTGGAAGGGACCCTGGAGGTCCTCTAGTCCAACCCCCTGCTCAGGCAGGAGACCCTCACAGAATAACAGAGCTGGAAGGGACCCTGGAGGCCCTCTAGTCCAACCCCCTGCTCAGGCAGGAGACCCTTACAGAATAACGGAGCTGGAAGGGACCCTGGAGGTCCTCTAGTCCAACCCCCTGCTCAGGCAGGAGACCCTCACAGAATAACGGAGCTGGAAGGGACCCTGGAGGTCCTCTAGTCCAACCCCCTGCTCAGGCAGGAGACCCTTACAGAATAACGGAGCTGGAAGGGACCCTGGAGGCCCTCTAGTCCAACCCCCTGCTCAGGCAGGAGACCCTCACAGAATAACGGAGCTGGAAGGGACCCTGGAGGTCCTCTAGTCCAACCCCCTGCTCAGGCAGGAGACCCTCACAGAATAACAGAGCTGGAAGGGACCCTGGAGGCCCTCTAGTCCAACCCCCTGCTCAGGCAGGAGACCCTTACAGAATAACGGAGCTGGAAGGGACCCTGGAGGTCCTCTAGTCCAACCCCCTGCTCAGGCAGGAGACCCTCACAGAATAACAGAGCTGGAAGGGACCCTGGAGGCCCTCTAGTCCAACCCCCTGCTCAGGCAGGAGACCCTTACAGAATAACGGAGCTGGAAGGGACCCTGGAGGTCCTCTAGTCCAACCCCCTGCTCAGGCAGGAGACCCTCACAGAATAACAGAGCTGGAAGGGACCCTGGAGGCCCTCTAGTCCAACCCCCTGCTCAGGCAGGAGACCCTTACAGAATAACAGAGCTGGAAGGGACCCTGGAGGCCCTCTAGTCCAACCCCCTGCTCAGGCAGGAGACCCTTACAGAATAACGGAGCTGGAAGGGACCCTGGAGGTCCTCTAGTCCAACCCCCTGCTCAGGCAGGAGACCCTCACAGAATAACAGAGCTGGAAGGGACCCTGGAGGTCCTCTAGTCCAACCCCCTGCTCAGGCAGGAGACCCTTACAGAATAACGGAGCTGGAAGGGACCCTGGAGGTCCTCTAGTCCAACCCCCTGCTCAGGCAGGAGACCCTCACAGAATAACAGAGCTGGAAGGGACCCTGGAGGTCCTCTAGTCCAACCCCCTGCTCAGGCAGGAGACCCTTACAGAATAACGGAGCTGGAAGGGACCCTGGAGGTCCTCTAGTCCAACCCCCTGCTCAGGCAGGAGACCCTTACAGAATAACGGAGCTGGAAGGGACCCTGGAGGTCCTCTAGTCCAACCCCCTGCTCAGGCAGGAGACCCTTACAAAATAACAGAGCTGGAAGGGACCCTGGAGGCCCTCTAGTCCAACCCCCTGCTCAGGCAGGAGACCCTTACAGAATAACGGAGCTGGAAGGGACCCTGGAGGTCCTCTAGTCCAACCCCCTGCTCAGGCAGGAGACCCTCACAGAATAACAGAGCTGGAAGGGACCCTGGAGGCCCTCTAGTCCAACCCCCTGCTCAGGCAGGAGACCCTTACAGAATAACGGAGCTGGGACCCTGGAGGTCCTCTAGTCCAACCCCCTGCTCAGGCAGGAGACCCTCACAGAATAACAGAGCTGGAAGGGACCCTGGAGGCCCTCTAGTCCAACCCCCTGCTCAGGCAGGAGACCCTTACAGAATAACGGAGCTGGAAGGGACCCTGGAGGTCCTCTAGTCCAACCCCCTGCTCAGGCAGGAGACCCTTACAGAATAACGGAGCTGGAAGGGACCCTGGAGGTCCTCTAGTCCAACCCCCTGCTCAGGCAGGAGACCCTTACAGAATAACAGAGCTGGAAGGGACCCTGGAGGCCCTCTAGTCCAACCCCCTGCTCAGGCAGGAGACCCTTACAGAATAACGGAGCTGGAAGGGACCCTGGAGGTCCTCTAGTCCAACCCCCTGCTCAGGCAGGAGACCCTTACAGAATAACGGAGCTGGAAGGGACCCTGGAGGTCCTCTAGTCCAACCCCCTGCTCAGGCAGGAGACCCTTACAGAATAACGGAGCTGGAAGGGACCCTGGAGGTCCTCTAGTCCAACCCCCTGCTCAGGCAGGAGACCCTTACAGAATAACAGAGCTGGAAGGGACCCTGGAGGCCCTCTAGTCCAACCCCCTGCTCAGGCAGGAGACCCTCACAGAATAACAGAGCTGGAAGGGACCCTGGAGGCCCTCTAGTCCAACCCCCTGCTCAGGCAGGAGACCCTTACAGAATAACGGAGCTGGAAGGGACCCTGGAGGTCCTCTAGTCCAACCCCCTGCTCAGGCAGGAGACCCTTACAGAATAACAGAGCTGGAAGGGACCCTGGAGGCCCTCTAGTCCAACCCCCTGCTCAGGCAGGAGACCCTCACAGAATAACAGAGCTGGAAGGGACCCTGGAGGTCCTCTAGTCCAACCCCCTGCTCAGGCAGGAGACCCTTACAGAATAACGGAGCTGGAAGGGACCCTGGAGGTCCTCTAGTCCAACCCCCTGCTCAGGCAGGAGACCCTTACAGAATAACGGAGCTGGAAGGGACCCTGGAGGTCCTCTAGTCCAACCCCCTGCTCAGGCAGGAGACCCTTACAGAATAACAGAGCTGGAAGGGACCCTGGAGGCCCTCTAGTCCAACCCCCTGCTCAGGCAGGAGACCCTTACAGAATAACGGAGCTGGAAGGGACCCTGGAGGTCCTCTAGTCCAACCCCCTGCTCAGGCAGGAGACCCTCACAGAATAACAGAGCTGGAAGGGACCCTGGAGGCCCTCTAGTCCAACCCCCTGCTCAGGCAGGAGACCCTTACAGAATAACAGAGCTGGAAGGGACCCTGGAGGCCCTCTAGTCCAACCCCCTGCTCAGGCAGGAGACCCTTACAGAATAACGGAGCTGGAAGGGACCCTGGAGGTCCTCTAGTCCAACCCCCTGCTCAGGCAGGAGACCCTCACAGAATAACAGAGCTGGAAGGGACCCTGGAGGTCCTCTAGTCCAACCCCCTGCTCAGGCAGGAGACCCTTACAGAATAACGGAGCTGGAAGGGACCCTGGAGGTCCTCTAGTCCAACCCCCTGCTCAGGCAGGAGACCCTTACAGAATAACGGAGCTGGAAGGGACCCTGGAGGTCCTCTAGTCCAACCCCCTGCTCAGGCAGGAGACCCTTACAGAATAACAGAGCTGGAAGGGACCCTGGAGGCCCTCTAGTCCAACCCCCTGCTCAGGCAGGAGACCCTTACAGAATAACGGAGCTGGAAGGGACCCTGGAGGTCCTCTAGTCCAACCCCCTGCTCAGGCAGGAGACCCTCACAGAATAACAGAGCTGGAAGGGACCCTGGAGGCCCTCTAGTCCAACCCCCTGCTCAGGCAGGAGACCCTTACAGAATAACGGAGCTGGAAGGGACCCTGGAGGTCCTCTAGTCCAACCCCCTGCTCAGGCAGGAGACCCTTACAGAATAACGGAGCTGGAAGGGACCCTGGAGGTCCTCTAGTCCAACCCCCTGCTCAGGCAGGAGACCCTATACCATCTTAGACAAATGGCTGTCCAATCTCTTCCTAAAAACCTTCAGTGTTGCAACATCCACAACATCTGGAGGCCAGCTGTTCCACTGGTTGTCTTCACTGTCAGGAAATTTCTCCTTAATTCTAAATTGCTTCTCCCCTTGGGGTTTTTTTTTTTGCGGGTGGGGGGCGGGCGTAGATGGGGTGGTGTGGGGAAGAACAGCAAAACCGAACTCCAAGAAAGAAACAGAAATGAGATGGAAAGCGGAGAACAGGTTGAAATTTCACCAGAACTGGACTTCCTACCTCCAGATTGCGTCTCAGGTGGGCATCGATCACTTTAATTCACTCAGTATCGAGTAGCCAAGCGTCGGAATGACATTATTAAAGCATTTATTGGAAAAAAGCAGGGACAGGCTCTCCGGGTGCCGGTAATATTCAAGCAATCCGTTCAATAGCGATGGGGCTAACGTCTACCGGTTGTATTCATTAATTTGTGCATTGTTAACCTCCGTGGGCTTCGTTGCGGGGATTAAATTACTGCGGTGTATGAAAAGGTAATTTACATCTCCCTCTGAGCCTCTCTTGGGTCAAGCTCCAAAATTCAGCTTGGAAGGCGATGTAGGAGATAGGGAAAATCTAAGCCGAATCGAAGCGGCTGCCCTGCGCCCCTCTCCGATGGACGTGGGCTGTGGATGAGAGGCTTGGTTACTCCTAGGAGGCAGAGGTGTGGGTCTTGGCTAAGAGATCCGAGCTACTCACTTCGGATTTGACAAAGGAGGAGGGACTGGATTTCGTTTCATATCCTAAAGGAGGTGATATTCCGGTTCCTGGAAAAACTGCCACAGTAGCCCAAGGATAATATTTTTTTACTATTTATTTGATTTTCATCCTGGCTTTATTACTTTATCAGTGACTCCAGGCCGCAAGCGTAGCTGATACTCCTTCCTCCTCCTAATTTCTCCGCAACAACAACCCAGCGAGGTGGGTTGGGCTGCGACAAAGAGACTGGCCCAAAGTCACCTAGCTGGCTTTCACGGCTAAGGCAGGACTAGAAGTCCCGGTCTCCTGGTGATTGGTCCCAAATCAGTCGTCTTTCACGCTTAGGGCGGGACGAGAACTCATCGTCTCTTGGTGAATGGACCAAAATCACCCAGTTGGCTTTCATGTCTAGGGCAGGACTAGAACTCACCGTCTCCTGGTGACTGGCTGAAAGTCACCCAGCCTGCTTTCATGCCAAAGGAAGGACTAGAATTCACCGTCTCTTGGTGACTGGCCCAAAGTCAGCCAACCGGCTTTCATCCTAAGGGAGGACTAGAACTCATCTCTTTGTGACCGACCCAAAGTCACCCAGCTGGCTTTCATGTCTAAGACAGAACTAGAATTCCCCGTCTCCTGGTAATTGGGCCAAAGGCACTCAGTCAGCTTGTATACCTAAGTCGGGACTAGAACTCCCAGTCTCCTAGTGATTGGGCCAAAGTCGCTCAGCCAGCTTCCGCACCTGAGGCAGGACTGGAACCCGCTGATTCCTGCTTTCACCTTCACCATTACGCCAAGATGGCTTTCCATGTGGACACCCCACATGGAAAGCCATCTTGGCGTTATGGTCTGGGCCAACGGCTGACTGAGTGGGCCCTGCCCGTTTCGGTCCCCACCCAGGTAGCTGTGGTGGCTGAGGGATCTGTAGGGTCTCCGAGGGAGCCGTTTTGGGAATCACAGACTTTTCTGATCTTCAGAGGGATCTAGAGATTTGCAGCACGGAGGCCGCCCAGCGGTGGGTGGCTTGTCACCCTCCCCGCTCTGAAATGCGGCTGTGGGTGAGTTCCCAGGACCTCCAGGGAGCTTTCAAGAACACCACCAACCTTGCGATGTAGCGGCTGGTGACCGAGCGGCTTGCCCAGCTTGGCGGAGAATACCCAGGAGCGCCAGGCGCCGAGTCCGGCCGTGCGGCTGCGGGAGAGAAAGAGAACCGGTTCAGAGAGAGAACCCTGCCCTGAGTATCTAGGTGGGCTTTACAGGTGGCCCTCGACGTACGACTGTTCATTTAGTGACCATTCGAACGATAATCACATGACCCCGGTCGTGAATCCCTTTTTCCGGCACCCTTGTAACTACACAGGACGGTGAGGGATGCTGCGATGGTCATAAGTGCGAAAAACAGTCATGAATCCCATTTTTCAGCATCCCCCCACGGTCATGGGATCAAAATCCAGATGCTTGGCAACTGACTCATATTTATGACGGTTGCATTGCCCCAGGGTCATGTGATTATCATTACGACCGTGTCTCCCCGAAAATAAGACCCGCCCGGAAAATAAAGTCTATTTTTTTCAGGACGTTCGTAATATAAGCCCCACCCCCCAAAATAAGCCCCAGTTAAGATGTCAGCCAGATGGAGGCATTTAGTACCCACACATGCGTGCTAGTCGTTTCCAACTCTAGGGGCCGGTGCTCATCTCCGTTTCAAAGCCGAAGAGCCAGCGCTTGTCCGAGGACGTCTCCGTGGTCATGTGGCCGGCATGACTAGACGCCAAAGGCGCACGGAGCGCTGTTACCTTCCCACCGGAGTGGTCCCTATTTTTCTACTTGCATTTTTACGTGCTTTCGAACTGCTAGGTTGGCAGAAGCTGGGACGAGTAACAGGCGCTCACTCTGTTACGCGGCACTCGGGATTCGACCCGCCAAACTGCCGACCTTCTGATCGACAGGCTCAGCGTCCTAACCCACTGAGCCACCGCGTCCCTAGTTAGTACCGTATTTCCTCCAAAATAAGCCCCACTTAAGATCGTCAGCCAGATAGAGGCATTTAGTACCGTATTTCCCCCAAAATAAGCCCCACTTAAGATTGTCAGCCAGACGGAGGCATTTAGTACCGTATTTCCCCCAAAATAAGCCCCACTTAAGATTGTCAGCCAGACGGAGGCATTTAGTACCGTATTTCCCCCAAAATAAGCCCCACTTAAGATTGTCAGCCAGACGGAGGCATTTAGTACCGTATTTCCCCCAAAATAAGCCCCACTTAAGATTGTCAGCCAGACGGAGGCATTTAGTACCGTATTTCCCCCAAAATAAGCCCCACTTAAGATTGTCAGCCAGACGGAGGCATTTAGTACCGTATTTCCCCCAAAACAAGCCCCACTTAAGATCATCAGCCAGACGGAGGCATTTAGTACCGTATTTCCCCCGAATATAGGCCCTAACCTGAAAATAAGTCCTAGTGCAAGTTTTGGAGCAAAAATTAACATAAGACCCGGTCTTATTTTTGGGGAAACATGGAATCATCTTCCTAGCTGGCTTCTGTCAAGGGGGGAAAGCCAGGCTTGTGTGATTCGCTTAACAAAGGCGGCCAAAAAAAAGGTGGGGAAACGGGGCAAAGCCCATTTGACCACTGCTTTCTTGAGCCACAGAAATTTGAGGCTCAGTTCGTGTTGCAGGCGAAGGACTACCTGCATATAAAGTTTGTGCAAGGCTTTTATTGCGCAAGCCCAGGAACTGGCAATGCTGGGCGAACTTCAGTTCCCAGAATCCCCCAGCCGGCTTTGCTTCTATTTTTTTTTTTTCTTTAAATGGAATTTTCGTTTCCCAGCAAGGACAGTAATGTTTTAAATCTGAAAACCTATTTATTTGAACAGGCCGGCCTGGTTTAAGGGTTTGGGGTATTTTTAATTATTTATTGTTAGGGCTTAATTAACTTCATTTTATTTTAACTTTTGTAAGTAATGCTTTTATTGCCCTGTATACCGCCCTGAGTCCTTCGGGAGAAGGGCGGTATAGAAATTCAATCAATCAATCAATCAATCAATCAATCAATCAATCAATCAATAATAAAAATAGATAGATAGATAGATAGATAGATAGATAGATAGATAGATAGATAGATAGATAGATAGATAGATAGATAGATAGATAGATAGATAGAGATAGATGATAGATAGATAGATAGATAGATAGATAGATAGATAGATAGATAGATAGATAGATAGATAGATAGATAGATAGATAGATAGATAGATAGATAGATAGATAGATAGATAAATAAAAGTTGTAAACCGATAAAAGTTTGATAGGCAGGGCAGGATTTGGGGATGGGGGTGGTTAGGGTTAGGGGAATTCTGGGAGTGGAAGTCCACCTAGCTTAAAGTTGCCAAGGTTGAAAGGCACAGAATTAGAGGCTTTGATATCACTAAATTGCTCTCCATCAGTTGGTCACCAGTCCTGGCATTGGGCAAAAGTCCACCTGCAAGACAAAGGTCAAGCTGCAAAGAATCAGGGGCTGCCCTTGTTTAGTGGACACTGCTGCCCATCACCGTCTCGAGGGTGGGCAGGCCGAAAGGCAGCAGAGCCCAATCAAGATGTCAAGGCAAAACATTACGCAAACTGTCCGTGCCTCTGTTTTATTCCCTGGCACTGACTGGTGACCCCCGACCCCGACTCCTGCCCTATGGGCACCAGCTGGATCCAGTCCTGGCAGCTTCTCTGTCCCCACCCCCACCCCCCACAACAACAGGTCTTTGCTTCTGACAATCTCAACCAGGTGTCTTTAACCAGGTATGAAGTGTTACTTCGTCATCCCTCTTTCCCCCAGTTGCAGAGACGGGTGGGAAGTGTTGAGACAAACAGAAACAAAAATGTTGATTTATGCCCACCCCGGACAACTTAAATGGCCGGCGTCAATAAAGAACGAAACCGCTCAGACGCCACCGCAGCAGTAATTCCAATTTAAACCACAAAACGAAAACAGCAGACAAAAGAACTGCAACACGAGTTGTCTGGAGAGGATGCTCTGAGCAGCTCTTAAATCAGATCCCACCGGTGGTCTACCTGCTCAGCCCCCCCTCCACACACACAGTGGCCTGTGAAAGAGGTCTCAGACAGGTGAGGCATCCCACACCTAAGTCCATCTAAGGCTTCCAGAACCTGCATCTCCCTTGGCAGAACCCACTGGGCCAAGTGGGTCACAATCACTTCAATATGAGCCAGCCGTCTGCTGCAGCTGCCAAAAAGGCCAACACAGTCCTTAGGCTGCATTAACAGAGGGATAGAATCAAGATCACGTGAAGTACTAATACCACTTTACAAGGCCTTGGTAAGGCCACACCTGGAATACTGCATCCAGTGTTGGTCACCACGATGTAAAAAAGAGGTTGAGACTCTAGAAAGAGTACAGAGAAGAGCAACAAAGATGATTAGGGGGCTGGAGGCTAAAACGTATAAAGAACGGTTGCTGGAATTGGGTATGTGTAGTTTAATGAAGAGAAGGGTGAGGGGTGACATGATGGCAGTGTTCCAATATCTCAGGGGCTGCCCCAAAGAAGAGGGAGTCAAGCTATTCTCCAAAGTGCCCGAAGGCAGGACAAGAAGCAACGGATGGAAACTCATCAAGGAGAGAAGCAACCTGGAACTAAGGAGAAACTTCCTGACAGTCAGAACAACTAACCAGCGGAACCACCTGCCTCCAGAAGTGGTGAATGCTCCGACGCTGGAAGTTTTTAAGAAGAGACTGGACAGCCATTTGCCTGAAATGGTATAGGGTTTCCTGCCTGAGCAGGGGGTTGGACTAGATGACCTCCAAGGTCCCTTCCAACTCCCAAACCGACTTCGTAAATTCATGAACTCAGAAGAATGAAGCAAAGCATTCAATGGGGTCCTGCCAGTCCTGGCCGGCCTCCTGAGAGACCCCTCCCCATGAGCTGGGATTCTCCCTCCATCGCACACGCGGGCCTTGAGCGGGACTTAAAGGATTGGCTCCCTTGTTGCTCTAATGGCCAGCTCAGCCTTCCCCAACCAGAAGGAAATCAAGACCCAAAAAAAAGGGAGGGGGGAGGGAGGGAAGGAAGGAAGATTATGGAGGAAGGAAGGAAGGAAGGAAGGAAGGAAGGAAGGAAGGAAGGAAGGAAGGAAGGAAGGAAGGAAGGAAGGAAGGAAGGAAGGAAGATTATGGAGGAAGGAAAAAAGGAGGGAAGGAAGGAAGGAAGGAAGGAAGGAAGGAAGGAAGGAAGGAAGGAAGGAAGGAAGGAAGGAAGGAAGGAAGGAAGGAAGGAAGGAGATTATGGAGGGAGGAAGGAAGGAAGATGGGAAGGAAGGAAGGAAGGAAGGAAGGAAGGAAGGAAGGAAGGAAGGAAGGAAGGAAGGAGATTATGGAGGGAGGAAGGAAGGAAGGAAAGAAGGAAGGAGATTATGGACGATGGCAGGAAGGAAGGAAGGAAGGAAGGAAGGAAGGGAGGGAGGGAGGGAGGGAGACCACCAATGACCTCACAGTTGTCCCCTAAGCTACAAATCCTACAATCCTCTTCTGCAGCTTTTATTTGGAAGTCTTTGGTCCCTGAATCCTGGCCAAATCCCCAACAGTTTTAGGGAGATGAACTGGGCTGTCTGGGCTCCCCTGCTGGAGGGGGGACGGCTCCCCAAAGGGAGGCCCCCGTCATTCCTGCGGTGTCCCCCTGCCCACCTGGTGCGACAGGAGTTCCTGCGCCCTCGGCCGAGATGCGCTCCGGAGCGCTCTGGGTGGGGCGAGCATCCCTCCGTCGCTCGCTCGCCTGCCAGGCCAGCAGCCTTCCCGAGTGAGCGAGTGGAATTTGATAGCGCGTCAACCGGCGCTCCCTTCACCGGGGCTGTCACGCGCCCGACTGGTGCCGGCACAGCCCCATCTGTTCCCTGTGCAAACACAGCACGAGTGGGCTTCCCTCCAACGGGTGTGTACAGGTGTGTGTGTGTGTGTGTGTGTTTGTCTCTCAGCAGCAGAGGAACCTGCAGAATCCAGCTTGGGGGTGGGGGGGGCAAAGCAAAAGCCGCAGGGGCTACAGAGACAGGAGAAACCCCCCCCCTTGCTAAAGTCCATGGGAAAGACCGCAGCGTCCAGGCTGGCGGCTGCTTGTGCGATGGCGAGAAGAAAAGGCCTTTGCGGTGGGAATTTCGGCACCAGGCGCCAGGCGCCGCTGACGCCTGCCGGACTTTAAAAAAAAAATGCACATCCGCCGACTTGTTTGGGGGGAAAGGGGTGAAGCCAAAGATACAAAAGAGGAAGAGGGAAGGTGTTAAAACCTTCCCAAGGGCGGCAGGCAGCACTCAGCATTCCGCGGGTCTGTTACAAAAACCTGCGTTTTGCCCCATTTTACGACCTTCCTTGCTACCGTTGCTAAGCGAACCGCTGCAAGTTTTTAAATTGTTAAGCGAACCTTATTTATTTATTTATTTTATTTAATTTTTTTTTAAGTTGGCCATTGTGAGTTGCCCATTGTGAGTTGGCCCTTGTTAAGTTGCCAATTGTGAGTTGGCCAGGGCAAGTTGGCCATTGTGAGTTGGCCATTGTGAGTTGCCAATTGTGAGTTAGCCAGGGCAAATTGGCCATTGTGAGTTGGCCATTGTGAGTTGGCCATTGTAACTTTGAATGGTCACTAAATAAACAGTTGTTAAGACGAGGATAGACTGCATTTGGGGGAAAATTACGAGCACTTACGAGAACAACTGAGCTCAAAATTTCTGTTGCTAAGCGAGACGGTCATTAAGCGAGTCTTAAGCCCTGTCTTTCACGCTTTCTTGCCATGGGAATGCATGAAGGCACTTCAAAGTTAGGATGGGGAACGAGAAAACAGGACATTTGATGTTCGGTGGACACAAGAGAAAAAAAACACACACACCCCAAAAAAATTCCGGATTTAAATCCATTCCATGATTCAGAGGATTTTAAAGAGGAATTGAAGCCAGGTTTTTTTTTATTTTGGGATGAATGGACAAACGCTCGGAACCAAGTAAGAAAAAAAAAATTGTTTTCGTACGCGACAACTGCGGCGAGATTATTGCGTGCGCGAACGATGGAAAGAGTTGGCTCTGCCCACAACGGCTGGCGAAAGAGGACGGGATTTGCTGAGACGGCAAAATTGTCTTCCTTGATCAGACAAAAGATATTACGTACGCTTATTGCTGACTGGAAAGCCCTCCTAGTCTATTTTGCGTGAAATGGGGGGGGGGGAAATATGATTTACGGTTGGGATGATGAGAGAGGATAGATCGCAGACAGGAGAGCGGAACGCGGTAACCACGGAGTAAGAAGTGGACTTGTAGTTATAACTACATCTTTTCCTTTCCTTTCCTATTTTAATTTCCCACCTACCCACCCCTTCCTTTCTTTCGCCTTTAGCTCTCCCTTTGATTTCTCTCTTTTGTCTTACTTTATACCGTATTAGTTCGCGCTCGTTTTTAACAGGCGTTGCAAGTATTTGCATTCGATCGCTTCGGACGAACGTCTGCAAAAGGGCATATTTAACGCTGCCTGGTATAATAAGTGCAGCCCCCGGACACGGCGATCCTAAACCCATCCGGTGGGTCCCAGGGAGGCTGACTTTGCCAAGCAGACTTCGTGGAAACAGCAGGGGACAATCTTGGCTCTTGGAAACATAGGTTCCCAGGACTGACAGATTTGTGCTCAAAGCATCCCGCTGGAGACTCGGGGTCGGTTGATGCAACCGATGCTCCACGGTGCCCTTGGCAGGCGATCCGGAGGACTCGGCTGACGGGGCCGAGGAGCATCGAACCTAAATGAAACCAAAACCAAAAAGAAGAGGGGTGGGGGTGGGGGGGCTCAACTTATTTTCCAAGCACCTGAAGGCAGGACGAGAACTTATCCAGGAGAAAAGCCATCTGGAATTAAGGAGAAACTTCCTGACGGTGAGAAACAAAGAATCAGTGGAAGAGAAGGTGCCTTCAGACGTGGTGGGAGGTTCTCAAGAAGAAACTGGACAGTCACTTGTCTGAAATGGTCTAGGCCAGACATGTCAAACACAAGGCCCGGGGGCTGGATGCGGCCCGCAAAGTGGTTTCATGCGGCCCGCGAAGCCATCCTGGAGACAGTGAGGGAACGGCCCCCACTGCCTTGGCCCCGGCCCAGAGACCCTCAGATCTGTCCCACTCCTGCCCAGGCCCCCATAGGCACCCTTGATGCCAATGATGTAGAGCTGGCCACGCCCACCCAGTAGGCCATACGCACTCTAGCCACGCCCACCCAGTAGGCCACGCCCACCCTGGACATACCCACCCGGCCCCCCGAGGGCAACCGCAATGCTGATGCGGCCCTCAATGAAATTGAGTTTGACAGCCCTGGTCTAGGCTCTCCTGCTTGAGAAGGGGGTTGGGCTAGATGACCTCCAAGGTCCCTTCCAATTCTGTTATTCTGCAAGGGTCTCCTGCTTGACCAGGGGGTTGGACTAGAAGACCTCCAAGGTCCCTTCCAGCTCTGTTTTGATTGATCGATTGATTGACAGTGCCAGTGATGTGTCAAACCTTTGCCGTCATATGTCAACCACATTTACAAACAGGAAACTGATGGCAAAAAAAGACTTCTTTGTGGCAAACCCTGGGAACACGGCGATCCTGTCCCCCCTCATCCTTCTCTTCATTAGACTAGTGCCACTGATAAATAATAAAAATAATAATAAAGTTGGAAGGGACCTTAGAGGTCATTTAGTCGAACCCCCTGCTCAGGCAGGAAACCCTATACCATTTCAGACAAGTGGCTGTCCAGTCTCTTCTTAAAAGCTTCCAGTGTTGGAGCATTCACCACTTCTGGAGGCAGCTGGTTCCACTGGTTAATTGTTCTAACTGTCAGGAAGTTTCTCCTTAGTTCCAGGTTGCTTCTCTCCTTGACTAGTTTCCATCCGTTGCTTCTTGTCCTGCCTTCAGGTGCTTTGGGGCATAGCTTGACTCCCTCTTCTTTGGGGCAGCCCCTGAGATACTGGAAGGCTGCTATCATGTCTCCCCTCATCCTTCTCTTCATTAAACTAGACCAGAGGTAGGCAACCTCGGCTCTTTTATGACTCATGGACTTCAACTCCCAGAATTCTTGAGTCAACATAGCTGACTCAGGAATTCTGGGAGTTGAAGTCCATGAGTCATAAAAGAGCCAAGGTTGCCTACCTCTGAACTAGACACACCCAATTCCATTTGCTTATATGTTTCAGCCTCCACTCCCCTGATCCTCTTTGTTGCTCTTCTCTGCACTCTTTCTAGCATCTCAACTGCTTTTTTTACGTCCTGGTGACCAAAACTGGATGCTGCATTCCAAGGGTGGCCTTACCAAGGCCTTGTAAAGTGGTATTAACCCTTCACCTGATCTTGACTCCTTGGGGAACCCCACAGTGGGCCAGGAACTGCCAAACAGGTGTGACTGGCTGGGAGACATTCGGTGGAAAAAGTAGCTGGCTCCAGCGTTTGGCAATGCAGCCACAGTTTTTCCTGTGGTCTTTTGAGAGCCCAAAGGCTAAATGTCTCGCATGAGGGAGGGAGGCCTGCCAATCATGCAAAGGTAACCACAGGTGATCTCACTAATGCAACTACACCCAACATAGGCCAACAGAAGAGAATATTTCTAGTTCAAGGTTGAACTGCGGGGTCCTGGGTGCTCTCTGAGCTTGGCTGTTTTCTTGCAGGCATTTCATGACCCAACTAGGTAATGTCATCAGTTCTAGAAGGGAGGGGGGGGTTTGGAGAGGAGGAGGAAGAGGGAAAGGAGGAGGAAAAGGAGGAGGAAGAAGAGGAAGAGGAGGAGTACTGTGGAGTCCTTGATGCTCTCTGAGCTGGGTGGTTTTCTTGCAGACATTTCATGACCCAACTAGGTAACATCATCTGTGCTAGAAGGGAATTAGGTTTGGGGAGAGGAGGAGGAGGAGAACAAGGGGAGGAGGGGGAGGAAGAGGAGAAGAACAGGGGGAGGAGGAGGAGAACAGGGGGAGGAGGAGGAGGAGGAGGAGGTGAACAGGGGGAGGAGGAGGAGGAGGAGGAGGAGGAGGAGAACAGGGTTTTGCTTCTCACTCTTTGCCCTTGAAAAAAGCTGCCTTAGCTAAGGTAGCTTCACAGACACACGAACACACAGACAGACACACATCCAGGGCACCCCTACTTTCCCATTCCACAAGCGTCGGCGCTGAACCCAACACTTTGGAGCGCTGCGCAGGGGGGGGGGAAGATTTATTTCTTTAATTGTTGCTCATCAGCCTTCTAGCCAATCAGCACCAGAGAGTACCTGCTGTGTGTGTGTGTTTGAATTCTTAACATCTGATGGCTGGGGGCTGCCACCCACCCACCCATCCCTCGGAAGGCAAAAAAAGTATTTTCCCTGGTAGCGTGGTTAGCGATCCACAAAGCCTAACCACCCCCACCCCCACTGTGGCTGCTCCCCCCCCAGCATTTCCTTCTCCCTTCTGCCCCCATCCGGGGTTCCCTCGGGGGCTCCTCAGGGGCTGAAACCTCTTCTGGGGGGGGACCTTCAACGCCCCACAAATCACCTGCCTCTTGAAAGGGGCGATTGTGGCTGGAAAGCAGGAAGTCGCCCGATTTAATCACTCCGTTTTTCCTTCCCAATCGTGGCCGTAACCTTGTTGTAGTTGCAGCCGGCAAGGCGAGGAGGGGGACCTGGGGTGCCCCCACCAGTTGGGGAGAGGGAGGGGGGGTTTCCGTGCATTTCGCTTCTCTGACTCCTTGACACCTTGGAAGCGGCTGCCGAAAATAAGGAGCCGTTTCATACATCAGGACTCCCCAGGCAGAGATGAAGGTGGAAGGTCAAGAGCGGAAGGGGGGGGGCGCGCCGGGCACCGGTGGGCTTTTGTGCCACAGATAAGTGGAGCAGGCAGACGTTTGGGCAAATCAGCCGGCCCACGGCAGAAGTCAGCACCGGCAGAAAAAACAGCAGCGTGCTAGAGCAAGCAATTCGCTTCTGAGCATTACCTGGTTTGCCAGGGAAGGAACAAAACCTCCAACGTGGTCAGAATAACAGAGTTGGAAGGGGCCCTGGAGGTCTTCTAGTCCAGCCCCAGCTCAAGCAGGAGACCCTTGCAGAATAACAGAGTTGGAAGGGACCTTGGAGGTCTTCTAGTCCAGCCCCAGCTCAAGCAGGAGACCCTTGCAGAATAACAGAGTTGGAAGGGACCTTGGAGGTCTTCTAGTCCAGCCCCCTGATCAAGCGGGAGACCCTTGCAGAGTAACAGGGTTGGAAGGGACCTTGGAGGTCATCTAGTCCAGCCCCCTGATCAAGCAGAAGACCCTTGCAGAATAACAGAGTTGGAAGGGACCTTGGAGGTCTTCTAGTCCAGCCCCCTGATCAAGCGGGAGACCCTTGCAGAGTAACAGGGTTGGAAGGGACCTTGGAGGTCATCTAGTCCAGCTCCCTGATCAAGCAGAAGACCCTTGCAGAATAACAGAGTTGGAAGGGACCTTGGAGGTCTTCTAGTCCAGCCCCCTGATCAAGCGGGAGACCCTTGCAGAGTAACAGGGTTGGAAGGGACCTTGGAGGTCATCTAGTCCAGCCCCCTGATCAAGCAGAAGACCCTTGCAGAATAACAGAGTTGGAAGGGACCTTGGAGGTCTTCTAGTCCAGCCCCCTGATCAAGCGGGAGACCCTTGCAGAGTAACAGGGTTGGAAGGGACCTTGGAGGTCATCTAGTCCAGCCCCCTGATCAAGCAGGAGACCCTTGCAGAAAAACAGAGTTGGAAGGGGCCTTGGAGGTCTTCTAGTCCAGCCCCAGCTCAAGCAGGAGACCCTTGCAGAATAACAGAGTTGGAAGGGACCTTGGAGGTCTTCTAGTCCAGCCCCCTGATCAAGCGGGAGACCCTTGCAGAGTAACAGGGTTGGAAGGGACCTTGGAGGTCATCTAGTCCAGCCCCCTGATCAAGCAGAAGACCCTTGCAGAATAACAGAGTTGGAAGGGACCTTGGAGGTCTTCTAGTCCAGCCCCCTGATCAAGCGGGAGACCCTTGCAGAGTAACAGGGTTGGAAGGGACCTTGGAGGTCATCTAGTCCAGCCCCCTGATCAAGCAGGAGACCCTTGCAGAAAAACAGAGTTGGAAGGGGCCTTGGAGGTCTTCTAGTCCAGCCCCCTGATCAAGCAGGAGACCCTTGCAGAAAAACAGAGTTGGAAGGGGCCTTGGAGGTCATCTAGTCCAGTCCCCTGATCAAGCAGGAGACCCTTGCAGAAAAACAGAGTTGGAAGGGACCTTGGAGGTCCTCTAGTCCAGCCCCCTGCTCAAGCAGGAGACCCTACACCATTTCTGACAGATGCAGGAGACCCTATGCCATGGCTGTCCAACCTTGGCAACTTTAAGCCTTGTGGACTTCAACTCCCAGAAGTCCCCAGCTAGCACAGCTTCCTGGAGAATTTTGGGAGGTGAGGTCCACCTCTCTTAAAATTGTAGACAACACTGACTCACAGGAAGCTAGGATCATGGGATCCCAGCGTTAAAAGAGAGTGGACAATTTTTTCACCCTGTGGCTAATTCTATCACCCTCTACCCGCAAAATCACCTCGGGTCTTTTGAAGCATCAGAATTATGCAGTGATCAGAATTACACATCACATTACAGCCGCCGCCAAAAAAGCCAACACAATCCCAGGCTGCATAAACAGAGGCAGAGAATCAAGATCATGCAAAGTATTAGTACCGCTTTATAAAACCCTAGTGAGGCCACACCTGGAATGCTGCAGCCAGTTTTGGTCACCAGATCACAAAAAAGGATGTTGAGAGTTTAGAAAAAATTCAGAGAAGAGCAACTAAAATGATCCAAGGCCTTGAGACTAAGACATATGAAGAACGGCTGCAGGACTTGGGTTTGGCTAGTCTAAAGAAAAGAAGAAATAGGGCAGACATGATAGCAGCATTCCAGTATCTGAGGGGCTGCCCCAAAGAAGAGGGGGTCCACCTATTCTCCAAAACACCAGATGGAAGGATGAGAAACAATGATTGGAAACTAATCAAAGAGAGAAGCAACCTGGATTTAAGGAGAAACTTCCTGACAGTGAGGACAGTCAACCAGTGAAACAGCTTGCCACCAGAAATCCTGGGTGCTCCATCACTGGAGATTTTAAAGAAGAGACTGGACAGTCACTTGTCTGAGATGGTACAGGTTCTCGAGCAGGGGGCTGGACTAGAAGACCTCCAAGGTTCCTTTTAGCTCTATTATTCTATTCTATTCTATTCTATTCTATTCTATTCTATTCTATTCTATTCTATTCTATTCTATTCTATTCTATTCTATTCTATTCTATTCTATTCTATTCTATTCTACTCTACTCTACTCTACTCTACTCTACTCTACTCCTATTCTATTCCACTCTACTCTACTTCTATTCTATTCTATTCTATTCTATTCTATTCTATTCTATTCTATTCTATTCTATTCTATTCTATTCTATTCTATTCTATTCTATTCTATTCTATTCTATTCTATTCTATTCTACTCTACTCTACTCTACTCTACTCTACTCTACTCTACTCTACTCTACTCTATTCTCCCTGCATTTCAATGTTAGCCATTTGGTTTTCAAGCCTGGCACAATATGTAGCTTCCCAACAGCTTCCGAAATTCTGAGCCTCCAAATTGCCAATAAGAGAATCCAGTCTCTGATTAGAAAAATCAACTACATGGGGGATAAAAGAGCCCAACCACTTTCTGCCATCCAAATAAAAAAAAAGGGGGGGAGGGCCTTAAGCTTGAAGTCCTTTGCTAGCATCGGAGGGAAGAAGACTTCGCGTAACCGGCAGACCCCTTCCAACGGTTTTTTTTACACGGTTTCAATCAAGCCCCGTTCAAGGAAGTCCGATCTGCGGCAGAGAGAAAACCCTGATTGAATTTTGGAAATTGGCAAGCGGGCTCTTTGGCGGCTGCTGCTGCTGCTGCCAGAGAGGCCAATCTGGTTTTGCGGTGGCGACGGTTTTTAATTCGAGGGACGGTGTCAGGGACCCCACCTCGGCCTCCTCCGTCTCCCCGGGAGCCTCGTGCGTCCACGTCTGCCACTCTTCACAGCCGGAGGCTGACGGTGGACAAGGTCCGAGAAGGGAACTCGTTTCCTTCCCCTTTGCAGAGATGAATGGCTTGCTTGATCAGTTCTGGCAGCCTCGTGATTGGCCGCCGGTATTGCAAAAGGTTTGGACGGAGGGACAACCTGGACCACAATCCCCCACCACCGGTGCAGGCGACTAAAAAGCAGGTGTCGGGGCTAAATTCTTCTCTTCCCCCCCCCTCTTTCCGGAAGCCGGCAACATTGGCTGTATCAATCGGGTGGGAATCTTTTCAAGAGGAGTTCAGCTTTCTTTCCTAAAAAAATTCCGGGCGTCAGGCAAGGATGTCTGTTTTTTTCTATTTGCACGGCGTTTTTATAAAAACCTACATTCGGGGCTGAATCGGACGGGCCCCGTTCTTACGGTGTTCGTTCCCTGGCTGCAGTTCTACCGCTTTGCTGAAAATCTGTTTTAATTCTTTCTTTCTTTCTTTTTCTTTCTTTCTTTCTTTCTTTCTTTCTTTCTTTCTTTCTTTCTTTCTTTCTTTCTTTCTTTCTTTCTTTCTTTCTTTCTCTTTCTTTCTTCCTTCCTTCCTTCTTTCTTTTCCTTCCTTCCTTCCTTCCTTCCTTCCTTCTTTCTCTTCCTTCCTTCCTTCCTTCTTTCTCTTTCTTTCTTTCTTTCTTTCTTTCTTTCTTTCTTTCTTTCTTTCTCTTTCTTTCTTTCTTTCTTTCTTTCTTTCTTCTTTCTTTCTTTCTTTCTTTCTTTCTTTCTTTCTTTCTTTCTTTCTTTCTTTCTTTCTTTCTTTCTTTCTTTCTTTCTTTCTTTCTTTCTTTCTTTCTTTCTTTCTTTCTTTCTTTCTTTCTTTCTTTCTTTCTTTCTTTCTTTCTTTCTTTCTTTCTTTCTTTCTTTCTTTCTTTCTTTCTTTCTCTGTCCCAGTTTGGAATAAGTGGGTGTAGGAAAGGGGTCTCTGAATGAACGTCATGGTTTGCACGTTTTGAGAAGCCAACTGGAAACTGGGGTTCGATGCTGCACCATTGGCACCCAGACGGTCCCAGGTGGGAGTGCCAGCTGCAGCGGGATAAACCAGATGTTCCATGAGCAACACTGAGTGAGCGTTGTCTCCACTAAGGGCCACTTCCAGGCGAAGCGGATTCTCCAAAATTAAGGAGACCCAAAAGGCCCAACTTTCATCCTTTACAAGGATGTGTTCCAATATTTGAGGGGCTGCCCCAAAGAAGAGGAGGGGGGGGGTCAAGCTATTCTCCAAAGCGCCAGAGAGCAGGACAAGAAATAATGGATGGAAACTGATCAAGGAGAGGAGCAACCTGGAACTAATTTCCTGACAGTGAGGACAATTAACCAGTGGAACAGCTTGCCACCAGAGGTTGTGCGTGCTCCATCAAACTGGAGGCTTTTAAGAGGGAATTGGAAAGCCATTTGTCCAGAATTGCCTAGAGCTTCCTGCTTGAGCAGGGGTTGGACTAGAAGACCTCCCAGGTCCCTTCTAATTTTGTTATTCTGTTATTGTCAAAACTGTCAAAGTGTCAGCCATGTAGCTTGAGTAATAATACACAGATGGGGGAGGGCTTTGACTGTATGATGATAGCCACCACCATTTTCTCTTTCTCTCTTTCTCTCCCTTTCTCTCCCTTTCTCTCTCTCTCTCTCTCTCTCTCTCTCTCTCACACACACACACACACACACACACACACACACACACAAGCAAAACAACGCAACAAACAGTTGGAGAAAGAGTTGGGAGGAAGTTTGAACTAAGGGATGAAAGTTTATCAAAAAAATCTGCAGACGTTGTGGGTGCTCCATCGCTGGAGGTTTTCCAGCGAACATTGCAGAGACATTTACATTATCGATACTCCTACCTTGGGAAGGGGGCTGGACTAGAAGACCTCAAAGATCCCTGCCAAACCTTTAATTGTGTGATCTTGTGCTCTCTCTCCACCTTCCTTCCTTCCTTCCTTCCTTCCTTCCTTCCTTCCTTCCTTCCTTCCTTCCTTCCTTCTTTCCTTCCTTCCTTCCTTCCTCTTTCTTTCTCTATCTCTTTTTCTTTCTTTCTTTCTCTTTTTCTTTCTTTCTCATTTCTCTTTCTTTCTTTCTTCCTTTCTTTCTCTTTCCCTCCCTCCCTCCCTCCTGGGTATTCTGAGCGCCGCACAGCTGAGCTGAGCAAAATCCCAGGAGCGCGGAGGCCGTTCTGCACCTGGGCCCTCTTGGTTACGCCGAGATCCGATTGGCAATGCTTCTCCCACCTGGAAGAGCAGAGCACGGGGAAGGAAACCCTCCACCCAACAATAACGGTGCCTATTGACCCCATTCGGGGAAGGGGGAGAGTTGACAACGTAATGATTTCCGATACAAATAAAATCAGAACGGTACCAACGGAAACGTTTAATACGGGAGAATTAAAAATATTTTTTTTAAAAAAAAACCACAGGCAGAAAAGAGAATAGAGAAACAGAGCAAGGAACGAGTTTGTGGACGTCTCGGTTGCCAATGAGGAGCGAAAAGTGGATTGTGAGGAAATGGTCCCCAGCTGCCTTCTCTGCCTCGCGGCCCCCTCCCATAATAAGAGGCATGAGAGAGGGAAGGAGGGTGGGGAATTTGGGGGGGGGGGCAAGACAGAAAGAGAAAGAGAAGGGACAGGAAACGCTTACGGCGGCGCCTCATCCCCGAGGTGAGAAGGGTGGAGATTTAGCTTAAACCGCGGATTAACTCGCTGGGAGCTGCAGATAGAAAATTAAAAAGTGTGCAGATCCTTGCGAAAGAGAGGAAGAGCGGGAGCGTGAAGCCGACGCAACGTAATTTGTCCCACAGGAGCATTAAGAAGACCCAACCGGGCAGGTGGCAGGAGACGGTCGGAAAAAGCCTGAACTAAAGGATGAAAGTTGAGCTGGCAGATTTTTTTTTTTCTTTTGAAAAGGGAGGGGAAAAAAAAACCAGAACGGGAGAGCTGGGCCAGGAGACGGAGCTGATGAGATGCTGAGATTGGACTTTAATGTAATTGGGACAGAACCGTAAAAGACGGTCCAACCCAAAGCCTTTGAATGACTTGTAACCCAGTCCAGGGGGAATTATTTGCGGGTACTGCTGCTTTCCTGGATCCCTTTTCCTCGGGGTCTCCAAACCTGGCCACTTTAAGACTTGTGGATTTCAACTCCCAGAATTCCCCAGCCAGTGTACGGTCTAACCGGCAGTCCATCACAAGATCCAACTGGCTGTAAAAAAGAGACCCATCTGGAATCGTTCACAAATGTTGGGAAATAAACCAACGGCTTGCACAAAAATTAGCATCTCTTCCATCAGGATATTAAATTTAGTAGCTGGAACAGTGTACAAAGGGCCAGAAAAAGACAGTTGTAGTTGACTAGTTGGAGAGTACGGTCTGTGCCTGAGGCAATCTGAGCTGCGATTGGTTGCTGTGGTTGGAGGTGGAGTTTCCCTTTTTCCCCACCTTTTTCATCTGGGTGTTCTCTGCATGCTGTTCGATTTACCTCACAATTTACCTCAGGAACACAAGAACACCGTTGTTCCTGAGGTAAATTGAACAGCATACAGAGAGTACACACAGGGGGGAAAGGGACACGGTGTTCCTGTGTTCCTGACTATCTTGTTTGCTGTAAATAGAAATGTCAAATATATTTATATAAAACTACAAGTTTGTGTCAGTGTCTCCGACTTAATCTGGACAGCTGCTACGTGATTCCTTGACATCTATCCTACTGCTACTCCAGGACCAATTGCTGAATGTTTATTTCCCCTTGAATGTTGCATCCTGCAAATGGGACCACCTGTCACTTAACTTGCAGAAAGATCAGCCCTGTGAATCCCAGCTGCGCTCTAGATCAGGCATGTCAAACTGCCGGACCGTAGGCCAGATGCGTCACACCGAAACTGTGCCGGCAATGGGGAAAAAGTCACGATACGTCACACGATGTCACGTGACATCGCAAGTTTGACATGCCTGCTCTAGATAGACCTCGAGTTACAACCACATTCACTGACCGTTCAAAGTTACAATGGTGCTGAACAAATGGCACTTATGCCTGATCCCCATAGTTCCAGCTGTTGCAGCATCCCCGCAGTCATCTGATTGTGATCTGGTTTGTGATTATGAAGCCAAAATCGTGTGATTATGATTTCCGATGTTCTCTTTAAGACTGGCAGTGAACATCGGAACATGCTGGCCAGGGAATTCTGGGAATTGAAGTCCACGCGTCTTAAAGTTGACAGGTTTGGAGACCCCTGGTTTACAGCATCCCAAATCCTGTCCTGCCCACCAAATTTTACCAACGTATAATTTTAAAACATTACTGTTCTTGCTGGAGAATAAAATTCCATTTAAAGCAAACTACAGACCTGGGTTGTTGAAAGGAACATCTCAAATGGAGCCAGAGTTCTCACCTGCAGGGTTGCTTTTAACTCTTGTTGCTTTTAACTCTCTTGTGGAATCTTGCCACGTTTTCCAGAAATCTCGATTAGCTGTTTTCATCGGGGTTGCAAATCACTTTTTAAGTCAAACACCTTGTGACTCTGGGCAGCTTACAGCTCTGGAGGGTTCTCCAAAAGCCACAGGTGGAAGAATCCTCATGATCTGAGAGCCACTGAAAGACAAACCTTGCTTGGGGGGTACCTGCAGACCCTCACAACAGAATAGATGAGAGAAGCCTGATTTATCTTGACATTTTACTAGAATCCTGGAAAGGTTTTGCCCATCGTGATACAAAAAAAAGATATTGAGAATCTAGAAAGAGTGCGGAGAAGAGCAACAAAGACGACTTAGGGTGTTGGAGGCGAAAATATGCAAAGAACGCTTGGAGGAATTGGGCATGACTTGTCCAACAGAGAAGGACGAGGGGGTGACATGATAGCAGTCTTCCAATACTGGAGAGACTGCCACAAAAAAGAGGGGCTCAACGTATTCTCCAAAGCACTTGAGGGCAGGTCAAGAAGCAACGGACGGAAGCTCATCCAAGAGACATCCAACCGAGAATTAAGGAGAAAGTTCCCGACAGCGAGGACGATTAATCGGTGGAATAACGACTCGTCTTCAGAAGTTGCGGATGCGCCATTCCTGGAGGCTTTAAAGAAGAGACGGGACAGCCGTTTGAATTGTACGGGGTCTTCTGCTTGAGGAAGGGGTTGGACTAGAAGACCTCCAATTCTGTTCTTCTGTTCCATTTTATTCCATTCCATTCCAGATAAAGGGAAAGTGTTCAAACAGCTGTAACTGACTAGCCCATAACATTCCTTCCCCAGCAGGAGCCACCTTTGCAATTTCCAGGCCAAGAAAATCCGCAAGAGAACGGAAGCTCGGAGCAATTCTTCATCTTGTCCCTCCTGCTTATCTCAGCACTGGCCAGACACTTCTAGGGGTCAAGCACGCCCGGAGAACTTCCTCCCTGCCTAATGACTGGAAATGGGCTGGTGAAATGGAGCAAGGGATCTCCCACGGAGGTGTTCAGGAACAGAGCTCGGAACAAACAGGGGACACCGAGGAAGGAGCGCTGGGCAGACTAAGGAGGGGGAGTGGGCTTCGACTCCCTTAAAGTGTGCCAGTTATCGCAATTCACATCGTTTGTATTGACGCACCTCATTCAGCCAGCAGCAGTGAAAAGCTAAACTAATTTAACGTATATTTAGAAGCCTTATCTGGATTACTGCAGAGGCAACGGTACCGGCTCCCCGCTACCGTTTCTGGATGGAAACGAAAAGTTGTGGCATACGAACCCCAAAAAAATCCATTCTTTGTCGTCTCGGATTCTCAAGCCGATTCTCAAACGGGCAATCGTTCAAGAGAGAGGCTGCTCAATTGTTCAAGATGTAATTAGAGAGATTAGATTCCTAAACGCAAGCAACACACAAAGCCGCTATTTTAATTATTTCCTACCTAAGAACTGTCCTGCTAAAATCCAGCAATTGGCTATAGCTGTTTAACGAGTTAACTGAACGTGACCGGCCCTTTCATTTCGGCTGCAGACATTGGATTTAGCTTGCAAAAAAAAATAGTTGATTTTTATGCATTCGTTTCTAAAGGTAAAGGTAAAGGTTCCCCCGCACACGCGTGCTAGTTGTTTCCGACTCTAGGGGGCCGGTGCTCATCTCCGTTTCAAAGCCGAAGAGCCAGCGCTCGTACGAGGACGTCTCCATGGTCATGTGGCCGGCATGACTGGACGCCAAAGGCGCACGGAACGCTGTTACCTTCCCACCGGAGTGGTCCCTATTTTTCTACTTGCATTTTTTCGTGCTTTCGAACTGCTAGGTTGGCAGAAGCTGGGACGAGTAACAGGCACACACTCTGCTACGCGGCACTCGGGATTCGACCCGCCAAACTGCCGGCCTTCTGATTGACAAGCTCAGCGTCCTAACCCACTGAGCCACCGTGTCCCTTTCGTTTCTAGCCCGCCTTAATTATTTTTTTTTGAATGACTCAAGGCTGCGAACATACGCTATATTCCTTCCTTCTCCTATTTTCCACACAACAACGCGAGATGAGAGAGTGACTGGCCCAAAAGTCACCTAGCTGGCTTTCATGCCTATGGTAGGAGTAGAACTCAGAGTCTCTTACTTTCTATTCTTGTTGTAGCACACTCTCATTTAATTTAGAAGTTCAGATCCTGAAAGTTGGAATTTACGTACAGGTAGTGCTCACTTAAAACCACTCATTTAGTGACCGTTCAAAGTTACAACAGGACTTATGACCTTTCTTCACACTTATGACCGGGGCAACCTCTCTCGGTCACGTGATCACAATTCAAACGCTTGGCAACTGGTGTGTACTTATGAGGGCTGCAGCGTTCCGGGGTCACCGGATCCCCTTCTGCAACCTGGTAACCAGCAAAGTCAATGGGGAAGCCAGATTCATTTAACAACCATGTTATCAACTTAACAACTGCACTGATTCACTTAGCAACTGCGGCAAAGAAAGGTCACGAGATGGGGCAAGACTCACTTAGGAACTGTCTCGCTTAGCAACGGGGATGTTGGGCTCAATTGTGGTCCTGAGTCAAGGGGCTGCTTGTGGTTTTGAAAAGGAGCGGGACCGTTTTGCCGAGGTTTAATGCCATCTTGGCTCTGCGAAACCATGAAAAAGGTGAGCTAGGCAGGACACAAAGCTGAGGGTGAGGGGGTCCTTGGCGCTCCCTGAACTTGGTTGTCGTTGTTGTTTGCAGACGTTTCATTACCCAAATTAAGTAACATCGCCCGTCCTATGCTTGCATGGGTTTACAGAGAGCAAACCTTGCCTCCTTCCTCCTCCTGTTACCTAGTTGGGTAATGAAACGTCTGCATGAAAACAACCAAGCTCAGACAGCACCACGGTCCCCTCTTTTCAACCCAGAAGCTGAAGTTATTCCACTACCACAGGGGTCCCCAATCCCCGGGCCGCGGACCAGTACCGGTCCGCCGCACGCCAGCAACCGGTCCGCACAAACAAGCAAAGCTCCATCAGCACACAAAAGCACGCCGCCTCCGGTCCGCAGGAAAACCCCTCTCCATGCAACCGGTCCCTGGCGCCCAACAGGTTGGGGACCTCTGCACTACAAGATCAATTTTTAACTTTGGAGCAAGGGCCGCCGAACGTCAACCACCTCCTGGGGAAAATGACTGGTGGATAGCTGTGCATTCCTCCTGGACGACCCAGGGACAGACACTCACCTCCTCTGGCTTGGCTCCTGGTCGCCCCCTCCATGCTCCTGCCGGGAGAGCTGGATGTTTTGGAAAGCTTGTTAGCCGACACCCGGTACATTACTCCTTCGATACAGCGCAGTTCTTTGTTTCTCCATCGGTGCTGCACAGCCTGAGACTTGCTCCCTGGCGAAGAGTGGCGGATGGAATTGGACATGATAGACCTGCAAAAGAGAAAAACAGAAAAGGACGTGGGACTCGTGATCGCAGCCAACAGATCCCGCTAGGATGGCCTAACAAAACCTAACGCCTCGAAAAGGGTCCTAGTTTGAAGACTGACGTTCTCCAAATCAGATGCCATTTTCAATTCCAAAAACAACCAACACCCAGAAGCAAATTCCTGGATCCATAAGCATAGCAAAGTCCGACTGAAAAGTAATTTCAATCTGCTACAACAAAATTGTGGTCAGAACATGAGGCAAATCCCAAACTGTGACTATGTAGAACAGACCACCAGACTGCAAGAACACAAGCAAGCAGACAGACGAGGGGACCCGAACTCACTGGTAGCCTCATGACATACATTCAGTTTTGCAGCTACTAAGATTGTTGGCTGAGCAGGTACAAAAACAGCCAGGGAAGTAATTGAAGCCTGAAAAATGGCCTGTCAGTCAACAGGAGTGCTGATTTACCACCAGCTTATCAAACAATTAGAACAGCGATTCCCAACCTTTCCTATACCCCGCACCCTTGGAATGCTTCTGATATATTCTCGCACCCCTTACAAAACATTGAAATAACGGCAACGAATTATGCATGTACACTATAATTTCAAAACTTCTAAACTCACTGGGATATTGTCTCCCACCCCCGGTTGGGAATCTCTGACTTAGGAGGAGAGGGTTTGACAGCACAAGGAAACCACGGCCAGCGACTTAATAGCAAGCCATCAAACACCCTAATCAACATCTAAAAAGCCACATACAACAGGCACCATATAAATACCACACAGAATACTCCAAAGCACACACTCTGCTAGAGAGAACGTCCTTGAGGAGGGGCTCCAGCACAAATCCGAAAGCTCAGAAGACGAAACCTCTGCTTCCGGTGACCGACTCAGATTGGATCGTACATATCCCAAACTGTGCTTTTGTATTCTGTTTCTGCTCCTGTCCTATTTTACATTTCTACAGCTGCCCATCTCAGCCAAGTGACTCTGGGCAGGTTACAATTCTATTTGCTTCCCTTATGTAATCCATTTCCTTTCCAGATATGCTGATGATGTTGGCCCAGCGATAGAGGTCTTTCCTGACCTTGACAAGACCAAGTGGCTACAGCAGGGGTGTCAAACTCAATTTCACTGAGGGCCGCATCAGCATTGCAGTTGCCCTCAGGGAGCCGGGTGGGTGTGGCCAGGGTGGGAGTGGCCTAATGGGTGGGTGTGGCTAGAGTGCGTATGGCCTACTGGGTGGGCGTGGCCTACTGGGTGGGCGTGGCTAAAGTGCATATGGCCTACTGGGTGGGCGTGGCCAGCTCTACATCGTTTGCATCAAGGGTGCCTATGGGGGCCTGGGCAGGAGTGGGACAGATCTGAGGGTCTCTGGCAGGAGGAGGGTCTCTGGGCCAGGGCCAAGGCAGTGGGGGCCGTTCCCTCACTGTCTGCAGGATGGCTTCGCGGGCCGCATGAAACCACTTCACGGGCCGGATCTGGCCCCCCGGGCCTTGTGTTTGACATGTCTGGGCTACAGGTTTTAGCTGTCCACCCCACCCCCCACTTCCCCCTGGTATCTAGTGACCTTCCTTCATTTACTCTGGATGGGGTGCCACTGCCCAAGACCACGTTGGTGTGCAATCTGGGGCTCCTCCTGGACATTGGCTCTTGCTCAAGGAGAAGATGGCAGCTGTGGACAGAAAGAGCTTTGCACAAAGAGCAATAGCAGACTTATACACCGCTTCCCCGTGCTCGTACAACCCTCTCTAAGCGGTTTACAAAGCCAGCCTATTGCACCCCCAACAATCTGGGTCCTCATTTTAGCAACCTCGGAAGGACGGAAGGCTGAGCCAACCTTGAGCCCTGTCAGGATTGAAGTCCCAGCAGTGGGCAGAGTTAGCCTGCAATGCTGCCTTCTAACCACAAGGGTATTTCGGGTGCCAAGCTGCACCCACGTCTACTTTGGGAAGTGCTGCTCGTCGTCATCGTGGCCTAATCGCTTCCCGACTGGACTTTTGCAAAATGAGCTACAGATTGCAAATTCCTTGACCAGATTCCAAACTGGTCAGAGAAACGCGTCTATAATGGAACGATTGAGGGTGCTGCGCAAGATTTAGGATGCTGTGCAATGCCGCATGAGTTGGCCATAAAAATAACAGCCCAGGAACAAATCCTGACATCTGCCTTGACTACTCTACAGGTCAATTTTTGTGGTAATGGTTGTCCTCGACGTATAACCATTCATTTAATGACCGTTCAAAGTTGACTACTCTACAGGTCAATTTTTGCGGTACTGGTTGTCCTCGACGTATAACCATTTGTTTAGTGACTGTTCAAAGTTGCAACGGCACTGGGAAAAGGGACTTAACGACCGTTTTTCACGCTTACAACAGTGGCAGCATCCCCTGTGGTCAGGGGATCCAAGTTCAGACGCTTGGCACAACTGACTCACATTTATGACGGTCGCAGTGTCCCGGGGTCTTGGGATCTCATATTTGCGACCTTCCCAGCTGGCTTCTGACGTGCAAAGTCGATGAGGGAATCCAGATTCGCTTAATAACCACCCGATTCGCTTAACAACTGCAGCGATTCGCTTAACAACCGTGGCAAAAAAAGTTGGTAAAATGGGGCCAAACTCCCCATTTTAGCCACAGAAATTTGAGGCTCTACCTCGGTCTTGAGCCGAGGACTAGCTGGGCTGTAATGCAAGAGGTCAGGGAGGAGGGGAGGGCTGGGGAGGGGGAAGGGAAGGGATCTAGACTAAGCAGAAACCCAGGAGGTGTAAATGATCCTTTTGGAGGCTGAAGACTTTTCCCGCACAAGGGAAGGAGAATGTTCCGTTCCCAGAGAAGTGGGGAGAGATCAAGGGGAAATGCTGAACATCTGCGGCGCAGATGCTAAGAGGGGGAAAGCCCCGTGCAAGAGCAGCTGCTGAGAAGGTGAGGAGATCCACAGCTGGCAACACTGCAAGAGACACAACCCACCGGCTAAGCCGGGAAAGGCCGTGCAACCCCAGGCCCGATCCTAGACTCAAACTGGAGTCCAAGATATCTCCAGCTGAGTCCACAGCTGGACAGTGAAAGGTCCAGAGAAGCCGTGGTTCGCTGACATTCACGGCTGGCTCAAGGATTCTGGGAATTGAAGTCCAAAAGTTGTAAAAGGGACGTAGCTGCCCACCCCTGACCCAGAGTCATAGGGCAGTGGGACGTGGACCGCATGCATGGGAGATACAGACCAACTAGTGAACTACTCAGCGTGTTAAGGAAGACACGGGCAGCCAGGACCACATCCGATCTTCCGAAGACAGAAGCAGCAGGCTACGGGCAGTCCCCAACTTACAACAGTTCATTTAAGTGACGGTTTGAAATTGCAACGTTCAAATGACTTATGACCGTTTTTCACACTTACAAGCACTGCGGCCTCCCTGCTGCGGTCACGGGATGAAAATTCAGATGCGTGGCAACTGGTTCCTATTTACGACAGTCGCAACGTCCTGGATCACACGATCCCCTTTTGCGACCTTCTGACAAGCAAAGTCAACAGGGGGGAAGCCGGATTTGCTTAGCAATGTCACTAACCTAACCACTGCAGTGATTCACTTAGCAACCACGGGAAGGGAGCTCGTCCAACGGGGCAAAACGCGCTGAACAAATGTTTCGCTTAATCACAGAAATGTTGGGCTCAAGGGTTTGTGCCCGAGATTGGCTTTTCCGGTGGGTGGGAATGGGGCAGGCGAGTCAGCATCTCTCCACAGTCTCTTAAATACCGATAAAGGAGAATATTTGTAGCTCAGGGCTGAAATGAGGGGTCCCCAGTGGTCTTTGAACTTGGTTTTCTTGCAGATGTTTCTTGACCCAAACTAGGTAACATCCTCAGTGCTGGAAGGGAGTGGGCTTTGGGAGGAGGAGGAGGAGGAGGGGAGGAGGAGGAGGAGGGGGAGGAGGGGGAGAGGGGGAGGGGGAGGAGGGGGAGGGGGGAGGAGAGGAGGAGGAGGAGGAAGAAGGAGAGGAAGAGGAGGAAGAAGAGGGGGAGGAAGAGGAGAGGGGGAAGAAGAGGAGGAAGAAGAAGAAGAAGAGGAGGAGGAGGAGGAGGAGGAGGAGGAGGAGGAGGAGGAGGAGGAGGAGGAAGAGGAGGAGGAGGAGGAGAAAGATGACTGTGGGGTCCTTGGTGCTCTCTGTGCTGGGTTGTTTCCTTGCAGACATTTCATGACCCAAACTAGGTAACGTCATCAGTGCTGGTCTCTTAAATAATCCAAACATTCGATCTTTCCAATTTGACCCAGTTTTTAAAATTATTATTTCCTGAAGACCATCCTTATGAAACTCCTGGCTCGCTGGCTCTCCGTGGGGAAGGTCTGAAGCGCCTTCTCAGAACTTCCTGGGGTGGGGGGACTTCTTTCTGGCCCTGCCAGTCCCTCTGTAACCCCCACCCCCAGAAAAAGGCAGGGTTTGACCTGGTTGGCGGGCCTGCTCTCCAAGCTGAGACCCTCCAGGGATTCTGGACGGAAGCCCCCAAGTTGCCCACGCGGGCCCAGCTGCTCAACTTACTTCCAAAACCTTGCCGGGTTTCCTCTTTGGAGCTCGGCCCTTCCGACTCCGACTCTCTCTCCGGGTGCCGGAAGTCTGGCGTGGACCCCTCCCGGCCCATTCGGCCGCCTTGAATTCCCTTTTTTACGCCTACCCCACCTGCTTCTAGACCCCCGCGGAGATTAAGGGCAGCTGGAGCTGACAGCCTCTCCGGCCCTGGCAATCTTTTCCTTACAGGCCCGGGAAATTAAACACCCGGTTGGGAGACGTGCATGCCACGGCGCTCCACTCGGCTAGATGCTCAGATGGGAATTCAAAAACGACGAGGCCCTGTCGTCAAAACATAATAAATAGATCTGCTAATTAGCTAAAATTGCTGTGTCTTAATGTGGAGGCAGAGAGCCAGCTGTGGCATGCCCGGAAGAGCTCAGGGGGCAAAAGGCTGGCCAAGGCTACAAGCCGCCATCCTCGGCTTCCACAACCACAGAAAGGCTCAAGTGGGGGTCGTAACTTGCTCTTCCTCCCGAGTAAGCCACCGTGGTCAAACGTCAGAGGCTTGGCCACTGGCTCGCACTTATGACGGATGCAGTCCTTCTGACAAGCAAAGTCAACGGGGGAAGCCAGGTTGCCAACTGAACAACTGCAGTGATTCGCTTAATAACCGTGGCAAGAAAGGTTGTAAAATGGGGCAAAATTCTGCCTCGCTTTGCAACACAACGTTCGGGCTGAGTGGTGGTCGTAAAGCGAGGACTCCCTGTTCTCTCCTGTTTTTAATGTTTTTTACTCGCACGCCGCCAAGAGCAGAGGTCACCAAGCTTTCTCGGTTGGTGGACCAGAGGAAAAGGGAAGAGGAAGCATGTTACATGCGTGTGCGTGCATGCGCACAGGGCCGCGAGCATGTATGCGCTGCAAATGGGGCAGGGCTAGTGCCCATGCGATACTAACTAACCCTGTCACGTTCTTTAGTGGCGCAGCGCCTCATTTCCAAGCCCCGTGGCACAGCAGCGACCGTTTTTGCACCTTGCAGGGTGGCAGCAGCGTTTTTGCACCCCAGGGTGTGGCGCACCCATTTTTGTGCCCCGTGGCGCGTAGGCATCCATTTTTGCGCCTTGCAGCATAACGGCACCCATTTTTGTACCCTGTGGCACGGTGGTGGCCCGTTTTTGTGCCCTGTGGCAGCACCCATTTTTTCACCCCACGGCATGGCGGCGTCCCATTTTCGCACCGAGGCGCCGCAGTGGCGGCCTGTTTTCATGCCCTGAGGCACGGCTGAGGCCTTTTTTTACGCCTAGCAGCGCACTGGCGGCCCGTTTTTCCACCCCGCGGCGTCCTGTTTTTGCGCCCCGCAGCCACAGCACTGTTGCAAGTGAGGGGGTGTGTGCATGCACATGTGTGCACCCTGCCCAGCCTGTCCCACTGGCCTAGATTCTCTCTGTGAGCTGGATGGGCTGTTTAAACAATTGGAAAAATAAAATAAAATAATAAATAAAATAAAATAAATAATAAAATAAAATAACAAATAATAAAATAAAATAAAATAACAAATAAAATAATAAAATAAAATAACAAATAAAATAAAATAAATAATAAAATAAAATAACAAGTAATAAAATAAAATAAAATAACAAATAAAATAATAAAATAAAATAACAAATAAAATAAAATTAATAAAATAAAATAACAAATAAAATCAAAATCAAAATCAAATCAAATATAATAAAATTAATAAAATCAAATATAATAAAATTAATAAAATCAAAAATCAAATCAAATATAATAAAATTAATAAAATCAAGTAAAATATAATAAAATATAATAAAATAAAATAATAGAATCCCCACTCCTGAGCTGCGGGGTCCACCTACCCCAAAGTTCCACCCCCACCCCGGGGAAAGTGTCGGGCGTGGGGGAGGAGGGGGGGGTCCGCCCTGCAGCCACAGCTGCCAGCTTCCCGTCCGCCTGGGTGTCAGCGCACTCGGGCCCAATTGTTACCCTAATGGAAGGAAAGACTTCTGGAAATGAACTGCTTTGAGAAAAGGAGGATAAAATTAATGGGATAATTGCCGGCCGAGGCCCTGAAGAATACGCCTGCCCTCGACACGAGGGGCTTGTAATTCCTTTTCCACCGCGCCGGGCCCCCCCCCCTCACCCTCCGATCTCGAGACTTCTCCCATCCGTCCATCCGGGCGAGCCTTCCTCCGACAGGAAATTTCATTAATGTTGGAAAATAGGAAAGGTATTAAGCGTGGATAATGAAGGCCGGAGAGCGAACACAGCCTTTCTTTCCCATCCTCGTCTTTCTAGCCTTTGTAATGGGAGGCATGAACTCTCCCTTCAAATCCATTTCTAATCCATTTGAAATACTACAGCAAATTATCTTCCCTTCAGCCCGAAAAGCGGCCGGCCAATTTACTCCGAATAGAAGTGACAATGCCGGGGAATTTATCGCCACAACCTTGAGTACCGAAGGTTGAGGGTTGCCTCGGCCTCGGCTTCCAAAGAGGGGACGGGAAAGCAAATGTAAAATTATTTTTAAGTGGGAGAGGAGGGAGAGGAAAAAAGGTAACCCCCCCCCCTCACCGTCAGCTGTCCAGGGATAGAAAGCGGCAGCAGCCCCAGGCAAGGCGGGTCTCAGCCCCAACCGTTCACCTGGGCAGGTGACGGGGATTCCCAGAGGGTGCCCCTTCTTTTTAAGTCCCCCCCTTCCCCCCCCCCCGGCTATGCCAGCTTGAGAGCTGAGAAAGCCCCCTCCCCAACCAACTTTCCCAACATCTATCAGCATTCCCCAAGAAGCAAACAGCCGATGCACCAATTAAGGAGAATCTGTGCAGCTCGGCCTTGAAATGAAGGGACCTTGCTGCTCTCTGAGATGGGTGGCTTCCTTGCAGACGTTTCGTGACCCAACTAGGGAACATCATCAGGGCTAGAAGGGAGGGGGGTTTGGGAGGAGGAGGAGGAGGAGGAGGAGGAGGAGGAGGAGGAAGACAACTGTGGGGTCCTTGGTGCTCTCTGAGCTTGATGGTTTTCTTGCAGACGTTTCGTGACCCAGCTAGGTAACATCATCAGTGCTAGAAGGGAGGGGGGTTGGGGAGGAGGAGGAGGAGGAGGAGGAGGAGGAGGAAAGGACTGGTCCTTGGTGCTCTCTGAGCTTGGCTGTTTTCTTGCAGACGTTTCATGACCCAACTAGGTAACATCATCAGTGCTAAAAGGGAGTGGGGTTTAGGAGGAGGAAGAGGAGGAGGAGGAAGAGGAGGAGGAGGAGGAGGAGGACTGTGGAGTCCTTGGTACTCTCTGAGCTTAAAGGTTTTCTTGCGGACGTTTCATGACCCAACCAGGGAACATCCTCAGTGCTAGAAGGGAGGGGGGTTTGCAGAGAGGAGGAGGAGGAGGACGACGACAACTGTGGGGTCCGTGGTGCTCTCTGAGTTTGGCTGTTTTCTTGCAGATGTTTCATTACTAAATTATGTAACACCATCAACGCTAGAAGAGAGTGGGACTTGGTCTCTGTTTGCACACAAGTATACATACAAGTATACTTGTTTGCAAACTTGCATACACGTTTGATATCCCATAGATATCAAACCAACACTCCCTTCCAGCCTGATGCTGTTACCTACTTGGCTCATGAAACGTCTGCAAGGAAAGCAGCCAACTCAAGAGAGCATCAAGGACCCCACAGTCCTCCTCCTCCTCCCTCCTCCTCTTCCCAATCCGCCCCGTGGACCGCCCCCCCCCCGGCCGATGCAAAGCAAGGAAGTTCAGCCGTCTTTGCATCAACCCAGAGAACTAGCTTGCTGGTGATCAACCGAGGTGTGCGGTGGTTTGTGTGTGTGTGTGTGTGGGGGGGGTTATTTTCTCAAGTTTGCAGCAACACCGCCTCTTCAGCGGAGCTCAGGATCCACACCAAATCACCCCCTGTAATGCAGGCGGTCCTCAACCTACGGCCACAGTGCCAAGCAAGACACTTGTTGCGTGACGTTTGCCCCTTTTATACAAACTTTCCTGCCACCGTTGCAAAGCGAACCCCTTCAGCGGTTGAGTCAGTAAGAGAGTTGTTAAGGGAATCTGGCTTCCCACATTGACTTTGCTCGGTTAGAAGGTCGCAAAAGGGGATCAGCTCACACACACACACACACACACACCCTGGAACCCAAAAAAATACAATAATGACTCACTTAACAAGTATAGCAAGAAAAGTCGTGAAATGGAGTAAAACTCACTTAACAAAGGTCTCACTTAGGCTCAACTGTGGCCATGAGTTGAGGACCACATATGTTACTTCTACGTAAGGGTGTAGGTCTATACATATGTTGCATCTAGTATGTTTAAATGTGTGTTGTGT
The DNA here is from genome assembly GCF_964194415.1 of Vipera berus. NCBI lineage: Eukaryota > Metazoa > Chordata > Lepidosauria > Squamata > Viperidae > Vipera > Vipera berus. The sequence continues at coordinate 216,359,784 of NC_138204.1, read as the reverse complement.
ATGTGTACACTTTGAGAGCAAGCAACTATATTTCATTTTTAATGTCTGCCATTGTGCCCACAGTAAAAAATGACAATAAAGGTTCTCTTTCTCTCTCTCTCTCTCATCTCTCTCTACATCTAATTCTCTCTCTAATCTCCATCTAATCTCTATCTATCTAATCTCTGTCTATCTAATCTCTATATATTTTTCTATCTAATCTCTCTGTCTATATCTATCTAATTATCTATCTAATCACTCTCTCTATATCTATCTATCCAATTATCTATCTAATCACTCTCTCTGTATCTAATCTATTTAATCTATCTATCTAATCTCTCTCTCTCTATCTAATATCTCTCTAATCTCTCTCTAATCTATCTATCTATCTATCTATCTATCTATCTATCTATCTATCTATCTATCTATCATCTAATCTCTCTCTCTAATCTCTCTCTCTCTCTCTCTTTCCCTTCCAGGAAAGGTGTTCAGCCCGGAGAGGGAAGGCACGTAGCCCCCCCCCCCCAAAAGACCCCAGGTTAACTGCAGCCCCCTTCCGGGGAAAGAGAACCAGGCTCTGTTCAGAGACCGGGGGAGCAGTTCCCCTTCGGCAGCAACTCCGTCTCGGCCCTGAACAGGTGCAGCCGACTCAGCACTCACCCTGGGAACAGCCCTGCGCTTCAGCACAAAGCTGTCTCTGGGCAGCCATTCGGCTAATGCATCTTTCCCTCCAAAGCCTCGGAAACAGACCGGCCTCGTTCCTGCGCAATGAGCAGATCCGCCGGTGCTTTCAAAAAGGAGGGCTCTTGCCGCCTGTGGTTGCTCCCCACCGAGCATCACGCTGCCATTCCCCTCCCTCTCTCTTCCCCCCCCCCCACACACACACTTAATCGAGTGTCTCTCAATCTCGCCCACGGGAAGACGTGCGGGCTTCAAGGCCTAGAATTCCCGGGTTCGGCCGCCAACGTGTTCGCGGGGACGGAGGTAGCCGCCGTGAGGGGGACCGGGCAGGGGCAGCCATATTGTGACGGTGGCCACCACGGCCTCGACAACCCCAAGGCTCCTAGTAGTCCGTTTGCAGGAAGGCCCTTCCTGGGCAAAGTCCTCGTGGAGGATCTCCAGAAGTTCCCCTCCTGCCGATTCTCCCCCTCTCCCCCCCCCCGCCCGTTCCTCCTCCCCCCCCAACCACCACCACGGTTCAGCAAGGCCTCCATGCCTCCGGAGGCCAGTCGGAGAACCTGCTTACACCATCACTTATCGGTCAATAATCGCCAAAGTGCAGAACGGCATTTAATGGCTGGAGCAGCAAAAACAAATGGCAAATGACCCTTAATGTCCCGTGACAGCCCCCCCCATGCATTGCTTCTGCAACCTCTTCATTGCCGGGGGGGGGCCCTCGCTGCAACCCTGGCAATCGAGGAGGAGGGGGGGGGAAGCTTCAGCCTCGGCCTCCTCTTCCTCCCCGGCAGATTGAACGGAGCAATGCAACGGGTGGAGGCAATATGGTTCCCTGGGATAGTGGGGAGCAGTTGCATTGAACACAAACCACACAGACACACACACACAAGCCTATACACCTATCATCCATCCATCTCTGTCTCTGTCTGTCTGTCTGTCTGTCTATCATCTATATCTCCATCTCTCTCTCTCCATCCATCCACACAAACATACATAGGTAGTCCTCGACTTACAACCTCAATTCAACCCCACATTGATGTTGCTAAGCGAGAGAATTGTTAAGTGAGTTTTGTCCAGTTTGACGGCCTTCCTTGCCACGGTCGTTAAAGTGAATCCCTGCAGTTTGGTCAGTCAGTGACCCGGTCGTTCCGTAATCTGGCTGCCCTGCAGAAGGTCGCAAAAGCGGATCACGTGACGCCCGGAGACGCGGCGAGCGTCATAAGTATGAGCCAGCTGCCAAGTGTCCGGATTTTTGATCGTGTGCTCAGAGGGGTGATGCAATGGTCGTTAGTGTGAGTAAAAACGGTCATATGTCACTTTTTTCAGTACTGTTGTAACTCTGGTCACTAAGTGTACTGCCGTAAGTCGAGGATTATGTGTACACACTTCAAACAAAACAGTTACACTGAAGACAGGAGAGAAATAGAGAGAGAGAGAAAAAAGAGAGAAAAGGAGAGATGAGAGAGACAGAAGAGAGAGAGAGAGAGAAGAAAGGAGAGAGAGAAGAGAAAGAAAAAACAGAGAGAGAGACAGAAGAGAGAGAGAGAGACCGAAGGGCGAGAGAAGAGAAAGAACAGAGAGAGGAAGAAGAGTGAGCGAGTGAGCAAGAGAGAGAAAGAGGAGAGAGACAGAAGAGAGAGAGGAGAAAGGAGAGAGAGAGAGAGAGAGGAAAGAGATATGGATGGATGATAGACAGACAGATGTAGGTATATAGATATATATTCTTTCTTTCTTTTCTCTTTCTTTCTTTCTTTCTTTCTTTCTTTCTTTCTTTCTTTCTTTCTTTCTTTCTTTCTTTCTTTCTTTCTTTCTTTCTTTCTTTCTTTCTTTCTTTCTTTCTTTCTTTCTTTCTTTCTTTCTTTCTTTCTTTCTCTCTCTCTTCTATCTCCAGTGCAGCTGTTTTGTTTGAGCTGTGTTATTTCATTCGTGTGTGTGTGTGTGTGTGTGTGTGTGTGTGTGTGTGTGTGTGTGTTTGTCTGTATGTGTAAATTACTGAGGACTAGAGACCCAGGTTCTTTCACAGGCCAAAGCTTTTAGTTGAAGGCCGCTTTGGAGGTACCTCTGAGCCAGCAGAGTCTGATCCTGCATGCTCTGTGTATTCAGGATCGGGGGGGGGGGGGGGGGAGGAGGGGGGAGGAGAGGGGGGGGAGAGGACGGTGAGCCCAGCTCTCCCAGCAGAGAGTGACCGAGTTGAAAAAAAAAGCAGTTTTTACATCCTCCCATAAAAGCCAATCGTGGCCTCTGGCACCAAAGCCGCCTCGCCTGTTCCTCGGCGGCTGCCCACCCTCGGCGCCTGGGCTTAATTTGAACCCAGGGCTGCGGGAGGCAACCCTGAATATGGCCGACTGACCGTATTCAAACACACCCCCCCCCCGGAGGTCCGAGGGCCGGCAGCCAGCGAGGTGAGGAACCGCCTGCCAGTCCTCCTCCATCCCGGGGGTATCTCGGAGTATGGCGAGGTGGGCGGCATGAAACATTTAATAAAGAAGGAAAAATCAATCAATCATCCATCCGGGGCAGCTGTGACGATGCGATTGAGGCTTAGCTTGTTTGCTAAATGTGGGTCTGATGAGGGTTACCTGCGCAGGTGAGGGGGCCCCTTTGCCAATCCTTGGGGTCTCTTCCGGGCTCCTCGATTCTCCGATGGGGGGGACAGGAGGGAGAAGGCATGGGGAACACGCATACCCCGCAAAGCCCACTGCCCAGCGCTCTGCGCAGGCAGTCCTCAATTTACAACAGTTCGTTTGGCGACCGTTCAAAGTTACCGCCACCACTGAAAAGCCGTTTTTTTCAGACTGACGACGACCTTTGCAAGCCATCCCCGCGGCCGCGTGACTTACATTTGGGCGCTTGACCACTGACTCAGATTTATGACGGTCGCAGTGTCCCGTGTGTGTGTGTCACGCGATCCCCTTTTGGTGACCCTCTGGCAAAGTCAATGGGGGGGAACCCGGATTCGCTTAACGACCGTGTTACAGCAGGGGATTCCCTTAACAACTGTGGCAAGAAAACCGGGCAACACTCGCCTAAGACGGGTCTCGCTTAGCAACAATAAACTTTGGGCTCAACGGTGGGTCGTAAGCCGAGGGCCACCTGCAATGACTCACTTAGCAACGGGGGGGGGGCAAGAAAAGTGGTCGTAAATTGGGGCAAGGCTCCTTTAAAACCACTAGCCCCGCTCCGCGAAAGGAAAGGCTGGGCTGAGCGGCAAGTCGCAAGTCGAGGACTGCCGGGTCTCTGCGTCTCCATCAGGACCGGCCGCTTAAAAACGGTCAGGCCAGCTCAACTCTTGCCCGGAGAGTCGTGTATAAAAGTGATTCAGGGCCCCCCATCAAGAGCCGGGAATTGGCTCGGCTCGGCAGCCCCGTCATCACAAGAGGAGATCAGTCCGTTATTAAAGAGGGCGTGCGGGGGGGGGGGGGGAAGAGGGGAGGGAGATCTATTTTATGGTCTCCCATCTATTCAATTGGTATTTCGATCAATGCAGGCGTTACGAGCTTCCCTTTTAAGAGCCCTAATAAACAACAAGATGGAAAATAATAATAATAAAAAAAAATCCTCCGCAAAATGGCACTTTTAAAAATCCATTTCCACCGGCGCTTATTGCCGCTTTGCAAAGCAGGCTGGAAACCTACAAAAGGGTGGTGGGGGGGGGGTTGTGGGGAGGGGGGAGCAGGGGGAAGGGGTGGTAAATAGAACGGGGAGGGTGGGGGAGGGGGTGTGTGTGTATGGGGGGGGGGCTTTCCGGAAAGTTTAAAAGTTCAGATTGCAACTCGGAAGAGCTGCGTCAGCCGGAGAGAGTCCTCCTCGCCGCCGCCCCCCCGCCGCCCCCCCATGCTGGTTTTTCCAATTAGAGAGAGCAACTGGGGGTGACCTCCCACCCATTCCTTTTAGATGTCCCCCCCACACACACAAAATAGAAGGTGTAAAGCATTGCCGGGGTGGGAGGGTCTTTCTCCTGGAAGCTGAAAAGGAAGGAATCAAGCTTTCTTGAGCCTGCCGCTCTCTGCGGGAGCTGGATTACAACTCCCATCGCTCTCAGCCAGCCTGGCTATGTTCTGGGAGCCGAAGCCCTCAACGCAACCCGAGGAAAGGTTTCTTTCCCCCCTCCCTCCCCACTCTGGTTCTTCCGCCAAGCCCGTCAGCCTTGGATTCATCCCGAAATCCTTTCCCCAGAGATCAGGGGGTCTTGGCCACTTTAAGGCTTGCGGACTTCAGCGGGGCTGGCTGAGGAATTCTGGGAATTGAAGCCCACCAGTCTTAAAGTTGGCATGTTTGGAGTGCCCTGCCCGAGACTTTTCCATTTGGGAAGCCGCCACCGCTCCCTACGCAAGCTTCCGGGCCTCGCAACTCACCACCTTTCCGTCAAGATCTGCCCTCCAACTGATTCAGCCCTGCTTCGCTTGGATGGCAGCCTGCCATAAAATGCGGGGAGGGGGGAGAGAAAGAAATGGGAGGATAGGGAGGGGGGAGGGGAATGACAGGAAGCAGGGGTGCCACCCAGAGACAACGGTTGAGCGACACCAGCCTGGGAATGCGGAGCGCCCGTCCAAAGAGGTGCCAAAGTGTGGAGCTCTTACAAACACTTAAGACTTATACATCGCTTAACGGTGCTTTTACAGCCCTCTCTAAGCGGTTTACAGAGTCAGCATCTTGTGCCCCCCCACCCCACCCCCTCCGACAATCTGGGTCCTCATCTGACCGACCTCGGAAGGACGGAAAGGCTGAGTCAACTTTGAGCCGGTCGGGATCGAACTGCTGACAGTGTGAGCAGATTTAGCCTGCAATACCTCATTCTAACCACTGGGCTCTAGCACCTAATTTGAACCTTATTGGACACCACCAAGATAACCGGAGGGGGGGGGAGGGCTTGGGCAAAGGGAAATTTACTGGGGTTCAGTGGGAAATCCTCAGATCTGGCTTCGCTTACACTGTAACCACTTGGCTTAAGTAAAAGTACCCCTTTCGCTACAAATGGAGTTTGGGGGGGGGGTCTTCCTTTCCTGAGTGCCCAAACTGGGACAGGCCTGACATTTTCTGGAATCCCAGTTGCCTGCACCCCAAATGTTGTAGTCGTTAGAAAGTCAAATTCGTAAAAGCCCCACCACAACCTTGGATGCTGTTTGGGGACCTCACGCTCTGGTGCGGGGGTGTCACACTCGCAACGTCACGCGACGTTGACGTATGCGACGTATCGCGACTTCCCCCCCCCCACACTGCCGGCGATGGGGCGGGCGCGGTTTGGCCATGACGCATCCAGCCCGCGGACCGGCAGTTCGACACCCCTGCTCTAGTGGGTCAGCCAAGGAGCTCCCTCACCACAATCCGCGCGACCCCTTGAGGGCCGATTTCGGTAGCTCCTGCCCGAGGATGCCGCGTGTCCTCTCTGAGTCGTCCCTGAACCCTTCCTTGCTCTTGCGGATTTTCACCGGGGCGTCGAGCAAATGCAGCTATCGGGTCCCTGGGGAATTCCGAGTGAGCAGCACCGGGTAAACTGGGCAGAAGCCGCATCTGTGGTGGTCTGTCGGGTGTGCCCGGGACCACCGGAGGTGGAGAATGAAGGGAGCAACCAGGGGAGCGGGGCCCAGAAGATGCTTTGCTTGGAAGGACGAAGAGCCAGCTGAGGAGAAGAAAGAGAATGAGAGAAGAGAGGGAGGGAGGGAGAGAGAGGGAGAGAGAGGGAGAAGGAGGAAAAGAGGGAGAAAGGGAAGGAGGGAGAGGAAGGCAAAGAGGGGAGGAGAGGGAGGGAGACAGAGGAAGAGAGAGGGAGAGGGAGAGAGGGGAAAGGGGGAGAGAGGGAAGGAGGGAGGAAGAAAGGGAGACAGAGGAAGAAAGAGGGAGAGGGAGGGAGGCAGAGGGGAAAGGGGGAGAGAGGGAGGAAGAGAGAGAGACAGAGGAAGAGAGAGGGAGAGGGAGGGAGGCAGAGAGGGGAAAGGGGGAGAGAGGAAGAGAGGGAGACAGAGGAAGAGAGAGGGAGAGGGAGAGGGGAAAGGGGGAGAGAGGGAAGGAGAGGGAGGGAGGGAGACAGAGGAAGAGAGAGGGAGAGGGAGGGAGAGGGAGAGGGAGGGAGAGGGAAGGAGGCAGAGAGGGGAAAGGGGGAGAGAGGGAGGAAGAGAGGGGAAAGGGGGAGAGGGAGGAAGAGAGAGACAGAGGAAGAGAGAGGGAGAGGGAGGGAGGCAGAGAGGGAAAAGGGGGAGAGAGGGAGGAAGAGAGGGAGACAGAGGAAGAGAGAGGGAGAGGGAGGGAGGCAGAGAGGGGAAAGGGGGAGAGAGGGAGAAAGAGGAAGAGAGAGGGAGAGGGAGGGAGGCAGAGAGGGGAAAGGGGGAGAGAGGAAGGAAGAGGAAGAGAGAGGGAGAGGGAGAGGGAGAGGGGAAAGGGGGAGAGAGGGAAGGAGAGGGAGGGAGACAGAGGAAGAGAGAGGGAGAGGGAGGGAGAGGGAGAGGGAGGGAGGGAGGCAGAGAGGGGAAAGGGGGAGAGAGGGAAGGAGAGGAAGAGAAGGAGACAGAGGAAAGAGAGAGGGAGAGGGAGGGAGGGAGAAGGAGGGAGAGAGGGGAAAGGGGGAGAGAGGGGAGGGAGGGAGACAATGGAAGGGAGAGGGAAAGGGAAGAGAGAGGGAAGGACTGGGAGACAAAGGGAGAGAGGGGAGCGAGAGGGAGGAGGAGGGACGAGGAGAGGGAAGCACTCTTGTAGACAACTTGAAGAGATGCAATAGATGGTTCTTGGCTGCATCCCATCTCGCTCACTCAATTAGTGTTGGGCAACTCTCAGCCAGGCAGGGAGGAGGGTCAAGCGGGCAATTAGCCTTGAGCCCTTCTGCAGTCACAAGAGGCATAAGCCTCACACACACACACACACACACACACACACACACACACACACACACACCATGAAACCTCATTTGGACATTCCCAAGGGAACACAAGCAGCTGAAGAAGATTCTTGTAATACAGACAGAACACAATAAAGATGCTGGCCTGGACTCTTTCACGAGTGGACCTGGTTGCTCACGCTGGCCAGCTAACGGAACAGAGTTGGGAGGGACCTTGGAGGTCTTCAATCCAACCTCACCCCCTGCAGGAAAGCTTACCCCATTTCAGACACATGCTGGTCCAATCTCGTCTCAGCAGAAGACTTTTGCTAATGGAGGCTGCCATCTGCAGCATCATGAAAAGAAGTCCCTCCTTATCCTTCATGACACAGGCAGAAGTTCAAAGGGGCAGGCAACTAGGAGAGAGACCCACTAAAGAGTCAGTTCCTCCTCATCACGATGGCCAACCTCTCCAGATAGGTCTGAAAGGTGCTTTTTCCATTGGCGACTGGGTCTTCTTCTTCTTCTTCTTCTTCTTCTTCTTCTTCTTCTTCTTCTTCTTCTTCTTCTTCTTCTTCTTCTTCTTCTTCTTCCTCTTCCCCCTCCTCCTCCTCTTCTTCTTCTTCCTCCTCTTCCTCCTCCTCTTCCTCTTCTTCTTCCTCTTCCTCTTCTTCTTCTTCTTCTTCCTCTTCCTCCTCCTCTTCTTCTTCTTCTTCTTCTTCTTCTTCTTCTTCTTCCTCTTCCCCCTCCTCCTCCTCTTCTTCTTCTTCCTCCTCTTCCTCCTCCTCTTCCTCTTCTTCTTCCTCTTCCTCTTCTTCTTCTTCTTCTTCCTCTTCCTCCTCCTCCTCTTCTTCTTCTTCTTCTTCTTCTTCTTCTTCTTCTTCTTCTTCTTCTTCTTCTTCTTCCTCTTCCCCCTCCTCCTCCTCTTCTTCTTCTTCCTCCTCTTCCTCTTCTTCTTCCTCTTCCTCTTCTTCTTCTTCCTCTTCCTCCTCCTCCTCTTCTTCTTCTTCTTCGTCTTCCCCCTCCTCCTCCTCCTCCTCCTTTTTCTTCTTTCTTCCTCCTCTTCTTCTTCCTCTTCCTCCTCTTCTTCCTCTTCCTCCTCCTCCTCCTCCTCCTTCTTCCTCTTCCTCCTCTTCTTCTTCCTCTTCCTCCTCCTCTTCTTCTTCTTCCTCCTCCTCCTTCTTCCTCCTCCTCCTCCTCCTCTGCCTCCTGGCAAAAACAGTCCAGATGCCTTTGGAAAAAGCCCCTCCGTGGCCACTCTGTCCCTGAACGACTGAGAATCTCCGTAGACGTCGGAGCAAGGGATGTGCAGCCAATCCACTAACTAGGAACAGCACCACTGGCTTCTCCTGACCAAATATTTAACGTCTTATTTAGAACCAACCCTTCTGCCGAAAAGCACAGGATGGATAAGCCGCCGGCCTTCCTAAAGAACTTCCATGACCATCCCACGCTCTCTCTGAGGCTTGGTGAGGACACGCTAATTGGACAAGCTGATCCAAGCCACCAAGAACTCCCATCGTTGATCCCAGGCTAGGATCCGGACGTCCTGTGGACAGGAGCTTGCTGCAGCTCCTCCCTTTAACGTTCACCTTCCAAGCCCATCTGGGCGTCAACTACCCTGAACCCCAAAAGCCAGAAGTAGGAAGGGGTGACCTCCACACCACCCAAAGTCTCCGTCAATTGAACTGAAGCTGAATTGGTGACTAAGCATAAATTGAATTACCGGGGGTAAATAAATCCCCTGTTCAGTACCAGGATCCAAATTAAAACTTGCACTGGAAGCGTCCCGGAGCACCTTCACAAATAATCCAGATGGGGAGGAAATGAATCCACCTGCTATGAGAGGAGGCCTGCTGGATTAGATCTCTCAAGGGCGTGAAATATGCAACAGCTGGCCCCTTAAGAGCGGAAAAGGAGTTGCGTGTGTGAAATTTCTTGAAAACATGTTCATTTTGTCACACAAGCCCCAGCCCATATCTGGGGGCAAGCCGCAATGTCCTCTACTACACCAGTTTTTCTCAACCTGGGCAACTCTTAAGAGGTGCGGACTTCAACTCCCAGAATCCTCTGCACCATTTTTTCTCAACCTGGGCAACTCTTAAGAGGTGCGGACTTCAACTCCCAGAATACTCCACCAGTTTCTCTCAACCTGGGCAACTCTTAAGAGGTGCGGACTTCAACTCCCAGAATCCTCTACACCAGTTTCTCTCAACCTGGGCAACTCTTAAGGGGTGCGGACTTCAACTCCCAGAATCCTCTACACCAGTTTTTCTCAACCTGGGCAACTTTAACAGGTGCGGACTTCAACTCCCAGAATTCCCCAACCAACAAAGCTGGCTCAAAGCTTGAGAAACACTGGCATAGAGAATTCTGGGAGTTGAAGTCCACACCTCTTAAGAGTGGCCCAGGTTGAGCAACACTGCTCTGCACAGACACCCAATATAGTTCTTCTTGACCAGATACATGTGGAAGGGAAGAGAAGAACGGTTAGGAAGGCCTTGCACCCGTGCTTGGCCAGCCGAGACGGCGATCCACGGCTTGACCACTACGGCAGGCTTGCTCAACAAAAATGGGTGGGCAGGGAGGAGGGGGCCCGGGAGAGAGAGACAGAGAGAAAGAGAGGGTGTGATAATTTACACTCTCCTGCCTATGCTTTATGGCTTTCTTAATTCGGCTCCTGCTACTATTAAATGTAGTTAATGTTGAGATTATATCTATTTTCTGGCGTCAAACGGTGATTTATGCCAGCCATTTTTCCGTTGCCGGCTCCCACGCTGTTAAATCAAGTGACTTGCCAATTAAGTGCTGACTGGGGGAAGTGGAGGCAATCTGAACAGATATCTAACCGCAAATTAAAATGGGTGGGGGAACGGTGGTGGTGGTGGAAAGGGGGAAAAAAAGTTCGCATTTTGTGCGATTGTGAGGAGCAGACAACAAACCTTGCTGAGTTGGGAATGTCAAACAAGTGAACGCTCGAGACGCACGCCCAGTGCATCCCTAGGAGGGTGTGTTATGTGTGTGTGCGCACGGGCCTGTTTTTGTACCTTTCTAGAGGCCACAGAAGACAATGCTCTGAGCCGCCCAGTTCTTGGGGGTGGGGTGTGTTCTTCTCAAGAAGAAGGGGCAATCACAATGCCACCCAAACTCACTGGTAGCCTCATACTGCAATAAACAAGGACATTCAGTTTTGCAGCTAGCAAGATTGTCAGACGAGCAGGCACAAAAAACAGCCAGGGAAATGATTGAAGCTTGGAAGCGGGCCCTTGTCAGTCAACAGGAGTGCTGGTTGATCACCAGCTTATCAAGTACTTAGGAGGCAGGGCTTGGCAGCACAAGCAAACCACAGCCAGCAACTTAACAACCAGCCATCAACACCCCAATCTACATCTAAAAAGCTATACACAATGGGCATCATATAAATACCACACGCAAAACAGCCAAAGCACATCGAGAAGTTCCCTGAGGATGGTCTCCAACATGGGTCCGAAAATCGGAAGAAAAAACCCATGGTCCCAGTGACCGACTCAGATTGGATCCTACAACACTGTCCTGGGCACGTATTCGCCTTTGTTCGCTTGCCATCTCTTGGCCAACGCATGCGCGCTACTTCGGATATCTCAGCTGCTTGCTGGCTTCAGTTCCAAACGTCTGTCGGGCATCAAGTGAAGCCGTAGGACCTCTTTGGACAGCCTGGTGCCCTGCAGGCTGGGTGCTGGAGGTCAGGAAAAGGGCAGGTTGACACTTTCAAGCCAATGATCCATGGCATCGGAAGAACAAGGTTAGCTGGAAGAATCCTATGAGGTTTTGTGACAGCTGGGTGTGTGAAGGAACAATTCTCCTTTCAGACGAGTGGCTGTCTAATCTCTTCTTGAAAACCTCCAGAGTTGGGAGCATTCACCACCTCTGGAGGCAGGTTGTTCCCGCTGGTTAATTGTCCTCACTGTCAGGAAATTCCTCCCTTAGTTCCAGGTTGCTTCTTTCCTTGACTAGTTTCCCATCCGTTGCTTCTTGTCCTGCCTTCAGGCGCTTTGGAGAAGAGCTTGACTCCCTCTTCTTTTGGGGCAGCCCCTGAGATCCTGGAATAACTGCTATCCTGCCCCCCTTAGTCCTTCTCTTCATTAAACTACACATACCGAATTCCAGCAACCGTTCTTTGTATGTTTCAGCCTCCAGTGCCCCGATCATCTTTGT
>NC_138204.1:216305301-216347925 GCF_964194415.1 Vipera berus | reverse complement strand
TACCTGTATTTGGAAATCAGTTCCACTCTCTTATTAGCAGCTCTGTTCTGGAGATAGTGAGATATATGGGGAGAGGGGGGAGAGGAAAGAAGAGGGAGGGGAAGGAAGGGAGGGAGGGAGGGAGGGAGGGAGGGAGGGAGGAGGGAGGGTGAGAGAGAAAAGAAAGAAAGAAAGAAAGAAAGAAAGAAAGAAAGAAAGAAAGAAAGAAAGAAAGAAAGAAAGAAAGAAAGAAAGAAAGAAAGAAAGAAAGAAGGAAGGAAGGAAGGAAGGAAGGAAGGAAGGAGAGAGAGAGAGAGAGAGAGAGAGAGAGAGAAAGAAAGAAAGAAAGAAAGAAGGAAGGAAGGAAGGAAAGAAGGAAGAGAAAGAACGAAAGAAAGAAAGAAAGAAAGAAAGAAAGAAAGAAAGAAAGAAAAGAAAGAAAGAAAGAAAGAAAGAAAGAAAGAAAGAAAGAAAGAAGAAAGAAAGAAAGAAAGAAAGAAAGAAAGAAAGAAAGAAAGAAAGAAAGAAAGAAAAAAGGAAGGAAGGAAGGAAGGAAGGAAGGAAGGAAGGAAGGAAGGAAGGAGAGAGAGAGAGAGAGAGAGAGAGAGAAAGAAAGAAAGAAAGAAAGAAAGAAGAAAGAAAGAAAGAAAGAAAGAAAGAAAGAAAGAAAGAAAGAAAAGGAAGAAGAAAGAAAGAACGGAAAGAAAGAAGGAAAAAAGAGAAGAAAGAAAGAAAGAAAGAAAAAAGAAGAGAAAGAAGGAAGGAAGGAAGGAAGGAAGGAAGGAAGGAAGGAAGGAAGGAAAGAAGAAGGAAGGAAAGAGAAAGAAAGAAAGAAAGAAAGAAAGAAAGAAAGAAAGAAAGAAAGAAAGAAAGAAAGAGAAGGAAGGAAGGAAGGAAGGAAGGAAGGAAGGAAGGAGGAGAGAGAGAGAGAGAGAAAGAAAGAAAGAAAGAAAGAAAGAAAGAAAGAAAGAAAGAAAGAAGGAAAGAAGGAAGAGAAAGAAAGAAAAGAAAGAAAGAAAGAAGAAAGAAAGAAAGAAAGAAAGAAAAGAAAGAAAGAAAGAAAGAACAAAGGAAGGAAGGAAAGGAAGGGAGGAAGGAAGGAAGGAAGGAAGGAAGGAAGGAGGAAGGAAGGAAGGATGAAAGAGTCTGCATGGAGTATAAATCCTTCCCTTCCCACCGTCCAGTCAGAGCTGAAGAAGCTTCTGTGGATGAGAAGCGAAACCTCTTCAAAGAAAACCCAAAAGGTCCAGTTGCCTCCTGAAAAAGCATCCTTCGGCTAGCAAGGCTACTATTCCATCGATCGCTTTACTGCTGCCCTTCAAACAAAACCCAAGTGCCACTCAAAACACACTTTAGCTCTAGCAAGTGAAAATGAACAACCGTCAGGACCAGTCCCGGTTCGGGAGACGCCCGGATGATCTTCCGGGTAGGATCCCAGGCGCCAAGAGGGTGGCGGCCTCCCTTCTCCCTCTCCTTTGCAGGAGAAAAGGCGCCAGGCGGGCCGAAGTCATTGGGGAGAGGCAGTTAACGCCTTCGCTCTCTTGCGTGGAGAACCCTCCGCTGCATTTCTGAGGGTGCAGAGACCTCGCTAGCGGTCCCTGGAGAGATCGGCCCCCTGAAACTCTCAGCCCAGCGAGCCCAGGTCATTTCCAATGGTTGAAGGAAGCAGGCAGCTGCCCACTAAGGAAGAGAAGGACTGCGGGGTGCGGGTGCGGGCAGGATAGCAGTCTTCCAAGGTTTACGGGGCTGCCACAAAGAGGAGGGGCGTCCACCTATTCATTGGGCGCTATCTAACAAAATGAAATTCAATGGTGAAAAAAGTAACGTTCTACATTTAGGCAAGAAAAACCAAAAATGCACAGGTACGGTATAGGGCAGGGGTAGGCAACCTTGGCCCTTTCATGACGCGTGGACTTCAACTCCCAGAATCCCTGAGCCAGCATGGCTCAGCTTGGAAACCTCTCCCTTTCCCCTCAGCATGGCTGGGAGTTGAAGTCCACGCGTCATAAAAGAGCCAAGGTTGCCTACCCCTGGTATAGGCGGTACCTGGCTCAATAGTAGCAACTGTGAGAGGGATCTCGGAGTCCTAGTGGACAATCCCTTAAATATGAGCCAGCCGTGCTGCAGCTGCCAAAAAGGCCAACACAGTCCTTAGGCTGCATTAACAGAGGGATAGAATCAAGATCAAGTGAAGTACTAATACCACTTTACAAGGCCTTGGTAAGGCCACACCTGGAATACTGCATCCGGTTTTGGTCACCAAGATGTAAAAAAGATGTTGAGACTCTAGAAAGGGTACAGAGAAGAGCAACAAAGATGATTGGGGGACTGGAGGCTAAAAGATATAGGGAACGGTTGCTGGAACTGGGTTTGTGTAGTTTAATGAAGAGAAGAACGAGGGGTGACATGACAGCACTGTTCCAATATCTCAGGGGCTGCCCCAAAGAAGAGGCAGTCAAGCTATTCTCCAAAGCGCCCGAAGGCAGGACAAGAAGCAACGGATGGAAACTAGTCAAGGAGAGAAGCAACCTGGAACTAAGGAGAAACTTCCTGACAGTTAGAACAATTAACCAGTGGAACAACTTGCTACCAGAAGCTGTGAATGATCCAATGCTGGAAGTTTTTAAGAAGAGACTGGACAGCCATTTGTCTGAAATGTTATAGGGTTTCCTGCCTGAGCAGGGGGTTGGACTAGATGACCTCCAAGGTCCCTTCCAACTATTCTATTCTATTCTATTCTATTCTATTCTATTCTATTCTATTCTATTCCATTCCATTCCATTCCATTCCATTCCTTTCCATTCCATATTTTCTATTCCTACTCTATTCTACTCTATTCCAGTCCAGTCCAGTCCAGTCTAGTCTATTCTTATTCTATTCTATTTCACTTTACCTGTTAAATTTATTTGCCATTCGTCTCATTTCGAAAAGACTCCGGATGGCTTTCAGCATAGAACCATTAATAGCATCAGAAATAAATATTTCTAACCTTAAATCTGACTGCCCCCCACTCTACCCTCGTGGGGGGGGGCAAGTGGGGCATCCACAGGGCAGGAAGGGGCCTGTTTAACCTCCAAATAAGCAGTCAGGCCGGGAAGCCCCAGCCAAGCTGTCAGATGCGTGCGGGTTGCATCCCCGGGACCCCCTCGCCTGCCCTACCCTCGGCCGAGCCCATTTATTAGGATGATGGAAGCCGAGGAATCTAAAAATTGCACTCCTTCCTTAATGAGCAGCCGAAGGGATCGGTAAGCATAATTTCAGAGGCGAGTAATATTTTATATAATCGCCGAGCGGTTCAAATTGAAAAAACCCCCCCACTGAATCAATATTTACTGCGTCGAAACGAAATGAATAGTAATAAGTCACTAAGCTCCCTGTCCTGTTTCATAAAATAAAATAAAATAAAAATTATAAAAATGAGCACAGGCACGAGGAGACCCATCGCATTAACTTTTACAGCACTCGGGGAGTCGTAACCGACCGTTCTCATAAAATCAAACTTCCAAAAAACAAAAAAACAAAACCCTCTACCAGGCAAGCTTCTGAGGTTCAGCGGGGCGTGAAGACGGGCGGCTGGCGAGGGGGGGGTGTGTGTCCTGCTCCGAAAGGCCGAGGAAGAGCCAGCCACTCCTGGAAAACCTAGGAACGGAGGCCGTGGCATTCGCGGAAAGGTGTGCAAAGCTGAGCAACCAGCACAGATCCGGCACAGGTGGTCCTCGGCTTACGAACAGGGTTGACCGCCAAAAGGTCAGTTGCTAAGCGAAGGTTGCAAAAGGGAATAGAATGGAATGGAATGGAACAGAACGGAACGGAACAGAACAGAAAGGAACGGAATGGAATGGAATCAAATAGAATAGAAAATATGAAATGGAATGGAATGGAATGGAATAGAAAATATGGAATGGAATGAATAGAATAGAATAGAATAGAATAGAATAGAATAGAATAGAATAGAATAGAATAGAATAGAATAGAATAGAATAGAATAGAATAGAATAGAATAGAATAGAATAGAATAGAATAGAATAGAATAGAATAGAATAGAATAGAATAGAATAGAATAGAATATATGGAATGGAATGGAATGGAATGGAATGGAATGGAATGGAATGGAATGGAATAGAATAGAATAGAATAGAATAGAATAGAATAGAATAGAATAGAATAGAATAGAATAGAATAGAATAGAATAGAATAGAATAGAATAGAATAGAATAGAATAGAATAGAATAGAATAGAATAGAATATATGGAATGGAATGGAATGGAATGGAATGGAATGGAATGGAATGGAATGGAATGGAATGGAATGGAATAGAATAGAATAGAATAGAATAGAATAGAATAGAATAGAATAGAATAGAATAGAATAGAATAGAATAGAATAGAATAGAATAGAATAGAATATATGGAATAGAATGGAATGGAATGGAATGGAATGGAATGGAATAGAAAATATTAAATGGGATGGGATGGGATGGGATGGAATGAAATGGAATAGAATAGAATGGAATAGAATACCGTAATCTTTATTGTCATTGTGAAATTAAGTGCTGTCCACAGTGAAATTAAGTGCTGTCCACAGTGCACACTGCGCACAAGTGAAAACCACAAGTAAAAACATACATTATATACAGTACACACATCCTTCACATTCGGGACACTGCAGCCGTCCTTAATATCATGTGAGTACGTATGAGGATGCCGCAACGGTGGTAAGTCTGTAAAACGGTCATAAGCCACCTTTTTCACTGCCATTGTCACTTTGGACAGTCATTAAACCAATTTATTTTTATTTATTTGGAAAATTTATATAGCCGCCTACACTCACAGCAACTCTAGGCAGCTTACAAAGAATAAAAACACAGCATAGAAAAACATTTAAAACTCCAGTTCAAATTCAAAAAAAGTCATTAAGTCGAGGACTATCTGTACGGGAACGTCTGTGCAAGCGAGCTGGAGGAATCAGAATTTGATTTCAACAGAACCACAGAACCACAGAGCTGGAAGGGACCCTGGAGGTCTTCTAGTCCCACCCCCTGCTCACGCAGCACACACACGATTATTCCAAACAAATCGCTGTCCAAATCAGACCAATGATTGTCTGATGTCAGCCTACCAAGAGTGAAGGCGCCCAACCTGGCAGTAAAAAATACAAATTTGGATGAGACATTTTTCAGCTCATACTTCCTCACTTTGGAATGAAGGGTGGGGGGGGGAGGAAGGATGGCATCCATCCAAATTCCAGAGGGGTGTGTGTGTGTGTGTGTGTGTGTGTGTGAAATCCAGTGGGACATTCCAGAGCTGAATGCCAATTTCCACAGCCCTCCCAGCCCCAGCCCCATCATTTGAAAACGGCAAATCTGGGGTCCCTCAGACCGGGAAAGTCTTTTTTCTCGGGCGCCTCTCATCCTAAGAAATAATAATTATCATCATCATCATCATCATCATCATGGAAAACTTCACTGCAACTGTTGATAAATTTAAGTAGCCTTTGCCCATATTTCAAGGAATGCTACAGGACGGAATGCCTTAAGCAGACAAAGCTATAAAACCTTTGCATATGCATGTATGTATGTATGTATGTCCCGGAGACGCTTCCTGCACGAAACCTGGTTTGTTTCATCAGGCCGCGAGTGAGCAGAGAAGGAAAAGGCAGCTTCCTCCAAGCCCGTCTTCCATCCGGCCATCCTTGCCATCTAGCAGGCAACCCAGTGATGGGGGAGAGGTGGGGGAAACCGGAAGCCTTTCCCCTCCAGAGGTCAGCCGGTCGGGCCCTCTTTTTTTTTTTTAATTGAAAAGTTTTAAAATACATTTTTGAATACAAAAAAAGAGGGGGGGGAACCCCCCTCCTCCCCCCCCTCTCCCCAACCCCTCCCTACCCTACCCTCCCCCCTCCCCGACTTCCCAGAGCTGAATACAGGGTATAAGAATACAAACAAACATAATCTAAAATATGCTAACAACAAGAATAAAACATTAAAATCTATCGCACTTTAACTCTCCATCGTCCGAGCCCTCTTGTCTTCTCAATTCTCTTTCCTTCCCCCTCGCTATGAGGTGAACCAACAACTATCAAAGGGAATCTTTGTAGCTCAGGGTTGCAATGAGGCGATGTTTCATGACCCAATTATATAACATCGTCAATACTAGAAGGGAGTGGGTTTGCGAGGAGGAGGAGGAGGAGGAGGAGGAGGAGGAGGAGGAGGAGGAGGAGGAGGAGGAGGAGGAGAACTGTGGTTTTCTTGCAGACGTTTCATGACCCAACTAGGGACATCATCAGTGCTTACTAAGGTCTAACATCATTAGACCTTACCTAATTTGGGTAATGAAATGTCTACAAGAAAACAACCAAGCTCAGAGGGCACCATGTTCTTATAGGGCTTTCAGAATGGTAATTGCTTCTATATTTACCTGGATTGCCTGGTAGATGGCAATGACAGCCAGGGAAGGGGAGGGCAGGGAAGGGACGGGGAGGGAGGGGAGGGGAGGGGAGGGAAGAGAGAGGGAGGGAAGGGGGAAGAGAAGAGAAGAGAAGAGAAGAGAAGAGAAGAGAAGAGAAGAGAAGAGAAGAGAAGAGAAGAGAAGAGAAGAGAAGAGAAGAGAAGAGAAGAGAAGAGAAGAGGGAGGGGCTCCAGGTCAATCTTTCTCTGGCTGTTCTTTCTCTCTCCCTCGCTCCCAAGGGAGAAAGCGCCAAGAGGCTTCTGCACAGGGCAGGGGCAAGGCCCAGCACCAGGGGCTCCCAGCCGGAGGGTCCACTGCCCCCCCACTTCCCGGCCAGCCCCCCCCCCTCCGTGTGCCTACGTCTCCCGCGAGGGAGAAACAGGTGGACTCCGGGAGAGAAGGGGCGGTGGGCTTCAGCCCGGAAGGGGAAGCTTAGTGCAGTGAAAGCCAAGGCCAGGCCTTTGCCCAAGGCAGCCAGCCCCCTTCCTGCCCCGGGATCAGGGACCCCTTCCTGGGCAGCCCAGATGCCGGCAACATCTGGGGCCAGCTGCCGGAGAGAGCCCTTCCGCTCGAGAGCAGCTGGCAACGTTGATGCCAGAATTCCCTAGGGCCGGAGGAGGAATTCTGGGAGTCCACAAGTCTGAAAAGTGGCCAAGTTTGGGGACCGACAGGAAGCTAGCCAAGCCGTTTGCCGGGGGGGGGGGTGGGAAGAGAGGATTCTCAGGCACGCCGAGCCCCAGAAGGAGGAAGGGAAAGGGGAAAAAAAAAGTTTGGAGAACATCAAACATCCGGCCAACTAAATAACCCGTAATTGTTTCCCCAGGTGCGCGAGTGACAGTTTTTATTTTTAATAGGATCGATTTTTAAAAAAAAAATGGCACTCCTCCATTAACCAAAATTAAACAGAAAAAGAAAATCCCATTATTCTTAAGTATTTTCATATGCATTTAAAGCTGCTCGTTAACCTCTCAGTCCCGGCTTTATTTGGTTTTCATTCGTTCCTCCAAAGTAGAGCTCAATTACTGTAGCTGCTCCCCGGAGGACCAGGAAACTCGGCTGCAACTGCCACCTGGCCCCCTCCCCAAATCCTCGGAAGACCCCTACACATACACACACACACACACACACACACACACAAACACGCTTCAGACCCACAAGTGCACCTGTGAGAGAGGCAGTGCGCCGGGCTGGGCTTTGGAAAAGCTGAGCGGCAGGATTTGAACTACGGTCTGGGCACTGAACGGCCAAAACTATTTAATAACAACAACAATAATAAAGTTGGGAGGGACCTTGGAGGTCATCTAGTCCAACCCCCTGCTCAGGCAGGAAACCCTATTCCATTTCAGGCAAATGGCTGTCCAGTCTCTTCTTAAAAGCTTCCAGTGTTGGAGCATTCACCACCTCTGGAGGCAGGTCGTTCCACTGGTGAATTGTTCCCACTCCCAGGAAATTCCTCCTTAGTTCCAGGTTGCTTCTCTCCTTGATGAGTGACCCATCACCACACCCCTCACAAGACCCTCACCTGACGTGACCCACACCTGACCCCTCACAAGACCCTCACCTGACGTGACCCACACCTGACCCCTCACAAGACCTTCACCTGAGGTGACCCACACCTGACCCATCACCACCCCTCACAAGGCCCTCACTTGACGGGACCCTCCCATCATCAAAGACCACACCTGAAGCCCTTGTCAAGAGGAGATCACCCCCTAAGGTCCGCTGAAGAGTTTCATTACCCAGCCTGGTCCCGAGACGTTCGGCAACCAGCCCACCGGCTCGGAGAACAGCCCTCGGCCTCCTCCTCCAGACGGGCTCCAGAGATTTGCCCCTACCGCAAATCGGCCGCAGACCCTTTTGCGGGGGGGGGGGGTTCCGTTCCTCCGGAGGGTCTCCAGTGATCAAATCAAGGCAGATAATTATCCGCAGCGCTGGGCCTTTGGCGGGCAGAAAACCCTCCTTCGCTCACGTATTTACCCCGTCCGCTTTTACGCCCGCCCGGCTCCCCCAGGAGCCAAACAAGCTGCAATGAATTGAAATGAGCCCGGCAAATCAATCACGGACCAACGAGGAAAATTAAACGGATGTGAATAGTCCGTTCAAAGAGCAGATGTCAACTTCAAAACATTTAAATACAGACTCACAAAAAAAATATGGGGTGTTTTTTTTGGCGCGTCAGGAAATGAAAAAAGATCTCGTCGCAGGATGGAAGCATCTCCTAGTAAGGCCGCCTTTTTTGCAATTGACTGATGGCGAATTTGTCAATGCCGATGATGGTGCTCAAGCGGTGCTCCAGTTGTTTTGGGATTGCACCCAAGGCGCCTATGACTATTGGTACCACCCTTGCCTGCCTTTGCCACAGTCTATTTCTAATTCTATTTGTAGGTCTTTGTTGTTATAGTTGTTGTTGTTGTTGTTGTTATATAACTTTTATTCATTAAACTGAACGCTCAAATTGACTGGCGCTAATGGTTGACACGGGCTGCTGCCAGCATCCTAGGTATCAACCAGGTATCTCCTTAAAATGTAAGATGTTGTTGTTGTTGTTGTTATATCTTCCTGGAAGCTGGCCTTAAAAGCTGGGGCTTATTGAAATGTTGTCCAAGTACCCAGATGGCCCAAGGTTGGAGGCCGCCTGCTCTTAACCCTGTTTGTCTGCTTGCCTTCCCGAAGTAAAAACCAACCATTTCCCCCCTTGCAGATAAAATCATAACTGATTTTTAAAAAAAATAAAAAAAAATAAAAAAGTGAAGGGCTCTGCTGGCAAACCCCAAAAATTTATGGTGCTTCTGCTGAAGCTCAACCTGCCTTCCCGAGGAATATAAAAGCAAGAGAAAGAGGGAATTTTTTAAAAAAAATATCCCCAAAGGAATAAAGGAAGGGAGAAGAAAGCAGAACCCATAAATCTGAACCTCATTGGGGCTCTTATTAAGTAAATTAATTTAAGTTAATTTAACTCGATCACGGCTCCCGATCACCGTGATTTAGCGATGGGGGGAAAATTGCATTCGGAAAGGCCAGGCAGACTAGATAGGAGGAGGGGAGGAAATTAGATCCACTTAGCCCTGGTGAATTAAGAGGGAAATAGCAGGTGTAAATTTCACCTTATCAAGAGGAGGGAAAAATTATCCTCATAAATTGGGAGAAACAGCCCCCGGGTCGCTTATAAATCTATTTAAAACAAAAATATTGCAAAAGCGCAGTAAAATGAATTTAAAATATACCGTCCCCCATCCACGATCTCCGGAAAAGTTGGTGGTGCAGCAAAGGCAGACAGGGGAGAAAGTGATGCAGCGGTTCACTTTGTCACACGGTCGCTAAGCGAATCCAGCTTCCCCCGCCGACTTTGCTGGTCGGAAGGTCGCAAAAGGGGATTACGTGACACCCCCTCCCCGGGCGAAGCCGCGAGCATCAGAAATACGAGTCGGTCACCAAGGGTGACATGACCACGGAGATGCCGCAACAGTCATGAAAACCAGCCGTAAGTCACTTTCTCAGTGCCGTTGTAACTTTGAAGGGCCACTGAAGAAAGCCCTCGACCGGTGATTCATTTAATGACCGTTCGAACGGCACTGAAAAAAAGAGAGTTGTGGCCGTTTTTCACGCTTGGGTCCATTGCAGCATCTCTCCACGGTCACTTGGTCAAAAAGCAGATGCTCGGCAAACCGGCTCACATCAACGAGGGTTGTAGTGTCCCGTGTGTGTGTGTGTGTGTGTGTGTGTGTGTGTGTGTGTGTGTGTGTGAGAGAGAGAGAGAGAGAGAGAGAGAGAGAGAGAGAGAGAGAGAGGGGGGGGGGGGGCGATCCCCTTTTACGACCTTCTGACAAGCAAAGTCAACCGGGGGAAGCTGGATTCACTTAACGGCCGTGTGACCAAATTAAACTGCAATGATTCAATTAACTAGCAAGAAAGGTCATAAAACAGGACGAAACTCACTTAATGAATGCCTCGCCTGCACTTTCGCTGAGAGCGGAATGGCAGTGGATTATCGCAAGCCTAGAATCCAAAACAGAACAGAAGCTGGAAGGGGCCTTGGAGGTCTTCTAGTCCAGCCCCCTGCTCAAGCAGGAGAACCTACACCATCTCAGACAAGTGACTGTCCGGCCTCTTCTTAAAGACCTCCAGCGATGGAGCACCCAGGATTTCTGGTGGCAAGCTGTTCCACTGGTTTCATTGTCCTCACTGTCAGGAAGTTTCTCCTTAATTCCAGGTTGCTTCTCTCCTTGATCAGTTAGAATAGAATAGAAGCTGGAAGGGACCTTGGAGGTCTTCTAGTCCAGCCCCCCGCTCAAGCAGGAGAACCTACACCATCTCAGACAAGTGACTGTCCAGCCTTTTCTTTATAACCTCCAGTGATGGGAGTACCCACGATTTCTGAAGGCAACTTCTGTTCCACTGGCTAATTGTCCTCACTGTTAGGAAGTTTCTCCTTAATTCCAGGTTGCTTCTCTCTTTGGTCAGTTTCCAACCATAGTTTCTCGTCCTTCCCTCTGACCCCTTCTTCTTTGAGGCAGCCCCTCAGATACTGGAGCACTGCTATCATGTCACCCCTGTTTCTTCTTTTCTTTAGACTAGCCAAACCCAAGTCCCGCAGCCGTTCTTCGTATGTTTTAGTCTCCAGGCCTCGGATCATCTTACTTGCTCTTCTCTGATTTTTTTCCAAAGCCTCAACATCTTTTCTGTGATACGGTGACCAAAATTGGCTGCAGTATTCCAGGTGTGACCTCACTAGGGCTTTGTAAAGCAGCCTATTATCCCAGAAAACTGACTCACCTCTGAGAATAATTCCAAATAACATTCCTGGACCCCCAACTCCCCCCCCTCCTCCTCCTCCTCCTCGACCCAATTCCTAAATTAAAAACGCGGCACCAGGAGCGTGACCGGCTATTTTTAGGAAAGGGATAATCAATTGTTTGAGGAAGGTAGTAAATGGCACCACCACTTCCATTTCCAACGCCCTGAAATAGTAAATTGTTTTGACACTGTCAAGCGCCACTAAATGGCTGGGCGACAGAAGTTCCCCCAGATAAAGCATCTGGTTCTTAATTTTTAAACTGTTTTCAAACAGCAACAAATACTGAATAATCAGCTTTTTTTTAAAGCAAAAAAGAGAAAGAGAGAGAGGATCAGCAGTTTCTTTTATTTCACCAAGTAATTGAAGAAGTTTGTTCTGATTTTTTTTTAAAAAAAAAAATCATTTCCCCTCTTTCCAAGCCAGCCGCCAGCCTCGTTTGTAAAAGTTTTATAATATATTCAGAGGCTTTAAACTAATTACCGGCAAACGGCTATTGATCATCCATTGGTGGGTGTGTGTGTGTGTGTGTGTGTGTGGTTTTCTAAGGAACTCAGGGATGGAAATATCCTTCCTCGAATCTCAGGGCTAATCGGAAGGGGAGACCACAAACAGGGTCAGCTGCAAGCCCTCACGACAAGGTGGAAACCAGCCACCTGCAGGCCTTGGGAAGGTCTTGGGAAAGAGGCAACATGCAGGTTGAAAATAGAGATGGGGGGAGGCAGGTAAAAATACAGGTAGTCCACTCAAGTTACGACCGTCACGGAGCCTGCCATCACAGTCGTAACACGCGACAGTCACATAAGTGACCTGGTTTTGCCACCTTTTTTTTTTGCAACGGTCGTTAAGTAAATCATCACGGACATTAAGGGAACCGGTGGCTCACTAGGGGCGCGGGGTTATTGAAAATCGGGAAGAAATGCCGTTTTTCGGCAAAAGCTGTAGTAAAAAGTCAGACAGCTGTTAAGTTGTTATCACACTGAAGTACTGCAGCCCTGCAGTTACAGCCGCAGCTGAGCCCAAAATGGGTGTTGCGAAGGGAAACATTTCTTAAGGGGGACTTGCCCCGTTTTATGACTTTTCCTGCTACGGATGTTAAGTGAATCGCCGCATTTGTTAAGTGGGTAACATGGTTGGGAAGCGAATCCGGCTTCCCCTCTTGATTTTGCTTGTCGGACATTCGCAAAAGAGGATTGCATCACACACACACACACACACACACACACACCGGGACACGGCGACCGTCATAAATACAAACCCGCTGCCAAGCGTCGGAATTTGGACCCCGTGCCCACGGACGATGCTGTGATGGCCAGTCATAAGCCACTATTTTTCAGTGCTGTTGTAACTTTGGTCAGTCTCTAAATGGGGCGTTGTAAGTTGAGGACTTACCTGTATTTTCCTTTTTCAAAAAAATTCTTTATTTTATGGTTCCATTATTTCACTTCCGTTTTATGCTCTCTTTGTTGCTTTGTTGGGGTAAAGCAGCCAAATCAGATTCACAAACCAACAAACACACAAACACACAGGGCCTAGTTGCCAAGCAAGCTGAAGGAGGGGGGGGTGTCATGTGACCAAGATGGGGGAGGGGAAGAGACTGGGCCATAAGTACCAGCCAGGGAGGTTTGTGGGAAATTTGAATGATCGCTTGGTGATCAGTCGTTAAATCGAGGACTACCTGCATTGCCAGTGGTGAAACTGAAATACCTGAACAACCGGTTCTCTTATTGGATGCAGGCCTGGGCCTCTGAGGCCTAGAATGGACTTTTGGAAGTGGCATCCACACACTTCTGGCGGGCCATTCTAGGCCTGGGAGCCTCATCCAGGCCTCTGAGGCCTGGAACGGACATCCGGAAGTGGCATCCACACTTCCGGAGGGCTGTTTTAGGCCTGGGAGGTCTCCTTCAGCCCTCTGAGGCCTAGAACGGACTTCCAGATGTGGCATCCATGCACTTCTGGCAGGCCGTTCTAGGCCTGGGAGGCCTCCTTCAGCCCTCTGAGGCCTAGTATGGACTTCCGGAAGTGGCATCCATGCATTTCCGGTGGGTCATTCTAGGCCTGGGAGGTCTCCTTCAGCCCTCTGAGGCCTAGAACGGACTTCCAGATGTGGCATCCATGCACTTCTGGCAGGCCGTTCTAGGCCTGGGAGGCCTCCTTCAGCCCTCTGAGGCCTAGTATGGACTTCTGGAAGTGGCATCTATGCACTTCCAGCGGGTCATTCTAGGCCTGGGAGGCCTCCTTCAGCCCTCTGAGGCCTAGAATGGACTTCCGGAAGTGGCATCCATGCACTTCCGGCGGGCCATTCTAGGCCTGGGAGGCCTCCTTCAGCCCTCTGAGGCCTAGAATGGACTTCCGGAAGTGGCATCCATGCACTTCCGGCGGGCCATTCTAGGCCTAGGCGGCCTCCTTCAGCCCTCTGAGGCCTAGAATGGACTTCCGGAAGTGGCATCCATGCACTTCCGGCGGGCCATTCTAGGCCTGGGAGGCCTCCTTCAGCCCTCTGAGGCCTAGTATGGACTTCCGGAAGTGGCATCCATGCACTTCCGGCGGGCCATTCTAGGCCTGGGAGGCCTCCTTCAGCCCTCTGAGGCCTAGAATGGACTTCCAGAAGTACTGTGCATTCAGTCGGTTCTCTGAACTCAGCAAAATTTAGCTACCTGCTCTGCCAAACTGTTGCGAACTGCTGAAACCCACCACTGTGCATTGCCCTGTGGGTGTTCATGAATTTCATGAAAATGTGTACTAAAATATATTTTAAAGGGCCAAACAGGTTTGGTTCCTCCCTTTAAAGTATATTCTAATACAGGCTGTCCTTGACTTACAACCATTCGTTTAGTGACTGTTCCAAGTGACAATGGCACGGGGAAAAAAGCAACCAATGACCATTTTTCACACTTATGACCGTTGCAGCGTCCCTAGGGTCCCATGATCGAAATTGGGATGCTTGGCAACTGACTCATATTTATGATGGTCGCAGGGTCCCGTGATGGCCTTTCGCGACCTTCTGACCAGCAAAGACAACGTGGAAGCTGGATTCACTTTAGAACTGTGTATCTAACTTCACAACTATAGTGTTTCGCTTATCAACGGTGGCGAGAAAGGTTGTAAACGGGGCAAAGTTCGTCTAGCATCTCTCTTGCTCAACCATAGAATTTTGGTGGGGGGGTCAATTGTGGCCGTAAGTCGAGGACTGCCTGTACCCATTGTGTGAAGGCAGCCATTTCCCATCTTTGTATCACAAGGAAAAGACTCCTCAGGAAGCTTATATACATATATGCATCATCATCATCATCACCACCACCACCATTATCATCATCATCATCATCATTATTGGAGGTGGTTACCCTTTGCGAGGTATATGCAATGAAATCTCATTTTAATGTATTAATATACATTTAAAGTGACATTGGTATTCTATTCTGTTCTGTTCTATTCTATTCTACTTTCTGTTCTGTTCTATTCTATTCTTCATTTATTCTATTCTTCATGTATTCTTCATGTGACCTATAAAGCCCTAAATGGCTTGGGTCCGGGATATTTGAGGGAACACCTGCTGCCAGCATCAAGCTCCCTTCGTCCAGTGCGCTCCCATAGGGAGGGTCTTCTCAGGGTGCCACCGGTTAAAAGATTGCCGACGGGTAACACCCAGGGGTAGGGCCTTCTCAGTGGGGGCGCCTGCCCTTTGTAACCAGCTGCCAGTGGAGCTTAGGACTGCCCCCGACCTCCGTTCATTCTGCCGGGGCCTGAAGACCTGGCTCTTCGAGCTCTCTGGCCCAGGCTGAGGATTAATTTATTTTAATTGGGGTTTTATTTATACAGGGATAAATTTAATCTTTTTTAAACTTGGTTTTTTAACTTTTGTATTTTTGGTTTTTAATTACCCTGTAAACCGCCCTGAGTCCTCCGGGAAAGGGCGGTATATAAATGTAATAAAATAAAATAAATAAATAAAATTCTATTCTTCATTCATTCATTCTATTCTTCATTTATTCTATACTATACTATTCTATTCTGTATTTCTATTCTATTCTGTTCTTCATCTACCCTATCCTATCCTACCCTACCCTACCCTATCCTATCCTATCCTATCCTATCCTATCCTATCCTACCCTACCCTATCCATTTTCCTTTCTACTCTACTCTACTCTATTCTAATTCTACCCCAATCTACCCTACCCTACCTACAGTCTGCTCTGCATTCACATCCTGGCTGCATGATGGCTCTGCAAAGGTTACCTGGACAATGAAAGTCTCCTGGCCTTCCAGCAGTGAGCTGGCCCGGCCCCGGGGGCTGCAGAAATCAAGGGAGATCCCGCCGACTTCTTCACCAGCCTGTAGCGAGTATTGACCACTCGGTGGGGCACCGGGCTGGTGACCAGGAGGAAGCTGGGACCTGCAGGGGAAAGACACGCCGGCTTGAGAAATCGGAGCAGCCCAAGAAGGGAACCGTCACAGTTTGCATTGAGCTGCTCTTTGGGGAACCCTGGGTTCTGCTTGAGGAATCCCGGGAGTTGAAGTCTACGGATCTTGACGTTGCAAAGGTTGAGAAACCCTGACCTAGCTCAACTCCGGAGAAAGCCGCTGCTATGGCCGTCTCCCCTTTCTGGAGCACCAGAGACCTGTTCAACTTCCCAAATGCAAGTCTTCGTTGGCCTGAACATCCATGCAAGGCTCCAAATACTCCAGTGTTTTGTTTTGTTTTATAAGCTTAACATCATACCTGACCAAAAAAGTAATACATCAACCCAACTAGGTAACATCATCAAGTGCGGGAAGGTGCAAGCCCAACTCCCTACTGGCACTGAGGACGTTCCCTGGTTGGGTCATGAAACGTCTGCAAGAAAACCGCCAAGCTCAGAGAACATAAAGGACCCCACAGTCGTTGTCCTCCTCTTCCTCCTCTCTGTACCCTCACTTCCTTCTAGCCCTGATGATGTTCCCTAGTTGGGTCATGAAACGTCTGCAGGAAAACCGCCCAGCTCAGAGAGCACCCAGAACCCTGTAGTCGTCGTCCTCCTCCTCCTCCTCTTCCTCCTCCCCCCTTAACCTCACTCTCTTCTAGCCCTGATGATGTTCCCTATTTGGGTCATGAAACGTCTGCAGGAAAACCACCCAGCTCAGACAGCACCAGGGACCCCACAATAGTCGTCGTCCTCCTCCTCCTCCTCCTCCCACAAAACCCCTCTTCTCTTCCTTCTAGAGCCCTGATAACGTTCCCTATTTGGGTCATGAAACGTCTGCAGGAAAACCGCCCAGCTCAGACAGCACCAGGGACCCCACAATAGTCGTCGTCGTCCTCCTCCTCCTCCTCCTCCTCCTCCCACAAAACCCCTCTTCTCTTCCTTCTAGAGCCCTGATAACGTTCCCTATTTGGGTCATGAAACGTCTGCAGGAAAACCGCCCAGCTCAGACAGCACCAGGGACCCCACAATAGTCGTCGTCGTCCTCCTCCTCCTCCTCCCACAAAACCCCTCTTCTCTTCCTTCTAGAGCCCTGATAATGTTCCCTATTTGGGTCATGAAACGTCTGCAGGAAAACCGCCCAGCTCAGACAGCACCAGGGACCCCACAATAGTCGTCGTCGTCCTCCTCCTCCTCCTCCCACAAAACCCCTCTTCTCTTCCTTCTAGAGCCCTGATAATGTTCCCTATTTGGGTCATGAAACGTCTGCAGGAAAACCGCCCAGCTCAGACAGCACCAGGGACCCCACAATAGTCGTCGTCGTCCTCCTCCTCCTCCTCCTCCCACAAAACCCCTCTTCTCTTCCTTCTATAGCCCTGATAATGTTACCTAGTAGAGTCACGAAACGTCTGCAGGAAAACCGCTCAGCTCAGAGGGCACGAGGGAGCCTGGAGTTCAACCCCGAGCTACGAAAATTCCCTTCTCTCCGTCTGTGTTTTCTGGAAGGAGCCTTTGGGCCAGGAGCGATAAGAGGGACAAAGGGGGTTCTCGAGTGGCGGGCAGGGACACGGATCTCCCCCCCCCAAGGACACGCGTGCAGGGAGGGAAGCAGGACGGGCTCTGCGTTGGGGAAGCCGTTCTTTTAGAGGCTCGTTACAGCAACTACGGAAGGAGCTTCTGACGCTCTTTAATTAACTCATTAACTCGGCTATGAAATGACACTGGCAGTCACAATATGGGGAATCCTTGACTTATGGCTACAAGCCGGCCCAAATTTCCGTTGCTAAGTGAGGCAGTTGTTAAGTAAGGTTTTGCTCCGTTTAGCGACCTTCCCTGCCACTGTAGCTAGGAGAATCACAGCAGCTGTTAAGTTAGGCACACGGTTGTTAAGTGAATCTGGCTTTCCCCCCTCCGTTGCCTTTGTTTGTCCAAAGGTCACAAAAGGGGATCACAGGAGCCCCCCCCCTCCCCCCGGGGACACGGCAACCGTCGTACGTATGAGATAACTGCCGATTGTCTAAATTTTGATCACGCGACCAGGCGGGTGCTAACAACGGTCATAAGTGTGGAAAACGGTCACAAGTCACTTTGTTCAGTGCCATTGTACCTTTGAATGGTCACTAAATGAAGTGTTGTATGTCGAGGACTACCTGTATTGTTTGTGGTTGTTGTTTTGTGCGTCCCCTGAATGTTAATAGATCCTTCCTCCCTTCGGATGCACTGCACATGCATTTAGAAAGAACACGTTTATCTGAGAGGCTCCCAAACAGATTTATGTATTTAATCATTTCCCCTTTCGCAATATTTTGCAAGGTGATCTACACACCGGGTTTTTCCTGCTGAGGGCTGCCTGCAATTAAGAGCTAAAGGCCGGATTCTGGCCCGTTTCTGCTCTTGCTAAGCCGGCCACTTCCCGCCCCCCCCCCCTCCCCAGCTTTTAAGGAATGCATCTAATTGCCTGACTGTTATAACACACCGCTATAACTGCCCAGGTAATTAAAGCTGACACTTCCATGCTGAGACTTAAGTCTGTAGGGTTTGCCAGGGATCTGAAAAGTTGACCCAGGCCCTGCCCCCCCCCCCTATCCTTTGGGAATCCTCACTTGAAATGATTGCAAGGTGGAAAAGGGGGGGGGGAAGAGAGCTGTATATTTCTGTTTTTTAAAAAAAAAATATTCCCTGCCAATTACATCAGACCACTTCTAAGAGCAAAATAAGGGGAATCTATCAGGGGTGGCACCACCACAGGAAGATGGCAGAAGAAGAGAGTTGGAAAGGGACCTTAGAGGTCATCTAGCCCAGGGCTTTTCAACCTTTTCACCCATTGTACCACTTTTAGGATACGGCAACGTCCGAGTACCGCCAGTCGCCTAGCAAGGAGTCAAAAACTTGATGACCAAAAAAAAAAGGAAAAAAGTGATGAAGTACAGGTAGTCCTCGACTTACAACAGTTCGCTTAGTGACTGTTCGAAGTTACAATGGCAATGAAAAAAGGGCCCCCCAAGCCAGAGCCGAGCAAGACACCTGCCTGCCCACCCGGGGGCGCTCTTCCTCCTGTCCGAGGTTTTCATTGTTGTGAGCATTTCTATTGAGGATTGGCAGCAGGGGTGGGGTGGGGGTGGGTGTTTGGTTTTTATTCCCCCCCCCCATCTGCTGGGTGGTTGCAGCAGGTTCTGGTCACTTCACATGACCCTGGGACACTGTGACCGTCATAAATATGAATCCGTTGCCAAAGCATCTAAATGTAAATCACAAGACCCTGGAGATGCTGCAACATTCCAGCTGATCAGCGCTTCTTCTGGGCTCAGCAGAAGCGCCAGGATTAGCACTGAGCTCCAGCTGGAGCCTGGCGCTGATCCTGGCGCTTCCGCTGAGCCCTGACAGCCCTGCAGCTCCAGCCGTCTCTCGCTCCGGCTTGTATGGTGCTGCCATTCCCCTCCCCCGCTACCACTTTTCTAGGATGGCCGCGTACCACCTGCCAGGTGCCGATGTACCACAGGTGGTACCCGTACCACTGGTTGAAAAGCCCTGCTCTAATCTGACCCACTGCTCAAGCAGCAGTGTCCAACGTTGGGGACTTTACGACTTGTGGACTTCAACTCCCAGAATTCCCCTGCTTGCCTCCCTCCCTCCCTTCCAGCCTCCCCCTCCTTTTTCCTTTCCTCCCTCCCTCTCTTCTTATTGCAAAGCACCCACTGATATACAGGGGGTCCTCAACAACCACAACTGAGCCCAAAATTTATGTTGCTAAGAGAGACGGTCGTTAAGTGAGTTTTGCCCCATTTTACGACCTCTCCTGCCACAGCTGTTAAGTGAATCGCTGCAACTAAATTAATCTGGCTTCCTCCATTGACTTTGCTTGTCAGAAAGTCGCAAAGGGGGGGGGCAGTTGACCCCCAGGACACTGCAGCCGTCATAACTATGAGTCTGAATTTTGATCACGTGACCACGGGGGAATGCTGCAACAGTCGTTAAGTGTGAAAAAACGGTCCTAATTCACTTTTTCCAGTGCCGTGGTAACTTCTGTCACTAAACGAACTACTGCACATTGCAGCAAAAAAATTGGGGGGGGGGAGGGTTTGAGGTCTCGATATGGACTAGTAACCCAGTGGATAGATAAATTATAAATAAACCAATGTTCAAAATTAATGACAAGAGTTGAAAGTCACTTCCAAAAAGATCTTGGCAGACTTGAACTATGGGCCCTATCCAGCAACATGAAATTTAATGTGGAGAAAAGCAAGGTTTTACACCTGGCAAAGGAAAAACCCAAGAATAGGCGAAACCTGGCTGAAAACCAGTAACCGTGAGATGGACCTCGGAGTCCTAGTGGACGACCCCTTAAACACGAGGCCAGCCGTGTGCAGCAGCCGCCAAAAAAGCTAACACAATCCTGGGTTGTATAAACAGAGGCACAGAATCAAAATCACGCGGAGTCTTAGTACCGCCTTAGAAAGCCTTAGTAAGGCCACACCTGGAATACGGCATCCAGTTTTGGTCACCTGGTGACAAAAAAGATGCTGAGACTTTGGGGGGGGGGAAAGTGCAAAGAAGAGCAACTAAAATGATTAAGGGCCTGGAGACCAAAATATATGAAGAACGGCTGCAGGACTTGGGTCTGGCTAGTCTAGAGAAAAAACAGACCAGGGGGTGACATGACAGCAGTATTCGAATATTGGAGAGGTTGCCACAAAGACGGGGGGGGGGGGGGGTGTCAACTTATTTTCCAAAACACCAGAAGACAAGAAACAACGGATAAACACAACTAAGCCAGGAGAGAAGCAACCTGATAGTGAGGACAATTAATCAGCTCCCTGCCTTCAGAGGTTGTGGCTGCTCCATCATTGGAGGCTTTTAAGAAGAGACTGGACAGGCATTTGTCTGAAATGGCGTAGGGTCCCCTGCTTGAGCAGAGGGCTGGACTAGATGACCTCCAAGGTCCCTTGCAACTTTTTGTATTCTATTCTGGTCTACTTCAATATCACCCTCTGTCAACCACTACGTTTCCCCAAAGAGTTTTTTGGTAGGTAGGCAGGTAGGTAGGTAGGTCAGTGGGTGGGTGGATAGATAGATGATAGATAGATAGATAGATAGATGGATGGATGGATGGATGGATGGATGGATGGATGGATGGATGGATGTAGATATAGATATAGAGATAGAGATAGAGATAGAGATAGAGATAGAGATAGAGATAGAGATAGAGATAGATAGATAGATAGATAGATAGATAGATAGATAGATAGATAGATAGATAGATAGATAGATAGATAGATAGATAGATAGATAGATAGATATGGACAGATGGATGGATGGATGGATGGATATAGAAATAGATAGATAGATAGATAGATAGATAGATAGATAGATAGATAGATAGATAGAAGGACGGACGGACGGATGGATGTAGATATAGATATAGATATAGATATAGATATAGATATAGATATAGATATAGATAGATAGATAGATAGATAGATAGATAGATAGATAGATATGGATAGATGGATGGATGGATGGATGGATATAGAAATAGATAGATAGATAGATAGATAGATAGATAGATAGATAGATAGATAGATAGATAGATAGATAGATAGATATGGATAGATGGATGGACGGATGGATGGATATAGAAATAGATAGATAGATAGATAGATAGATAGATAGATAGATAGATAGATAGATAGATAGATAGATAGATAGATAGATATGGACAGATGGATGGACAG
This sequence comes from Vipera berus, assembly GCF_964194415.1. Lineage (NCBI taxonomy): Eukaryota > Metazoa > Chordata > Lepidosauria > Squamata > Viperidae > Vipera > Vipera berus. The sequence continues at coordinate 216,326,579 of NC_138204.1, read as the reverse complement.
ATGGATGGATATAGAAATAGATAGATAGATAGATAGATAGATAGATAGATAGATAGATAGATAGATAGACAGACAGACAGACAGACAGATAGATAGACAGATAGATAAAAAGGGAAGTGCAGCATGGAAAATAATCAAAAGGAATGGAGCTGGGATGAGGAATCTCAGCAGCCGCACAGAGAATCCTCAAGTTACAACCATTCGTTTAGGGACCGTTCATAGTTACAACGGCACTAAAAAAAGTGACTTATGATGGTTTTTCGCACTGACGACCATCGCAGCAGCATCCTGGTGGCAACGTGATCAAAATCCAGGCATTCGTTACGCAAATCACTGCCATTGTTAAGTTAGGAATACGGTTGTTAAACGAATCCGGCTTCTCCATTGACTTTGCTCGTCAGATGGACGCAAGAGGCAATTTGCTGGTGAAGCCGGGACCCTGCAACAGACATAAGTACATGCCAGTTTCCAAGCGTCAGGATTTTGATCACATGACCAGGGGGATGCCGCAACAGTCGTGAGCGTGAAAAACATCGGATTCATTTTTTTTCAGTGCTGCTGTAACTCCCAAGTGATCACTTAAACAAATGGTTAGGACTTACCTGTACAGGTAGCCCTCGACTTTACGACCACAACTCGGCCCAAAATTTCTGTGGTTAAGCGAGATATCTATTATGCCCCATTTTACGACTTTTCTTGCCACAGCTGTTGAGTGAATCACTGGCTTCCCCACTGACTTGGGTTGTCGGAAGATCGGAAAAGGGGGGGGGGTTTACCTGACCCCGGGACACTGCAATGGTCGTAAATACGAACCAGCTGCCGACACCTGAATTTTGATGACGTGACCTTGAGGGACGCTGCAACGGTCTTTAAGTGTGAAAAACGGTCATCAGTACCTTTTTTTTTATGTGCCATTCCCAACTCCGAATGGCCACTAAATGAACACGCTGTAAGCCGAGGACTGCCTGGAACGAGTCAGCGGCCCGATCCTGCCCGCCCTCTCTCTCTCTGCGGCCGAGGCAGGAACCCCAATCCAGAGGGGCGCAGGTGAAGATCCAGGAGGAAGGAGACCTTTCAGGACCCCCCCCCCAAAAAAAATCTGGAAGATCAGCAAAAAAACCCCTCCTCAAACTGGGGGAGGCCCTCCTGGATCCCGCTGTCCTTCCGCAGGGCCCGCATTGTGGGCCACCGTGGTGCGGCGCCTGGCGGGAAGGCCCGTCGGACGGGCGCTCCGACTTCTACTCTCCCTTCCTTGCCGAGAGGTTTTGTGTAGATAATCATGTTATTTAGATAAGATGTTTGGTTTAATTCCCTTCATTACAGGCTCCCGGGGCTGTAATTTTTTTTTATTTTTTTTTTATTTTTTTTTGTTTCTTCCTCGCCGTGATGTATTCCCCGTGGCACGTTTCACTCCACTCGGAACGCTTGGCGCTTTTATTACGAACAATGCCCCGGCGTCCCCCGTTATCAGCCTGGCACACACCCCGCGCCTCCTCGCCCAGATCCGGAGGTCAGCCCTAATGACTAATCGATCTCATTAGCTTTCCTAATTAAAAACTTTACTACCGCGATGGAAGGCAAACCAGAAAGAAACTGCTGGCCTCGTATCGGAATGGGATATGAGCATCGTTTATCAGCGCAAAAGGCTCGTCTGGGGCTCGCACGGACCCAGAGAGCCATCCAGCACATTGCTGAGTGGGGGGTTTTTGCTCCGAGGCTGGCTGGCTCGGCAATTCTGGCAGACCCCACCAGAGAGGGAAGCCGGAGGCGCCGGGCAAAAGACGGGAAGTTTGGGAAAGGGGGTGGGTGGGGAGAAGGACCTCCAAGAGATGCAATGCGAGCAGTCAAGGCTTGGCAGGAACAACAGTGAGGAAAAGAGAAGAGACCCCTTTCTGGAAGCTCAAGAGAAGCCCCCCCCCCCAAACTGGGTGACTTTGGGCCAATCGCCAGGAGACGGTGAGTTCTAGTCCCGCCTTAGGCTTGGGCTCGAAAGTCAGGGTAACTTTAGGCCAAACATCAGGGAACTCTGAGTTCTAGTCCCACCCTAGGCATGAAAGCCGGCTGGGTGACTTTGGGCCAGCCACTTTCTCTTAGCTCGGCCCACCTCACAGGGTTGCTGTTGTTGTGGAGAAAATAGGAGGAGGAACGTGTGTTAAATGCATGTGCTGCCTTGAGTTATTTCTAATAATAATAGTAAAGGTAGGACCCAAACAAACGAGAGAGAGAGGGGGGGGGGGACAGAGATAGATAGATAGATAGATAGATAGATAGATAGATAGATAGATAGATAGATAGATAGATAGATAGATAGATAGATAGATAGATAGATAGATGATAGATAGATAGATAGATAGGTAGGTAGGTAGGTAGGTAGGTAGATCGACAGACAGACAGACAGACAGACAGGGAGGGAGGGAGGGAGGGACGGAGGGACCGACCGAGATAGATAGAGAGAGAGAGAGAGAGATACAAGATAGAAGGATAGGTGAGATAGATGATAGATAGATAGATAGATAGATAGATAGACAGACAGACAGACAGACAGACAGACAGACAGACAGAGACAGACAGACAGACAGACAGACAGATATAGAGATGTAGAGAGCTAGCAAGATGATAGCTACATAGTAGATAGAGAGAGAGAGAGATAGGTAGGTAAGGCAGATACATAGGTAGGTAGGTAGAGAGGGAGATAGATAGGTAAGTAGACAGACAGGCACGGAGGGAGGGAGGGAGGGACAGAGATAGATAGATACATAAAGTGATAGTGACGGATGGATACATATAGACAGACAGACAGACGATAAAATTGGCTGCCCAACTCCAGTGGACGCTGATCTGCAGCCTCTGGACCAAAGAGCCTGGGTGGATGGGTGGGTGAACGAACTTCAAGCCCCCCCCCCATTGACAAGCAGATGTGCCACAGTCCAGCAAAGCGCATCGTTAGGAGGCTCTCCAGCTCTTTGGCTGTGCCTCATACCCCCCCCCCGCCTCCCCCCCGCCTCCCCCCCCCCCCCCGTGCTGCACACCTCATTATCTCCACAGTCCCCAAGGAGCGATACCTGGCGGCTCCGAAGGCCACGCTCATTTCCTCTCGGTGGGTAGTTACTCGGATGGCCAAGTCGCTCCTCGGGAGATCCAGAAGCCCCCCCCCCTATCCCCAGCCGCCAGCCCGAGTCTCCTGGATTACCAGAGGACGGGAGGGAAGAAAATACAGAATAGGAGACACAATAGCGGAGCTGGAAGGGACCTCAGAGGTCCTCTAGTCCAACCCCCTGCCTCCATGCCATTTCAGGCAAAGGGCTGCCCAGTCTCTTCTGGAAAACGTCCAGTCTTGGGACCCCCACAACTTCATGGGTTCTCTGGAAATTCACGAGGAATCTTCCACCTTTACCCCAAATGGGGAGAAAGCCGATTATCTGACGGGCAGAATTACAAAGCAGGATCGGACGGGGGGGGGGGGAATTCAGAGAGAGGGGGGGGAAATCGGCTCCTGGACAAAAGGAACTAAAATGGGTTGGGATAAGACGGTTACGATAAGACGGTTCTACCCAAACCTGGCTTAAAAAAAAAGAGCTTTACGAAAGGCTGCCAGGAAGAGAGCACGTCCGAGAGAGAAAAAAAATTGTTTTCTCTTTCTGCGAGCCGAGGACGAGTCCCGGAATCGATCCGGATGAGACTACAGGTAGTCCTCGACTTACGACACGGGGCGTGCTGGCGCGGTTTGGAGAATTTGCCTTAAATTGCTTAAAAGGATAGGGAGGAAATTTAAATGCGGTGCTTTCTCACAAACCCTGCAGGGGCCAAAAAACCCAAAACAAAACAATAAAACCACTGGCTCCTGGGACTTTTAATGCTGAGAAATCAGATTTCAGATTTAGGAATGTAGCCCATTTCCTGCCCCCTCCCATCCTCTGGAAAACTGTAGTTTTTTCTTTTTTCTTTCTTCCCCAGAGGGTGTTACTGGAACAAGGGACGCCCGGCAAGGTAAAACCGACAAGAAATTTTATTCCATCCTTAATGATGGGGGGTGAGGTGTTACCCCCCGTTGATAGGGCTCGCAACTTGGGCGTCCTCCTGGATTCACGGCTCAATTTTGAAGACCACATAGGAGCCGTGACCAGGGGGGCTTTTGCACAGGTTCGCCTGGTGCGGCAGTTGCGACCCTATCTGGACCGGGACGCCCTACGCACAGTAACTCATGCGCTTGTGACCTCCCGTTTGGACTACTGTAACGCTCTCTACATGGGGCTGCCCTTGAAGACTACTCGGAGGCTTCAACTGGTGCAGAATGCGGCCGCACGAGTTGTAATGGGGGTTTCCCGATACTCCCATGTAACACCTCTACTCCGCGAGCTGCATTGGCTTCTGGTTGCCCTCCGGGTGAAATTCAAGGTGCTGGTGATGACCTACAAAGCCCTACATGGCCTGGGTCCGGGATATCTGAGGGAACACCTGCTGCCGGCATCAAGTTCCCTTCGTCCAGTGCGCTCCCACAGGGAGGGTCTTCTCAGGGTGCCACCGGTAAGAGATTGCCGGCGGGAGACACCCAGGGATAGGGCCTTCTCAGTGGGGGCGCCTGCCCTCTGGAACCAGCTGCCAGTGGAGCTGAGGACTGCCCCCGACCTCCGTTCATTCCGCCGGGGCCTGAAGACCTGGCTCTTCGAGCTCTCGGGCCCAGGCTGAGGATTAATTTATTTTAATTGGGGTTTTATTTATACAGGGATAAATTTAATCTTTTTTAAACTTGGTTTTCAACTTTTGTATTTTTGGTTTTTAATTACCCTGTAAACCGCCCTGAGTCCTCCGGGAAAGGGCGGTATATAAATGTAATAAAATAAATAAATAAATAAATAAAATAAATCCCCTTTTGCGACCTTCTGACCAGTAAAGACAAAGGGGGAGGGGGAAAAAAAATCAGAGTCACTTAAGGTGCTTTTTTTTCCCCAAAAGGCAGCTGAACTTTCTTCTTTCATTCTCCTTCCAAACCCCCCCCCCCAAAAAAAAATCCAGTTGCCTTTTGGAAGAAAAGGAAAAAAAACACCTCGGAGACGTCCCCACTTCCTTCTCCGCACCGAAGCTTGGCGGGGGGGGGGGGAAGGAAGAGGGTTTGTTTATGGAAGAGAAGCCACGGTTGATCCCAGGCAGTTGTCGTCCCCGTGCTGGTCAATAAAGCCACCCGGTCAAATCCCCCTTAATTGGCGCTTTGGGCTCCATCAGTGACATCCGGAAGGTGTTTGTGCCACGCGGCTGCTCCTCGGCTCAACGGTGCGCATCCTGGTTTTCCCCCAGCTAGCTGAAATCCCAGGTGCTGGGAGGGGAAAAAGAAAGAAAAAGAGCCGGGATGACTCTATTATCCAGTTGCCAATTTCGGTCTGCAAGCCAGCCCAAGGATTAGAGAGAGGTGATTAGCCCAGAAACTGCTCAATATGTTCCCGGAGAGCGGGCGCAGTGAGAGGTTAATTGTATTGCTGGCAAACTTGCTCCTTTCGTGGAGGAAGAGAATTTAATTCCGCTACGGAAAATGAAGAAAGAAAGAAAGAAAAGGTTCTGCTTAGGCCAGGGGGGGTTATGACCAGCGCACCGCTTTTATGCTGGCGAGCAGGAGCTGCTGCCGCTGTTTAACAGGTAATAAATCCGTGGGATGGAGCGTAATTCACCGGCGGGAGGCCTCGCCGCGCTCCGCTGGAGGAGCAACCCTAACCACCATCCTTGAACACTTTGAAAAGGCTTTTTATTGGGCTCCGAAGCACCGGCAAACAGTTGCTCGGCAGCAGATGCTGGAGGGGAAATTAGTGCAAAATCAGCGTTGCCGCTCATTCCTCCGTGTGCCCGGCGGACGTCGGTACAGGGATCAAGAGGGGGCTTAGCGAAAGGGCGGTGATGCCACGGAAAGACTGGCGCCCTTGCCAGTTAAGATCCAGGCGCGTTTCCTGGCTAAAAAGGTAAAGGTAAAGGTTCCCCCGCACATGCGTGCTAGTCGTTTCCGACTCTAGGGGCCGGTGCTCATCTCCGTTTCAAAGCCGAAGAGCCAGCGCTTGTCCGAGGACGTCTCCATGGTCATGTGGCCGGCATGACTAGACGCCAAAGGCGCACGGAACGCTGTTACCTTCCCACCAGAGTGGTCCCTGTTTTCCTACTTGCATTTTTTACGTGCTTTCGAACTGCTAGGTTGGCAGAAGCTGGGATGAGTACCAGGCGCTCGCTCTGCTACGCGGCACTCGGGATTCGACCCGCCAAACTGCCGACCTTCTGATCGACAAGCTCAGCGTCCTAACCCACTGAGCCACCGCATCCCTGTTTCCCGGCTAGGCACCCCTAAATCGTGCGATTCCATGAAAGCAATTTACGGAGTACATAGAGAACTATTTGGTGCACAAAAGAGCTTGTGCTGGAGGATACACACACACACACACACACACACACACAAATACAATGGGTTTTAATCCAGCACTTTAGTCAAGGACATTTGAGGAGGGGGGGGGCGCGGCAGGAGAAAGCTTTATCCATCTCAACTCTTTTCTCCCAAGAATGGGGAGAAAGAGAGATGGGGAAGCTCCTGGATTCTTTGCAGAATCAAAGGACAGAGCCGAGAGTTAATAGGGAATATTAAGAGGAACTAGCATTGCTTTTTTGTCTTTCTTTTTTCTTTTTCTTTTCTTTTTGCTGCCTAAGTCAAGATCACTTATGAAGGCAAAAGGACCTTGGGGGACTCTTTTAATTCCTCCCCTGGAGAAAAAAGAAAGAGAAAGAGTTCATTTAGAGTCCTTCTCTGGTACTTTTAAAATAGAGCATTACTGAATTTCAAAAGAAGATGAAATACCCCCCAAAAAAAGGGGGGGGGAGGTGAAATGAAAAGGGAAAAAAAAGGAGGAACGGGGAGAAAGCAAAATTGGAGGGTGCAGATTAAAAAAAGAGAGGAGAGGCTATAGAAATAAAAAAAAGTAACTTTGCTTCTTTCTGGTTTTTCAACTGTTAGCACTCCAAAAGAGGAAGCATTATCTTATCTTAATGGCAGGGGTCTCCAAACTTGGCCACTTTTAAGACTTGTGGACTTCAACTCCCAGAATTCCCCAGCCAGCATGCGCTGGCTGGGGAATTCTGGGAGTTGGAAGTCCACAAGTCTTATGGCGGTCAGGTTGGGAGAACTTTGTCCTGTAGCCACTGAAGCTTTTTCAGTAAAATTCCACTGGAGTTGGAGGGGTGAATAAATTTAAATTAAAACAAACAAGCTGTTGATAAACTGTACGATAAACATTATTTTTTTTTGAATCCAAAGATAAAAAAGTCAACGTTGGTGGATTTATTCTTCTTCTTTTTTTTCTTTTTTTTTTTTTGCCCCTCCAGGGCCTGGGATGGATCCTGACCATTTTCTAACTTGTTCTTTTTCGTTCCTCCCCATAACACCCCCCCCCCCGCCAAATTTTATCCTCTTCTGTACCCCTCTTACTAACCAGCAAACCTCCAGACTGCCAAGCCTCTTCAACGCACGGCTGTGTTGGAAAGAAGTGGCTTTCAACTCTGCCGTTAATTTTGAACCTCGGTTTATTTCTAATTTATCTATCTGCTGGGTTACTAGTCCATATTGAGACCTCCCACCTGCCCCCCCCCTCTCTCTCATTATATATATATATATATATATATATATATATATATATATATATATATATATAGAGAGAGAGAGAGAGAGAGAGAGAGAGAGAGAGATGGATAGAGATAGATAGATAGATAGATAGAGAGAGAGAGAGAGAGAGAGAGAGAGATGATAGATAGATAGATAGATAGATAGATAGATAGATAGATAGATAGATAGATAGATAGTGTGTCTGTGTATGTATGTATGTATATGTCTGTGTACACACACACACACACACACACATTTTGTTGCAAAGTAATCCTCAATTGATGGCAGTTCATTTAATGACAGTTCAGTTACCACGGCACTGGAAAAAAATGACTTTGGACCATTTTTTCACACTTATGATCATCGCAGCGCGCGCGCACACACATGCGCACGCGCAAGGTCACGTGATCAAAATTCAGGCTTATAGTTATGACGGTCGCAGCATCCCGGGGTCACGTGACATCCCCCCCCCCACACACACACACACCCTTTTGCGACCTTCTGACAAGCAAAGTCAATGCAGGAAGCCAGATTCCCCTAATGCTGTGATTCACACCTGTGGCGAGAAAGGTCATAAAAGGGGGCAAAAGTCGCTTAACGACTGTCTCGCTTAGCGACAGAAATTCTGGGCTCAATTGCGGTCGTCAATTGAGGATTGCCTGTATTTGTCGCTATTTAAAAGCCACAACACTTTCTGCCATTTCTTCTCTCTCTCTCTCTCTCTCTCTCTCTCTGCTGCAGGCGACTGCTCAGAGCTGAATTGCTATTAAGATATTTAAAAACAGTCTCTTTTTTGTTCTGTTTTGTGCCTGCCATGCCAGGATTCATGGTTTATTCCATATTAGCAATAAAGTCCCCATCTCCCTGAGATAGCAACTTGTGTTTTTAAAGTATTTATGGCCAAGTTTAAGCAAAATAATCACATTCTCTCTGCTGCAGGGCACATATTAAGGGGATAGCCCATCTCGGAAGCCATTTCCACGAAGGTCTTTCTTGTCTGGGACAAATTGGATAAAAGGCACGGGACGAGTAAGGGTGTTGTGGAGAGGCAGCTTGCATGAAATGTCAGCACTGAACGGGCCCCGTTCTGAAACCCGGATCAATTTGGCCTTCCTACAATCCGGCCTGGAACAAAACTTTAAACGCAGACACTCCTCCACTTGCAACCGTTCATTTAACGGCTAAAGTTACCAGGGCACTGAAAGAAGTGACTTACGACCGTTGTTCACACGACCTCTGGCATGGTCGCTTGATCAAAATTCAGACGCTTGGCAACTGGCATGTGCGGTGATTCCTGGCCAGCCAGCGGACCCGGCAGCTGAATCCGCCAGGACCGCAGCACTCTGCAGGGGGTGGACCGCGCCATCGAAGCCTTCCAGAAGGCCTCTGGTACGGCGTCTTTCTCGCATTTCCATTTGGGGGAGGGGGGATTAGTGGTGTGATTCCTGGCCAGCCAGCGGATCCGGCAGCTGAGAATGAGGAGGAGGAGAAGGGGCCTGGAGTGACATCAGAGTCAGAGGAAGGCCCTGAGGAGCTCCAAGACTTACAGTCGGACGAGGAGCCCGGCCCCTCTACTCGCGCTCAAGCTGAGACACGGCTGTGTTGGAAGCCTGAGTTGAACCGTGATGAAGCACAGCTGGGAAATATCCAGGATGCACAAAAGCGCCGGCAAGAGAAGCGAGCAGGACAGAGGGATGCAATGGGGCGGCTCCAAAGGCAAAGGAGAAGGCATTAGGAAACCACGCCTTGGCTGAATGATAAAAGGGAAGGTGTGGAAGATGCTGGTTGCCGAAGGCAGCCGTTCGTGTTGAGGATGGAGTTTCTGTGGACTGGGTTTGTTGGCCTTGGACACCGACTCAGGTCTGTGAATAATAAAAGGGCTTGTTGTTTTCTTGTGGTTCCTGCCTGTTTCTTGGAAGGGGGCTTCTCCTTGTGAGCATAACAGGGACTCACGTAGGCTGGGACAGAATAGCATGTACTTATGTCAGCTGCAATGCCCCGGAGCCACGTTCTGACGAGCAAAGTCAATGGGGGAAGCTGGATTCGCTTAACGACCGTGTTACTCGCTGAATGACTGCAGCGGCAGGAATGGTCATCAAATGGGGCAAAACTCACTCAACAAGTGTGTGGCTTGGCCACAGCAATTTTGGGCTGGCCTGTGGTGTCGTAAGCCAAGGACTACCCGTATTGCTTCCGTTCTCTCCGAAAACCACGAGGCACAGACAGGGGCTGCACCAGCTAAGAAAAAGCACCTGCCACCAGCAAGATGAGCAAAAATGTTTAAAAACATCTCAGATAGATGTTGGAAATGCAAACACAAGTCAGGCACTTATTACCATGTTTGGTGGACATGCGCCAAAGCAAAGCGTTATTGGGGAAAAAATACAAGATGTTGGGAGAAACATGTCGATTTTAAACCTGAACTTTTTTTTTATTAGGTATAATGCCAGAAAAGACCGATAAACAAAGCATATGTTTGATTTTACATATGTAACAACAGCGGCAAGAGTTATATTCGCACAATATTGGAAAAATGAGGAAATACCATCAGATGAAGAAATAATTAAAAATAAATACTAGAATGTGCGGAGATGGACAGAGTGACTTTGAGGTTGGGAAAAAAAGAAGAAACGGAACATTGTCAAACTCGGGACTTATTTTATCGATGGCTAGAGAAAAGGATAAAGGATTAGGAATTAAATCTGTATTAGTGAATCTAAAACTCAGACAACACGTTTGTTGAACAAGGACTATTGGTTGTATGAAATAATCAATAAAAAAATTATTAAAAGAAAAAGCCACGTCAGGGACGATGGCCACTGTGTTGAGATCAAAGGGGTAACCGCCAGTCTCTGTTGGGCCTGGGCTGGATCCACCCAGATCCCCAGATCTCTTGGGGATCACGTCGCCATTTATACAGGTTTTATTTATACAGGGACAAATATAATTTTTTTAAACTTGCTTTTAACTTTTGTATCTTGGTTTTTAATTACCCTGTAAACCGCCCTGAGTCCTTCGGGAAAGGGCGGTATATAAATGTAATAAAATAAATAAAATAAATAAAATAAATAAATAAATTTCTGCAGCTTGTAAGGAGCAAAGGGAACGTTCAAAAGTGCGTGTCCCCATTACTGCGTGCCCCCCATCCTTAATAAATATCTCCATTAAGCTACTGCACACAACAGCAATATTTATAATGGCCGCGGAAGAGATTTCGCTCCACGGACCCGATCAATCTGAGACTCGGGCCCGCTACTCTGGTAGGAGAAGACCTGGAGGCAAATTCTGCAGCTTTTTATGAAAGCAGTAATTCAGCTGCTATGATGATGATCAGGTTTGCAAGCGCTTCTTAGCCAGTGCAAATGTTGTTTTGCCCCGACTGACTGACTGCCACTTTTTATTCCACAACTTATAACGCGAATTGTGTGTTTGAACTTGCACAGCAACACTTCCAACACACAGGCAACTTTTCGTAATTAGCAGGAACTTCAATACTTGCAACGCAATGGTGAAAAAAGTCAAGTTCTACATTTAGGGCAAGAAAAACCAAATGCACAGGTATAGTATAGGCCCCGTGGTGGCGAACCTATGGCACGGGTGCCACAGGTGGCACGCAGAGCCCTCTGTGTGGGCACGCACGCCGTCGCCCCAGTCCTAGGCCTTCGGCTGGGTTTTATAAAACCTTTTCGCTTTAGGCTTTCGCCGCCGTGTGCAAAAAAAGAGAGGTTCAATCAATCAATTTCAACTTCTCGCGGGGGAAAAAATAGTTCTCGCAAAGTTGGAATTGACTGAACTTTTTAGTCCCACCCAGTCTGCCGTTACCACCACAGCCACGCTCACCCAATGGGTCACGCCCACCCAGCATCCGACGTTACGTAAGTGGGTTTTGGGTTCCAGTTTGGGCAGTCGGTCTCTAAACGGCTCGCCATCACTGGTATAGGGGGTACGTTGTTCAACAGTAGTAACTGTGAGAGGGATCTTGGAGTCCTAGTGGACAATCACTTAAATGTGAGCCAGCCGTGTGCTGCAGCTGCCAAAAAAGCCAACACAGTGCTAGGCTGCATTAACAGAGGGATAGAATCAAGATCAGGTGAAGGGTTAATACCGCTTTACAAGGCCTTGGTGAGGCCACACTTGGAATCCTGCATCCAGTTTTGGTCACCACGATGTAAAAAAGATGTTGAGACTCTAGAAAGAGTACAGAGAAGAGCAACAAAGATGATTAGGGGACTGGAGGCTCAAACATAAGAAGAACGGCTGCAGGAATTGGGTACGTCTAGTTTAATGGAAGAGAAGGACGAGGGGGGGACAAACTCCCTGTGACAAACTCCGTTTGCGGGGAAAGAATGTTGTGTGCAAAGCATCCCGGCGACTTTCGGGCTGAGAAGTGCACATCCTTCACAATTTAGTCGTAAGGAACAGTCATCAGTCTGCGAGCCTGGCAGATCCATAATGCAAAAAAAAAAAACACCCCAAAAAAGAAACAAAGCCGAAGCCGAAGGAAAAGCTGACACATTTCCAGCCATCAATTTAAGGAACGGCAAGCCTAATCCAGACTAATGGAATAACAGTCCAGATGGTCCCTGAGCTTCCAGCATTTTGACTATTGAAGGGAAAGTCAGAAAGGGCTCAGCCAGTTTGCGCGCAGGGCAGTCACGCCAAGAATTGTTATTATACATATATTATACATACATACATACAGTACATACATATTCATTAATTCATTCATTCATTCTATACACGTAGTCCTTGAGTCACAACCACAAGGGAGCCCCAGATTTCTGTGCTTAAGTGTGACGTTTGTTAAGTGAGTTTGGCCCCATTTCGCGACCTTTCTTGCCACAGCTGTGGAATCACTGCCGTTGATAAGCGAGTCACACGGTTGTTAAGTGAATCTGGCTTCCCCCTTGACTTGGCTTGTCAGAAGCTTGCAAAAGGGGATCACGTCACACACACACACACACACACGGACGGGACGCTGCGACCGTCATAAATAGGAATCAGTTGCCAAGCGTGTGAATTTTCATCAGGTGACCCTGGGGGAGGCTGCACCCGTTAAGAAAAATGGTCATAATAATAATAAAGTTGAAAGGGACCTTGGAGGTCATCTAGTCCAACCCCCTGCTGAGGCAGGAAACCCTAGACCATTTCGGACAAATGGCTGTCCAGTCTCTTCTTAAAAACCTCCAGTGTTGGAGCATTCACCGCCTCTGGAGGCAGGTGGTTCCACTGGTTAATTGTTCTCACTGTCAGGAAGTTTCTCCTTAGTTCTAGGTTGCTTCTCTCCTTGGATAGTTTCCATCCGTTGCTTCAGAGAGCACCAAGGACCCCACAGTCCTCCTCCTCCTCCTCTCTACAAACCCTAAATCCCTTCCAGAATTGATGATGTCACCTAGCTAGGTTATGAAACGTCTGCAGGAAAAGCATCAAGAGAGCCCCAAGGATCACACAGTTGTTGTCCTCCTCCTCCCCACCATCCTTCTCCTCCTTCCTGCCGGGTCACAAAACGTCCGCAAGGAAAAGCACCCAGCTCAGAGAGCACCAAGGACCCCACAGTCCTCGTCCTCCTCCTCTTCCTCTCCGTCAGCCCCACTCCCTTCTAGCACTGATGATGTTGCCTAGCCAGCTCACGAAACGTCCACAAGGAAAAGCCACCAAGCGCAGGCAGCCACCAAGATTCTCTTCTACTCAAACCTCCTCCGAAAATAACCCGGCTACCCTAACCCCTAGGCAAGCACTTCCACGGATTCCGGCACCAAGGAGCGGGGGTTTGTGGCCGTGCAGGTTTTCTCCCCCACCACACCAAAGGCAGCTGAAATCTCCCCCGTCAGTCGCTCAGACCCTCCTCTCTCCGTGTCTCTCTCGGAGGCTTCCGCCCATCTGTTTAATCCGTTCAGCCTCCCTCTGCACTCGCCTTCCCCCATCTGTCGGGGACCTGTCTACGGCGTGCGGTACGGCACTACCGCCGCAGCATCTGTCTCGGGAACCTGTCATTTCAAATTTGTCTGCCGCAGGAACTCCTAACACAACAGGCGGATCGCAGGCGTGACGGCAAGTTAATGAGGTGCAACAGGACCCTCGTTCCCGCGGACGGTAGGAAGATGAAGGGCTCCCGAGCTTACATACACAGCCTTCCCCCGGGGAGGGGGGTGGCTTTTAATTTATTATTAACCATATTCATCGGCCCGAAATTGTATCGGGAAGGAGGTGATTAAAGGCAAAGGGATGCCAAAGTCAAGAGCCGATTTTCAGGAAGAGGAAAATCAGAAGAGAGGCTTGCCTCCGCGTTTAACCTTAGCATTTAAGGCGGGGAATTAATTTAATTTTAATTTATTATCATTTCTATACCGCCCTTCTCCCGAAGGACTCAGGGCGGTGTACAGGGCAAGAATAAAACACAGAAATTTACAAAAATTAAAAGATAATTAAATGCATGCCCGATTAAAATACAATTGATACATAGTAAAATACAATTGATACATAGGGGAAGAGCTGCACATCCGTGCCCTTTGCCATTCGTGGACACAGCAGAATAATAAGAGTTGGAAGGGACCTTGGAGGTCTTCTAGTCCAACCCCCTGCTCGGACAGGAAACCCTATACAATTTCAGACAAGCGGCTGTCCAGTCTCTTCTTTAAAAACCTCCAGTGTTGCAGCATCCCCAACTTCTGGAAGGAAGCTGTCCCACTGACAAATTTTCCTCGCTCCGAGGAAATGTCTGCTTACTTCTAGGCTAGGGATCTCTCCTTGATTGCAGAGTGTGTGCAGGGAAGAAGCTCAAGGATAGCAAGACAAGAAGCAACGGATAAAAACCGATCAAGGAGAGAAGCAACCAAGAATTAAGGAGAAACTTCCTAGCAGTGAGGACAAATTAACCAGTGGAACAAAAGTTGCTTCCAGAAGTTGTGGGTGTTCCAGCACTGGAGGCTTTCAAGCAGAGACTGGACAGCCACTTGCCTAAAATGGCACAGGATCTCCTGCTTGGGCAGGGGGTTGGGCTAGATGACCTCCAAGGTCCCTTCCAGCTCTATTCTGATTGAAATGGTACAGGGCCTCCTGCTTGAGCAGGGGGTTGGACTAGATGACCTCCGAGGTCCCTTCCAGCTCTATTCTGATCATTATAAAAGAGCCTTGGTGGAGCAGTGGGCTAATGCCTCCTTAAGTAACACCAGCTGCCTGCAATTAGTGCAGGTTCGAGTCCCACCAGGCTCAAGGTTGACTCAGCCTTCCATCCTTCCGAGGTAGGTAAAATGAGGACCCAGATTGTTGGGGGCAATTAAGCTGACTTTGTAATAATGCCGCTTGGGGTGTGTGTGTGAAAGCCCTAATAAGCAGGCATATACATAGAATGAAGGCTACTGCTAAGCTTGTAAGCCGCCCTGAGTCTTCGGAGAAGGGCGGGATATAAATGGGATTAAAAAAAAATATTATACAACGGATATACAATTTTTGTTGCTAAGCCAAACATTTGTTAAATGGAATGGTGGCTGGGGAATTCTGGGAGTTGAAGTCCACAGGTCTTAAAGTGACACCCAGGTTGGACACACACAGAGAGAGAGACACACAGAGACACACGTTCCAAGATCAAGGGTGTGAGTCCTTGTCTCTCTCTTCTCTCCAGCCCTCCTGGGTTGCCAAACCAGCCCCGTTCAGGGAAGTTTAGATGCTGTCTTCTCCAATCACCTTCGGAGGAGCCTGGCGAAAATTTTACCTGCAGCAGTTTTGGTTTTTTTTTTTAATTTGCCAAGTTGGAGTGGTTTTATTGAAGGCTGTATTTTATCAGTCACGCCGGCCTCCGTCAGTGCGCCTGTAGTTTAATATCGTGGCTTTTTAATTACTGCAAGTTCCCATAGAGCAATGGATATGCATCGGGAAATGGGAATAAAAATCTACCACCATCCTCCTCATCATTATGGACCACGACACCATCCTCGCACAAAGCTCTGCCCGCTGAACGCTGACAATTTAATAGGCCAAGACGTTCACCCGAGGGGTGGCGATGGCGTTTCTCAGGAGAGAGAAACGGAGAAACCAAAAACTTCTGCTAAAGGCCTTTTTTTCTTTTTTTCTTGGCCCACAATTCCAAAATTTGCAAAACGGGAAATGTCCGTTTGACTTCCAGAATCCCCATGACCAGCGGGGCTAAACCGGTTTTACATCCCTCGTCCCCGACAACGGCTTTTCTCGATGTAATATGCCGAGGCAAGAGGGGCGGGTGGGCTGAAAAGCCCCGTAAATTTATCCATCAATAATACTTGGGGTGGCAGGAGCCCTTCCTCCCCGCCCTCGCCCCCCCACCCGATTCCCCCCCCCGCGGCATTAAATTAGGCATGTAAATCTCAGCCGGCGGCTCTTTCGAAGCCCTCCGAAGGTGAACGCTGATTTAATGCTCAAGATCTCTGCTGACGCTGGGTGTCCCATTATGCGCCGGTGGTCAGCACATTAGGCCCACCGGCCGCTCTCCTGTTCTGGCAATCAGCCTGGCCGGAAGCTCGGCTTTTAAGCACTTCAATCCACCCAGGCAGCGATTCTGAGCTCAGACGAGCGCATCGGCCCTTGACCGGCGTGGCCCCACAGCTCTGCCTTTATGACCAGTGGCCGCATTCTCAGCCACACTTGGTACCCCTCGAGCGACGGTCGTTCTTTCTATCTTGGCCGCGGAGGAGTTGCTGCGTTGGGGGCAAAAGTCCTCCCAGGGTGGTTCATAAAAGGAGCAAGGCGCTCGTCAAGCCGGCGTCACAAGAAAAAGACTCTAAAGTTAAACCTTCTCTCCAAAATTGGGAAAGGAACTCGGCTCCGTTCGGGGTAGAACCAGGGCATGATTTATTTATTTTTTTTATTTTAATTCCATTTATATCCCGCCCTTCTCCAAAGACTCAGGGCGGCTTACAAGCTTAGCAGTAGCCTTCATTCTATGTATATGCCTGCTTATTAGGGCTTTCGCACACACACCCAAGCGGCATTATTACAAAGTCAGCTTAATTGCCCCCAACAATCTGGGTCCTCATTTTACCTACCTGGGAAGGATGGAAGGCTGAGTCAACCTTGAGCCTGGTGGGATGCGAACCTGCAATAATTGCAGGCAGCTGGTGTTACTTAAGGAGGCATTAGCCCACTGCTCCACCAAGGCATAAGGATTGGACCGAATGGATGGAAAATTACGAAGGAGAGAAGCAGCCTGGCACTTGGGAAAAATTTCCTAGCAGTGGGAAGAATTCCATCAGTGGAATGGCTTTTGCCTCCGGAGGTTGTGGGTGCTCCATCACTGGAGGGAATGGTATAAATTGTTCAGCCGCTCTCTGTTCTAGCAGGGGGTTGGACTAGAAGACCTCCCAAGGTCCCTTCCAGTTTTATTAGTCTCCAAAGCACCAGAGAGCAGGACAAAAGAGTAATGGGTGAAACTAATCAAGGAGAGAAGCAAGCTGGAATTAAGGAGAAATTTCCTAACGGTGTGAGAACAAATTAACCAGCGGAACAGCTTGCCACCAGAATTTGTAGGTGCTCCAACACTGGAGGCATTTAAGAAGAAAATTGGACAACCGCTTGTCTGAAGTGGCACAGGGTCTCCTGTTTGAGTAGGGGGTTGGACTAGAAGACCTCCGAGGTCCCTCACAACTCTGTAATTCTGTATTCTGATTGGTCCATTGTTGGCCAGGGCGAGTTGTCCCATTCCATCGCTCAAGCAGCTTCCATTAATGACGACCATCACCTTAAAACGTGGCCCTTTGGTGACTTGTGGACTTCAACTCCCAGAATTCCTCAGCCAGGCCAAAAGCAGAAGAACCCCAGGTGATGGAGACTCAGCTGGGCAACTCCTCTCTTCTCTGCTGGGATGGCTCCTTCTGCAAGATCCCAAAGGTGCTTTTTTCAGGAGGCAACTGGACTTCCTTTGTTTGTCTCTGAAGACCTTTCGCTTCTCCTCCCAGAAGCTTCTTCGGCTCTGACTGGATGGTGGGGAGTGGAAGGATTTATACTCCTCGCAGATTGCCGGTCATTTGCCTCCTTTTAGAGAGTCCTTGAGGCCATTGGAAGTTTATCAAAATCCACATTTTGGACAGAGGAGACCGCCGGTTTGAAAGAAGGGTCCAAGAGGCCATCTATCACCAAATTGAACACCCCTCCCTCAACAGAGGTTGAGGGATACAACATCCTCTATCTCCAGTCTACAACACACTTGCAACGGTTCCCAAAAAAGGCTCCACCCCCATTTGCACCACTCGGGTGACCCTGAGGGCACAGGCAAACCTCCAAGTGGCCTCAACAACTCTCCAAAAGGATGCAAATGACCGGCTGTCTGCAAGGAGCATAAATCCTCCCATTCCCCACCACTCGGTCAGAGCCGAAGAAGCTTCTGGGATGAGAAGCGAAACGTCTTCGAAGGAAAAATTTAAAAACTCCCAAGTTACCTCCTGAAAAATGGACCTTTGGGATAACTATGACCCAGATGGCCGAGAATCTCCCTAGACATTCTTCGGCAAGGCAGAAGCGTTTGCAGAAAGCGGACAGGAGTAGCTAAAGAGAGCAAATGGATCCCAGGTGTATTCGGTCTTGTTCAAAGACGACAGTGGAGGGATCTTCTCTCTCCCCTCCTCCCCACCCTATCCTCCTCAACCCACGGACAATTATTAATGCACTTCCAGCCTCCCAGTCCATTTCTCTAAAGGAGAATACCCGGGCAGGTTGCGCGCAAGCCTGAAATGTGATCAATGCGTGTGTGCGCCCCCCCCTCCTCTCATCCCAGGCGCACGGCGGGAGCCGCCAGGCCTTCTCATTCTAACAAGCTTCCGATGCAAGACGACTGGAATAACAAAGTATGAATTTTTATGAGCCTAATAAATCACTCCGCTTTTCCTGCTCTTCATCGTTTTCGGCACTTCAAACACAGGGGGATGAAAATAAAATAAAATAAAATAAAATAAAATACGACAGAAATCCAGGCTGTAATCCAACAGCCTCCGAGATGGGATTCAGACGTCCAGCCACCGGTGGAGGAAATTCTCTCTCCTCTGACCCAATTTGGGAAAGCGGGGGGGGGGTGTTTCCCCCCTTTGGTAGATTGGAGGGGCCTTGATCACGTGACACACACACCCCGGGAGGCGGCAACAGTCGCGAGGGGGGGGGAAACGGTCATAAGTCGCTTTTTTCCAATGTCGTAACTTTGTACAGTCACTAAGCGAATGATTTTAAGCCGAGGATGACCGCGATAGTCATAAACACGAGGCAGTTGCCAAGCAATCTGAATTTTGACCACGTCACTATGAGGAGGCTAGATCGGTCATTAAGTGTAAAAAAAAAGGGGGGTCATCGGGCCCTTTTTTCAGCGCCGTTGTTAACTCTGAACAGTCACTAAACGAAAGGCTGTCGGTCAAGATCTCCCTGTAGGACCGATATTAAGAGCTATAAAGGAATCTCTCTAGATTCTTTTTGGGGAAATAAAGAATCTTTGCTAGTTCAGCGGGTAAAGCCTATCAACAGGAGAGATCGAATTAACCCCAAGTAATCCCCAGCCCTGTGCTGCAGCTGCCAAAAAAGCCAACACGGGGCTAGGCTGCATTAACGGAGGGACAGAATCGAGATCAGGTAAAGTGTTAATACCCCTTTACAAGGCCTTGGTGAGGCCACACCTGGAATACAGCATCCAGTTTTGGTCACCACGATGTAAAAAAGATGTTGAGACTCTAGAAAGGGTACAGAGAAGAGCAACAAAGATGATTGGGGGACTGGAGGCTAAAACATATAGGGAACGGTTGCTGGAATTGGGTATGTGTAGTTTAATGAAGAGAAAGATGACAGGGGTGACAGGATAGCAGCCTTCCAATATGTCAGGGGCTGCCCCAAAGAAGAGGGAGCCAAGCTATTCTCCAAAGCACCTGAAAGCAGGACAAGAAGCAAAGGATGGAAACTCATCAAGGACAGAAGCAACCTAGAACTAAGGAGAAACTTCCTGACAGTTAGAACAATTAACCAGTGGAACAACCTGCCTCCAGAAGTGGTGAATGCTCCAACACTGGAAGTTTTTAAGAAGAGACTGGACAGCCATTTGTCTGGAACGGTATAGGGTTTCCTGCCTGACCGGGGGGTTGGACTAGATGGCCTCCAAGGTCCCTTCCAACTTTTATTATTATTACCATCATTGTTATTACTATTATTATTAATCTTCCTATGTTCAAAGCTTATTTGGACCCTGAACTGAAAATTCTAAACCCAAAAATCTTATTAAAGACCCCACACAAATCGGGAATCGGATTTCCTAGCTGACGTCGACGTTTCTTACTAGTCTGCCTCGTCCCGAATTTGATACGAGATGGTGTCACAGGAGAGAAACGGCACTAAGACACGGAGAAAGTGACTGGCCCAGAAGAAAATTAAGATTTTCCCGAGATATTTCCCCCCCCCCCCCCGATAAGAGACTTCCCAAGATTTATTTCGCTAGTTGCCAGTATATAATTGCAGTTATTTGCTTTACTCTGTTTTTCTTCTTTTTAAATTCTGCTGGTCGTTGTCCAAATAAGTATCACTGATACACACGGACGATTTATTGTATTTTATGGACGTCCATCCAGATAGGATGGGGGAAAAGAGGGATATTCTTGGTGCTAAAAAGGTTATGTACTTTCAAGCCGCTGATTTATAAAAGACAACTGGGAGAGAAGGGTGATGAATTTTATGTGTGTGTGTGTGTGTGTGTGTGTGTGTGTATGTATATGTATATGTGTGTGTGTGTGTGTGTGTGTGTGTGTGTGTGTGTGTGTGTGTGTGTGTGTATGTGTATGTGTATGTATATGTATATGTATATGTACATGTATATGTAGATCTTTGGTCATTCGGGTTTTTTCCCCACGTAGAATTGGAGGTATCAGGGCAACGTTTCGACGAAATCTCATCCGTTTAAAAAAGAAGAACAAACAGCCACTACCACACACCTCTCCCAGAAGAACGAAGCTGAAGCCACCAGCCTGAGGATGACGGATGAGATTTCATCGAAACGTTGCCCTGATACCTCCAATTCTACATGGGGAAAAACCCGAATGACCAAAGATCTACATACAAACACCTCCGAAAACCTCAGAAAACATACATATATGTGTGTTTGTGTGTGTGTACACACACACACACACACACACACACACACACACACACACACACACACACATTTTCAAACTCCTGTCCTCCAGATGTGCTTGCCCTTAAATTCTCATCATTGCTGCCTAAAAATAACCTGTCCGGAGAAGGACAGGTCACCCAGGACTAAAGTAGAGCTAAATTTTTCCATTTATTTCAAGGCATCCCAAAGGTGGGGTCAAGCTGATCACCATGAGTCATAAGGTGTGATTTTGCTTTGGCAGCACAATATTATTAAGCCAAGCCTGCCTACAGGGAGTCCCTGACTTACAACAGTTCATTTAGAGACCATTCAAAATTACGACGACACTGAAGTGACTTATGACGGTTTTTCACACTTATGACCGTTGCAGCATCCCCGCGATCAAAATTTAAACGTTTGGCCACCGACTCCTATTGATGACGGTTGCAGCGTCCCGAGGTCATGTGGTCACCCTTTGCGACCTTCTGAAAAACGAGGTCAATGGGGAAGCCAGATTCAAACCACAACCGTGTTGCTAACTTAACAACTGCAGCGATTCAGAATGACGGA
>NC_138204.1:216287801-216300301 GCF_964194415.1 Vipera berus | reverse complement strand
CTACCCCAAAGACAACGAAATGGCCATTGTTACTGCTCCAGCCCAGTCCCACTGTCTCTCTGTCTGTCTTTCCTGTCCTTCTCTTTTTCTCCTTTCCTTTCTCTTGCCTTTCCTTTCCTTTCTTCCAACCCCTCCCCTCCCTTCCCTCTTTTTCTCCTTTCCTCTCTTTCCTTTCCCTTTCTCCTTCCCTTTCCCTCTCCTTTCTTTTCCCTCTCCTTTCTTTTCCTTACCTTCCTCTCTCCCCTCCCTTTTTCTCCTTTCCTCTCCTTTTTTTTCCTTTCCTTCACTTTTCTTCCTCTTTCTTTTCATTTTTCATTCCTTTCTCTCTTCTTATAAGGCCACTTAAGCGCAAGCAGCTTTCAAGGCACAGTTCAGCAGGTTTACAAATGAATGAACAAATAAAACTGCAATAAGAATAAGGTAAAGGTAAAGGTTCCCCCGCACATGCGTGCTAGTCGTTTCCGACTCTAGGGGCCGGTGCTCATCTCCGTTTCAAAGCCGAAGAGCCAGCAGTTGTCCGAGGACGTCTCCGTGGTCATGTGGCCGGCATGACTAGACGCCAAAGGCGCACGGAGCGCTGTTACCTTCCCACCGGAGTGGTCCCTATTTTTCTACTTGCATTTTGACGTGCTTTCGAACTGCTAGGTTGGCAGAAGCTGGGACAAGTAACAGGCGCTCACTCTGCTACGCGGCACTCGGGATTCGACCCGCCAAACTGCCGACCTTCTGATCAACAAGCTCAGCATCCTAACCCACTGAGCCACCGCGTCCCTCAATAAGAATAAACAGCCATTAAAAATACAGACAACAGGAGTGACAAGCAACAGGATCCCCCCCGTTCCCCCCCCCCAAGGTGAGCACAGACCAACCCAACCCTGCCCAGGGGTATCAAAAGGGCAGAAGCCAACATAGACCTTAGGCTGCATTAACAGAGGAGTAGAATCAAGATCACGTGAAGTGTTAATACCACTTTACAATGCTTTGGTAAGGCCACACCTGGAATACTGCATCCAGTTTTGGTCACCACGATGTAAAAAAGAGGTTCAGACTCTAGAAAGAGTGCAGAGAAGAGCAACAAAGAGGATCAGGGGACTGGAGGCTAAAACATATAAGGATCGGTTGCTGGAATTGGGTATGTGTAGTTTAACAAAAAGAGTGAGGGGTGACATGATAGCAGTCTTCCAGTATCTCAGGGGCTGCCCCAAAGAAGAGGGAGTCAAGCTACCGTATATACTTGAGTATAAGCTGACTCGAGTATAAGCCAAGACCCCTAATTTTACCCCAAAAACTGAAAAAAGTTATTGACTCGAGTATAAGCCGAGTATAAGTATAAGCTTGGCCCCTTCTTAGCAACATATCTATATTCTGTGCCACGACGAGCCGCTCGTTGACTCTGGCAGCATCCCGGAGCTGGCTCGGCTGCGGTTCGCAGGGTCCGCTCATCAGGCTGCCAGGCTTCCTGGCAGCACATCCCGCAGGAAAGGTCTGCTAGGGAGGCGGCAGTCAAGCGTTGTTTCCCTCCTCGTGCGTGTGTGTGTGTGTGTGTGTGAGACCTGCGGGAACGGCTGGTAGAGGTGGCGGCAGTCCGGCGTTTCCCCCCCTCATGCATGCGTGCGTGTGTCAGACCCGCGGGAATGGCTGGTAAGGAAGCGGCGTCCCCCCCCTCCTGTGTGTCGGGCCCACGGGGCTTGACACACAGAGAAACGCAAATGCCGGACTGCCGCCACCTTTACTAGCCATTCCTGCGGGTCTGACACACACACACAAACACACGCACGAGGGGGAGAAACAACGCTGGACTGCCGCCACCTCTGCCAGCCCTGCAAGCCTCTGCCGCTCCCTTCTCTCAGCAGCCTGGCCCGAACGAAGGGACAGTTCTTTTTTTTTTGTTCACTGGAGTATAAGCCGAAGTGGATTTTTCAGCCCAAAAAGTGGGCTGAAAAATTCGGCTTATACTCAAGTATATACGGTATTCTTCAAAGCGCCTGAAGGCAGGACAAGAAGCAACAGATGGAAACTAACTAAGGAGAGAAGCAACCTAGAACTAAGGAGAAACTTCCTGACCGTGAGGAGGACAATTAACCAGTGGAACTCCTTGCCTCCAGAAGCTCTGAATGCTCCAACACTGGAAGTTTTTAAGAAGAGACTGGACAGCCATTTGCCTGAAATGGGATAGGGTCTCCTGTACAAGTGGGGGTTGGTCTAGAAGACCTCCAAGGTCCCTTCCAACTGTATTATTATTATTATTGTTGTTGTTGTTGTTGTTGTTAAAAACTTTTATTCATAAAACATGAAAGTCAGTCAACTGAACACTCAAATGGACTGGCACTAATGGTTGACACAGGTTGCTGCCAGCATCCTAGGTATCAACCACGTCTCTCCTTAAAATGTAAGATGTTGTTGTTGTTGTTGCTGTTGCTGTTATCTGTGAAGGCCTCAAGTTCAGAGCAGACGTTTTGCATGGGAAACGAGCTCTTTCCATCATTCTGGAAGCCTTTGGGGCTGTGGCAAGAAAGCAAGCAAGCCAGGCGCTGCGATACATTCAGCGAAATCTTAACATATTTCTAAGCTGGGTTGTAAAACGAGACAGAGACAGGGACCTTCCCCCCTCCCCCCTCCCCACTTTGCAAAACCCTGAACCCGGGTGGGCCTGTTAGGCGAGGCTGGCAAACTGCACGTGCCAGATTCCTAATGGGGCTCTCTATTAATGCACCCTTCAAGAAAACAGCCACCTCAGGCGAATCGGAATTGTTGGCACCTTGGCAAGGCTGGTTGAAGAATTTATTCTAATCTAAACCCTTTGATTTGTGGCTGCTGCCTCAGGATACTCCAGGAACATCCATCTGCTTTGAACTTAATGAAAAAAAATCTGACGGTACTTTTCTCCAAATTTCTTTTTTTTTTCCCTTTTCCTCTCTCTCTCTCTCTCTCTCTCTCTCTCTCTCTCTCCCAACTTCAGCCTGAGATTCTAGAGAGATTTCCAGGGCATCGCGCAGGACCCAGGCCTGGAGGGCCCACGCTGCGAGGCTTCCCCACCCGGGGCAACGTCAACTGCAGGTTATCACAGGTTGTGACAGCTCACCTTTCTGAACATCTGGCTTCTGACTGGAATGCTCGTCCAGACGATGTATGGTATTTTAACAGAGGCTGTGCAGTAGTTTTACTGCGATGTGTTACAAAAATTAAATTGATTTTAACTACCTTTTATTTTACTTATTTCAATTGTGTTCTGAATAAAAGATGGGTCATAGAAAAAGTTAACCCAGAGTTCTTACTAGAGGGCCAAATGGGCTATATGTCTATTTATTATTTATCTATCTATAAAATCTATTTATCTACATATCTATCTTCTATCATCTATCGCGTAGCTATCAATATGTATCATCTATCTCTCTTCCATCTTGTCTACCATCTATTATCCATTTGTCCATCCATGTTATCATCCATCTCATATCTATCTATCCACCCACCCACCCCACCCATCTACGTAAGTATGTATGTATGTATCTATCTATCTAATCTGTCTGTCCGTCCATCCATCTATCTAATCTGTCTGTCTGTCCATCCATCTATCTATCTATCTAATCTGTCGGTCCGTCCGTCCATCTATCCTTATCTATCTATATCCATCCATCCATATCTATATCTATCTATCTATCTCTCTATCTCTCCATCTATCTCTCTCTCTCTCTATCTATGTATCTATCTATATCTATCTATCTATCTATCTATCTGTATCACTATCTTATCTCTATCTATCTATGTATCTATCTATCTATGTATCTATCTATCTATGTATCTATCTATCATCTATCTATC
Organism: Vipera berus; assembly: GCF_964194415.1. Lineage (NCBI taxonomy): Eukaryota > Metazoa > Chordata > Lepidosauria > Squamata > Viperidae > Vipera > Vipera berus. Next base: position 216,296,482 of record NC_138204.1, on the reverse strand, counting down.
TATCTATCTATCTATCTATCTATCTATCTATCTATCTACCTACCCGTCCGTCCATCCATCCATCCATCCATCCATCCAAAAATTACATGCTGCCCATCTCACTATCCAAAACGACTCTGGGTGGCTTACAAAAAACCCATTAATATTCAAAATATTATAATTAACCGGATTAGATCAAGAACCCAAAAACCAAGAGCAACACAGGTGCGGTGATGGCGTCTTTCCTACGATATAATTTGGGCACTAGTTCAGGGGAAGATCCGGTGTCCTTGAGAAAGCCACGGTGCTGGGGAAGAGAGGCAGGATTGTAGCAGCAAGGCAGGCACCAGGTCCAGCACCCATCACCTCAGAGGAAGTCTATCTGTACAGTGCAATCATTTCTGAATAATAGCATTTTTCTTTTTCTTCTTTCTTAACTTCCTTGCAAATGTACACACATCTGAACTTTGGAGTTTCCAGACTGCGGAAATGTTGCATCGCAGCCCTCCTGCAAACGCAGGGGGAGGAAGAGGCTGAAACGGAATCATCCTCACACTTACGACCGTCGCAGCGTCCCCGTGATCACCCGATCAGAATTCAGATGCTTGGCCAAACATTAATCAAAATTTGGACTCTTCTTGGCCACTTGCTTCGTATTTATGACGGTTGCAGCGTGCCGGGCAATCACGGGATCCCCTTTTGCGACCTTCTGACAATCAAAGTCAATTGGGGGAAGCCGGATCCACTTAATGACCGGGTGACTTACCAAACTGCAGCAATTCGCTTAACAACGGTGGCAAGAAAGGGTTCGTAAACTGGGGCCCAACTCACTCAACAAAGGTCTCACTTGGCCGCAGAAATTTTGGTTCCGATTGCGGTCGTAATTCAAGGACTGCCTGTATTAACGTTAAAATTCTTGCTTCTATTCTCTATAAAAGCCACTGTGCACAGAGAAGGCAGCTAAATTAATAACGGCGGTGATTCGCTTAACGAACATGGCAAGGAAAGCCATAAAACGGGGCCACAACTCACTTCACAAATTTCTAAGCTGGCCACGTAAAATTCGGGCTCAAAATTTGCGGTCGTTAAGTCGAGGACCGCCTGTCCCCTTCTGGCTGTACGTGGGACTTCAGGGAAAGGACGGCACCGCTTCCGAGGCCAGCCATTTCGCCTCAACTAACCCAGCTGATTCTCGACATAAAAGAAGACAACTGAACTGGGGTCTATTTAAAATAATAAAGCGCCTTTGATTTTTCATATTCATAAAAAAGCGGGCCAACGGGGCAGCCCAAGAGAATGCCTATCGACAAAAGAGAAGCAGAATATCAATATTTAGCCACATGGAAATTTATAACGATCGAGGGAGCTATTTCTAACCTATCAGCGGGATCATCTGCACGCCGCACGCCGCATTAAACGACGGACACGGGGACCACCGACAAAGGCCCTCGTGCCGCTTTTAATATCTTTCCTGTGGCTATGTTTAAAAGCATTGGCGCGACATTCCTGGCCATCAAGGAAGGCATCCCCAGTGCCAGGCCCTCGGCTTGAAAACAGGCACTCTGGACAACGTACAGTGAAAGCAATCCCCACGTACAATTTTTAAAAAAACAAGGTATCTGGAAGAAGAACCGCTTAAAGACAACCGGCTACAGATAGACGGGTCGTGCACGCCAATCCTAAGGTAAAAGCCAAATTTTTACGGGGCCAGATCTGCTTGTTTCCAGAGTGAAGCGCTCAGAAGCCCAGCCGCATAGCTGACACAGCTTAACACAGGCTGTCCCCGACTTACAACAGCAATAATAATAATAATAATAATAATAATAATAATAATAATAATAATAATAATAATAATAATAAGAAGAAGAAGAAGAAGAAGAAGAAGAAGAAGAAGAAGAAGAAGAAGAACAACAACAACAACAACAACAACAACAACAATAGAAGAAGAAGAAGAAGAAGAAGAAGAAGAAGAAGAAGAAGAAGAAGAAGAAGAAGAAGAAGAAGAAGAAGAAGGAGGAGGAGGAGGAGGAGGAGGAGGAGGAGGAGGAGGAGGAGGAGAAGGAGAAGAAGGAGGAGGAGGAGGAGGAGGAGGAGGAGGAGGAGGAGGAGGAGGAGGAGGAGAAGAAGAAGGAGGAGGAGGAGGAGGAGGAGGAGGAGGAGGAGGAGGAGGAGGAGAAGAAGGAGAAGAAGAAGGAGGAGGAGGAGGAGGAGGAGGAGGAGAAGGAGAAGGAGAAGGAGAAGAAGGAGAAGGAGAAGAAAGAGAAGGAGAAGAAGAAGGAGAAGGAGAAGGAGAAGGAGAAGAAGTAGTAGTTCGAAGGGGTCCTGGAGGTCATCTAGTCCAACCCCCACCCCGCTCAGGCAGGGAATGCTACACCATTTCACACAATCTCTTCTTGAAAACCTCCAGTGATGGAGAATTCATAACTTCTGGAGACAAGGAGTTCCACTGGTTAATTGTCCTCACTGTTAAGAAGTTTCTCCTTAGTTCTAGGTTGCTTCTCTCTTTGGTAAGTTTCCATCCGTTGCTTCTTGTCCTGCCTTCGGGCGCTTTGGAGAATAGCTTGACTCCCTCTTCTTTGGGGCAGCCCCTGAGATACTGGAAGACTGCTTTCATGTCCCCCCTCGTCCTTCTCTTCATTAAATGTGTTCATTTAGTGAGCGTTCGAAACTACAACGCGCTGGAAAAAAAGTGTCTTATGGCTGTTTTTCACACTTACGACCGTGGTTAGCGTCCCCAGGGTCCCGTGATCCAACTTCAGACCCTCGGCAACTGACTCCTCTTTACGACGGCCGCAGCCTCCCCTGGTCACACGATCCCCTTTTGCGACCTTCTGATCAAGAAAGTCAACGGGGAAGGCAGCTTCACTTCGCAACGATGCGACGGATTTAACCAGCCCAGTGATTCACTTAACAACTGCGGCCAAGAAAGGTCGTAAAACGGGGCAAAGCTCAATTAATGAACGTCTTGCTGAGCAAGGGAAATCGTGGGCTCAATTGTGGCCGTACATTGAGGGCTTCGGGATTCAGCCGAAATACGTATTTTCAACCTCAGCTTTACAGATTGGGGAGGGAAATGAAAAAAAACGGCACGGCTGTCATTCAGCCACCGGGCCAGCAAATTTGGCCGGAGAAGCCACGCAAGAACACTGGAGAATCCACAGCTTGCCAGTCAGGGGGTTATGACTCATCTAGCACCGTAATGGTGGAGGAATTCTGGGAGTTGAAGTCCACAAAAGGGCCATGTTTGAAGACGCCTGTTTTAGATTATGCTTCTTGGTGGCCCAAGGCAACCTCGCCTGATGCAATGCAAGCCAGAGTGATTTTTTTTTTACCTGTCAAAAGCTATTCTGCTGATTGCCTACGATTTACTCAGGTGAGACGTCAGGAAGAGGAGGAGGAGGAGGAGGAGGAGGATAAGGGGAGGGGGAGGACCCCCAACTTTCTGCAGCAGGGCTTCCAAAATTAGTCTTGCCTCTACACCTTTGGGAGATCCACCGGCATTACATTTCCAAGCAGTTCGAATAACAGATCCAGTAACCTTCTCAGGCATCTTCCAGCAATGAGGAGGTTGGGGGGGGGGTCAGGTTCATTCCAGTCCCTCCATAGCAGCACATTCCGTCCAGAGAAAGCCAAGGCGGCCACGGGGCCACGTCCTACCCACCCCCTCCCAGCAGGCCCCACACACACACACTCTTTCCTTGCAAGATGCATTGGCTGGGCCTCAGTTCTTACACTCCTCCCACCCACGGAGGGGCACTTCAATTTTCACTGTGGACTCTCCCAGGTCCTACGAGCACTTTTGAGAAGCTGTGAGAGAGAGATGACGGAGCCAGCCAAACCCATGTGCAAGTACCCGGGTGGTCTTCGGGCCCAAGAGTAACTACTACCTTACCGCTAACTAGAAAATGCCACCGCTGAGTAAAAGGCCAACACAATCCTAGGCTGCATTAACAGAGGGACAGAATCGAGATCAGGTGAAGCAGTGGTCCCCAACCTCCGGGCTTTGCAAATGGGGTGAGCGAGCGGCGGGCCAGCCCCATTTGCAGTTGATGTGAAGGGTTAATACCACTTTACAATGCCTTGGTAAGGCCACACTTGGAATACGGCATCCAGTTCTGGTCATCGTGATGTAAAAAGGATCTTGAGACTCTAGAGTGCAGAGAAGAGCAACAAAGATGATTGGGGGGACTGGAGGCTAAAACATATAAGGAACGGTTGCTGGAATTGGGGATGTCCAGTTTAATGAAGAGAAGTACGAGGGGGGACAGGATAGCAGTGTTCCAATATCTCAGGGGCTGCCCCAAAGAAGAGGGAGTCAAGCTATTCTCCAAAGCACCTGAAAGCAGGACAAGAAGCAACGGATGGAAACTAGTCAAGGAGAGAAGCAACCTGGAATTAAGGAGAAACTTCCCGACAGTTGGAGCAATCAACCAGTGGAACAACCTGCCTCCAGAAGCGGTGAATGCTCCAACACTGGAAGTTTTTAAGAAGAGACTGGACGGCCCTTTGTCTGAAATGTTATAGGGTTTCCTGCCTGAGCAGGGGGTTGGACTAGATGACCTCCAAGGTCCCTTCCAACTCTGTTATTCTGATATTCTGTATGGAAGTGTCTCCTCCTTGAGTAGGGGGTTGGACTAGATGACCTCCAAGGTCCCTTCCAACTCTGTTATTCTGCATTAGGGGAGCCAGAAACGTGCTGGATAACAACTTCCATCTGCTTCAGAGCTAGGCACAAGGGTGGCCCTCTACTGCAGGGATCTCCACGCTTGGCAAACTTTTAAGGCCGGCAGACTTCAACTCCCAGAATTCCCCAGCCCGCACACGCTGGCTGGGGAATTCCGGGAGTTGAAGCCCACCAGACTTAAAAGTTGCCAACCTTGGAGACCCCCGCTCTAGTCCACTTCCGGAGGGGTCACCACATTCCCTGCTTTCCAGCTGAACCAAAAAAAAAAAGGATTCAACCGAGTGTGCAGTTTCATCTTGGTTTGGCTCATCGAAAAGGTAACTGTGATCAGCTTCAGGACACTTTCGCCCGACGCGAAACAAGCCAAGAAAGCTAAAAAAAAAAAAAAGCCAGCAAAAGGGGAAACGGTCCGTCTTGCTTCCCCGGCTGGCTGTGTGAGGAGGGGTCTCTGTGTGTCCCCCGTCTTCCACAGTCCCCCCCCGCCACCAATTCCCCCCCCTTTCTGGGGATCTCCGGAGGATGACAGATGACCGAATCCTCAGATTAACTGCTCTCCAAATCCAGAGTCATGTTGGGTGTCCAACGTCAGCACAAGCCATCAATCTCGGGCGGGAGGGGGGGAGCTGCTGGGGACCATGGGCTCCCCTCCCTCTCCTTCCCCTCCGCAGGCAGGCAGTTCATTTCTACTTCATTACTTCCAGGCGGCAGCGAACCGGCAAGTGTCTGAGTTACCAGCTTGACTGCACAGCCACGATGCATTATTTACCAGGCCGACAGCTGCGCTGAGTTCGAGAGAGGCGGCTGCCCACGGGATGCTCCAGCTCCTCTTGCAAAGGGGGCAGCAGGAGGAGGATTGGGCCCAGGTCCCTGCCCTCCCCACAAAAGGACGGGGAACCCCATCCAGGCTTGTTTCAATCTCCTGGCGGGAGGGGGTGAACTGACCCCAGCACTCACTCACGGGGCCATTCATACATACATATTTGCTCCACAATCCTTCTCACAAGTAGACTTCCAGAGGCAACCTGGGCCAGCGTGGGGTTTGATTCGCCCACAGCGTGGACTAGCAACATGCGGCACGCCAGAGCCCGTCTAGCACAGTAGCTTTGCGGCCAGACTGAAGCAGCCCTTAAATTCGGTGCAGGGAAGACCAACACGCACAGGACATTCCCTTCCAGCACTGACGACATTACCTAGTTGGGTAATGAAAGGTCTGCAAGAAAACAACCCAGCTCAGAGAGCACCAAGGACGGATGGATGGATGGATGGATGGAAGGCAGGGAGGGAGGAAGGAAGCGAGGGAGGAAGGAAGGGAGGAAGGAAGGAAGGAAAGAAGGAAGGAAGGAAGGAAGGAAGGAAGGAAGGAAGGAAGGAAGGAAGGAAGGAAGGAAGGAAGGAAGGAAGGAAGGAAGGGTGGATCACTGATAATGTTACCTATTGGGTAATGAAACATTTGCAAGAAAGCTCAGAGAGCAGCAAGGGCCCCATAGTTGTTCTCCTCATTCTCCTCCTCCTCCTCCTCCTCCTCCTCTTCCACTTCTCCTCCTCCTCTTCCTCTTCCTCCTCCTCCTCTTCCACCTTCTCCTCCTGCTCCTCTTCCACCTTCTCCTCCTCCTCCTCTTCCAACCTCTCCTCCTGGTACTGCGCTACTCGGAACATCTTACATTTTAAGGAGATGCCTGGTAGATACCTAGGATGCTGGCAGCAGCCCGTGTCAACCGTTAGTGCCAGTCAATTTGAGTGTTCAGTTGACTGAATTTCATGTTTCATGGATAAAGGTTTTAAATAATGACGAAAACAACAACAACAATAATGTTGGAAGGCACCTTGGAGGTCATCTAGTCCAACCCCCTGCTCAGGCAGGAAACCCTACACCATTTCAGACCAATGGCTGTCCAGTCTCTTCTTAAAAACTCCCAGTGTTGGAGCATTCACCACTTCTAGAGGCAAGTTGTTCCACTGGTTAATTGTTCCAACTGTCAGGAAATTCCTCCTTAGTTCCAGGTTGCTTCTCTCCTTGACTAGTTTCCATCTGTTGCTTCTTGTCCTGCCTTCTGGTGCTTTGGAGAATAGCTTGACTGCCTCTTCTTTGGGGCAGCCCCTGAGATACTGGAAGGCTGCTATGATGTCCCCCCTGGTCCTTCTCTTCATTAGACTAGACCAGGGGTAGGCAGCCTCGGCTCTTTTATGACTCATGGACTTCAACTCCCAGAATTCCTGAGCCAGCCAAGCTGGCTCAGGAATTCTGGGAGTTGAAGTCCATGAGTCATAAAAGAGCCGAGGTTGCCTACCCCTGGACTAGACAGACCCAATTCCAGCAACCGTTCCTCGTATGTTTTAGCCTCCAGTCCCCTGATCCTCTTGGTTGCTCTTCTCTGCACTCTTTCCAGAGTCTCAACATCCTTTTACATCATGGTGAGCAATCAAGTTTTCTTTTTTTGCTTTCTTTTCAACAAAGCAGGCTAATCACCAACCGTACTAACCCGAAGCCAGCACGACTCGCTTCATGGTGGATGCCAAGATGAGGTAGCTGCTTCCGACTTTTCGTGGAAGTTTCAGGAATCCTGCTTCCAAGATCATCTTCTGAGACTGGCTGTCCCCCAGGTCTGCCCTCCCCCTCCCCCTCTCCCAGGTAAGGCAGGTGGACAAACAATGGGAGAAAGCCATGGATCCGATCAAGTACCTTTCCTTTCCTGGGCTCTAGAAAGAGTGCAGAGAAGAGCAACTAAGAGGATCAAAGGCCTGGAGACTAAAACATACGAAGAACGGCTGCGGGATTTGGGTTTGGCTAGTCTAAAGAAAAGAAGAAATAGGGGAGACATGATAGCGGCGTTCCAGTATCTCAGGGGCTGCCCCAAAGAAGAGGGAGTCAAGCTATGCCCCAAAGCACCAGAGGGCAGGACAAGAAACAATGGTTGGAAGCTGACCAAAGAGAGAAGCAACCTGGAATTAAGGAGAAACTTCCTGACACTGAGGACAATTAACCAGTGGAACAGAAGTTACCACCAGAAATCCTGGGCGATCCATCACTGGAGGTTTTTAAGAAGAGGCTGGACAATCACCTGTCTGAGATGGTATAGGACAGACATGTCAAACACAAGGCTCGGAGGCCGGATCCGGCCCACAAAGTGGTTTCATGCGGCCCGCAAAGCCATCCTGGAGACAGTGAGGGAACGGCCCCCACTGCCTTGGCCCTGACCCAGAGACCCTCCTTCTGCCAGAGACCCTCAGATCTGTCCCACTCCTGCCCAGGCCCCCATAGGCACCCTTGATGCCAACGATGTAGAGCTGGCCACGCCCACCCAGTAGGCCATACGCACTCTAGCCACGCCCACCCAGTAGGCCACACCCACCCAGCCCCCTGAGGGCAACCATAATGCTGATGCGGCCCTCAATGAAATTGAGTTTGACACCCCTGGTATAGGACCTCCTGCTTGAGCAGAGGGCTGGACTAGAAGACCTCCAAGGTCCCTTCCAGCATGTATTCTATTCTAAATGATCAAGGAGAGAAGCAACCTGGAATTAAGGAGAGACTTGCTAACAGTGAGGACAATTAACCAGCGGAACAGCTTGCCACCAGAAATTGTGGGCGCTCCATCACTGGAAGCTTTTAAGAAGAGGCTGGACAGCCATTTGTCTGGGATGATCTAGGGTCTCCTGCCTGAGCAGGGGGTTGGACTAGATGACCTCCAAGGTCTCTTCCAACTCTTGTTATTCTGACTCCCTAGCTTGGAAACCTTGCTGACTCAGGTGCCACAAAATCGTTTAGAGGCATGAAATATAAAAATGAACAAGACACCGACATAGATCACAAACCCAGCCAGAGACTCAGGCACGGCTGCATTCTGCAAAATTGGCAGAAATTGGCAGAACATTTTCTGAAAACGCTTCCGCAGGAGGGCAGCACCCCCACCCCCCCGCGGGGAAACTTTATCGGTTTCACCCTCTTTTGCTTTGGATAATGTCGACTGGCCTGCAGTGAAATTAAGCCGTAGTATCCCTTTTCGGACCGAGTTGCTTC
>NC_138204.1:216183675-216287601 GCF_964194415.1 Vipera berus | reverse complement strand
ACAGCGAAAAGAAATAATCAGTGGAACGGCTTGCCTCCAGAGGTTGTGGATGCTCCAACACTGGAAGTTTTTAAGAAGAGAATGGACAGCCATTTGCCTGAAATGTTATAGGTTCTCCTGCTTGAGCACTTACCAAACTTATCAAATCAAGATCCAACCTAGAATTAAGGAGAAATTGCCTGGCAGTTGGAACAATCAATCGCTGAAATGGCTTGCCTCCAGAAGTTGTGAAGAGTCCATCACTGGAGATTTTTTTCCAGAAGAGACAGGGCAGTTATTTGACCTGGATGGTAGAGGGTCTCCTGCTTGAGCATGGGGTTGGACTAGATGACCTCCAAGGTCCCTGCCAGCTGCTATTCTGTTATTCTATAATCCCGGATCAATTAATCGGTGGAACGGCTTCCTTCCAGAAGTTGTGGGTGCTCCATCACTGCAGGCTTTTGAGAAGAGACTGGACAGCCACTTGTCTAGAATGGTACAGCATCTCCTGCTTGAGCAGGGGGCTGGACTAGAGGACCTCCAAGGTCCCTTCCAAGGCGGACATTCTGTTACTCTGTTAACTGAGAGATAGATAAAGGAAGCAAGACTTTTCACAAAGTCTCCCCCCACGGCCCCAACGATGACCTACCCAAATGGATGAATGGGTAGACAGGGCAGGGTGAAAGCGATACAGGCAGTCCTCATCTTGCAACCGTCCGTTTAGCGACCGTTCACAAAGTTACAATGTTCACTGAAATAAGTGAGCCGTGTCCGTTTTTCACACTTACAACCGTTGCAGCATTCTCCCCCCCCCCGGGTCACATGATTTACATTCAGACGCTTGGCAGCTGACTCGCATTTATGACAGTCCCGGGGGAGGTCACGCGGTCTCCTTTTATGACCTTCTGACAAGCAAAGTCAATGGGGATGTCAATGCTGCAAACACTGACATGTTTTTGCACTGACAATATAAGAAGACAACCTGTTACTTTAATTGCTTCATTTGGGAGGGAGGAATCACCCGGAAGTTTTGATAAGATTGCAAAAGCCCGGGTACAGAATGGGAAGTGAAACCTCACATGTAAAAACTAATTGGATAATGTGATTTATGACGTGTAGGTAAGGGCAGAGGGGATTGTGTGTGTGTTACAATGGGTTTGGGCGGTGGAGATTTCAGATTCTGGCATCCTTCCATGAGTGCCGATGGTTCGTTTCGTTATTAAGACTTTGAGATAAACAATGTTTGCATTTTATTTGAACTGTCTCATTTATCGGAAGCATGACAGGGGAAGCCAGGTTCACTTAACAACCGGGTTGCTAACTTAACAACCGCAGGGATTCCCTTAAGAACGGTGGCAGGAAAGGTCATTAAAAACAGAGCAAAAGTTATTTGAGAACTCTCTCACTTAGCGACATAGATTCGGGGCTTCGCTGTGCTCAAGGACTACCTGCATTGAGCGGCCAGAGGCGCATCAGCCATGGAGGACAAGGCGAAGCCTGCGCAAAGAGCATTAAGGCGGCGGGGGGTGTGTGTGTATGTGTGTGGAATGGCCACTCTCCTCCTCCGCCCTGTTGCTTTTCCTCTGAAGGCTTTGCTAAGTAACCTATTCCCTTTACATTTGGGTCACCGGATGGGGGAGATGGGGCAGGAGCCCCCCCCCCCCGTGGCACCACTCAAAAGAGCCGGAGACGGATGAAACGCAACTTGACTTGAACCAAGGCAGAGGGAGCTTGATGTGACACGGCAGCTGAGGCTTTTGTGTTTTTTTTTTTGTTGTTTTTTTAAAAAGAGCTTGGTGATGGGGTTTTGTTTTGCTCGGCACTCTGGAGGACGCAACCGAAGGTTTTTCTCCTTTTTTTAAAAAAAAAATGAAATACAATAAAATAAAAGAGAGAGAGAGAAAAAAAAGTTACCAAGCAAATCCGAACGAGGTCAGAGAGGGAGGCATTTTTTCCACAACTGACGGGGGAGAGCATCAGAGCCCAGGAAAAAAAAAGCAAAATCGGAAGACGCTCGGCTTCTCCCCAAACAACTCATTTGCGTCTTGGGGGGGCTGGGGGTGGCGTCTGACGGGTTTTTTTAAAAGCCGAAGTCTGCAATTAAAATACTTTTTATCGGGAAACCCAGGGAGGACGAAAGACGGGGAAACAGCCCACGGAGCTGCACAAAGCCTCTGGAGATTCTCAGCCGACGGTGGTCCCAAAAGTGACTTTGCAAGAGGCAACTGGACTGGCTTCGTTTTTCCTCGAAGCTGAAGAAGCTTCTGGGACGGGAAGCGAAACGTCTTCAAAGAAAAACAAGAAACTCCAGTTGCCTCTTGAAAAAAAGCACCTCTGGGGGAGCCGTGCAAAAGTTCTGGAATATCGAGGCTGAAAAACAAGATCAGGAGAAGCAGAGATGCCGAGCCCGGGGGGGGGGGGAGCGGGGGGGGGACTCTGCCAACCGAGAGAGCAGGGCACCTGCCCCAGAGGAGCACAAGGGGGTTCCCGCACCGTTTACCGGGGGGGGGGGCAACCTGGCAATGGCTCTGAAAGAAAATGATAAAACGTGAGTTTAAACATGCTAGGGATGAACACGTGTCCATCATCTGATGAAAGAAAGAAAGAAAGAAAGAAAGAAAGAAAGAAAGAAAGAAAGAAAGAAAGAAAGAAAGAAAGAAAGAAAGAAAGAAAGAAAGAAAGAAAGAAAGAAAGAAAGAAAGAAAGAAAGAAAGAAAGAAAGAAAGAAAGAAAGAAAGAAAGAAAGAAAGAAAGAAAGAAAGAGGAGGTAGTAAGCTGAGGACTACCTGTATTTGGAAATCATTTCCACTCTCTTATTAGCAGCTCTGTTGTGGAAATAGTGAGATGGGGAGGGAGGGAGGGAGGGAGGGAGGGAGGGAGGGAGGGAGAGAGAGAGAGAGAGAGAGAGAGAGAGAGAGAGAGAGAGAGAGAGAGAGAGAGAGAGAGAGAGAGAGAGAGAAAGAAAGGAAGGAAGGAAGGAAGGAAGGAAGGAAGGAAGGAAGGAGGGAGGGAGGGAGGGAGGGAGGGAGGGAGGGAGGGAGGGAGGGAGGAAGATGAGAGAAAGAAAGAAAGAAAGAAAGAAAGAAAGAAAGAAAGAAAGAAAGAAAGAAAGAAAGAAAGAAAGAAAGAAAGAAAGAAAGAAAGAAAGAAAGAAAGAAAGAAAGAAAGGAGGGAGGGAGGGAAGGCCAGAGAGAGAGAGAGAGAACCAAAAACTTGGTGACTTAGGACTTAGCTCTTTTTCTACCATCTTCAGGGTGTATTTCTCCCCCCCCCCCTTATTTCCAGGGAAGCAACGGCCGTTTTCTGAACGAAGCGACAGCTAACAACTCCGAGAGCCCCTTTGCCGCCGCCAGACGCGGGAAATCTACTGCGGTGGGACGGGCATTTCCTGGCCATTCGTCTTGAGCCGATTAGCTGGTTGAGAGAGGCCGAAGGAGGAGGGAGACGCGCACCTCCCCGAGGACGGCGGGGAGAGCCCAGAGCAGGGACCCAGCCGCCTAAATTTATACCCGTTTTCTTTTAAAACAAATAAACAGATGAATAACCGGCTGGAAGGATTGACGCCCTGTCGCAAGTGGGAGTTTTAACGTCTTGATTTCATGCTAATATTCTCCATTACATTTTATAGCAAAGCCCGACTTTATTTATGGGCCTTCGCTCAGGCGGCCCTCCGTGGAAGCTGCAAGGAAGGGGCTGCCCCAAAGAAGAGGCGGGGGTCACGCTATTCTCCAAAGCACCAGAGGCCGGTCTGGCGTTTCTCTCGAAGACGTTTCACTTCCCGGCCAAGAAGCTTCTTCAGCTCTGACTGGATGGTGGGGAATGGAAGGATTTATACCGGAATTGGGCATGTCTAGTCCAGGGGTAGGCAACCTCGGCTCTTTTATGCCTTGTGGACTTCAACTCCCAGAATTCCTCAGCCAGCCATGCTGAGGGGACAGGGAGAGGTTTCCAGAATTCTGGGAGTTGAAGTTCCCCCATGCTGGCTGAGGAATCCTGGGAGTTGAAGTCCACGAGTCATGAAGGGGCCATAGTTCCCCCATGCTGGCTCAGGAATTCTGGGAGTTCAAGTCCGAAAGTCATGAAGTTCCCCCATGCTGGCTCAGGAATTCTGGGAGTTGAAGTCCACGAGTCATGAAGGGCCCATAGTTCCCCATGTTGGCTGAGGAATTCTGGGAGTTGAAGTCTGCAAGTCATAAAGGGGCCATAGTTCCCCCATGTTGGCTGAGGAATTCTGGGAGTTGAAGTCCACAAGTCATCCAGGAGGCCATAGTTCTCCCATGCTGGCTGAGGAATTCTGGGAGTTAAAGTCCACGAGTCATGAGGGGGGTATAGTTCTCCCATGCTGGCTGAGGAATTCTGGGAGTTGAAGTCCGAAAGTCATGAAGTTCCCCCATGCTGGCTCAGGAATTCTGGGAGTTGAGGTCCATGAGTCATGAAGGGGCCATAGTTCCCCCATGCTGGCTCAGGAATTCTGGGAGTTAAAGTCCACAAGTCATGAAGGGCCCATAGTTCCCCATGTTGGCTGAGGAATTCTGGGAGTTGAAGTCCACCAGTCATGAAGGGGCCATAGTTCCCTCACGCTGCCTCAGGAATTCTGGGAGTTGAAGTCCAGGAGTCATAAAAGAGCCAAGGTGGCCTACCCCTGGTCTAGTTTAATGAAGAGAAGGACGAGGGATGACACGATAGCAGCCTTCCAATCTCTCAGGGGCTGCCCCAAAGAAGGAGGAGTCAAGCTATGCTGGCTGAGGAATTCTGGGAACTGAAGTCCACAAGTCATGAAAGGGCCACGTTTGAAGACCCCTGCTCTAAAAGAAGGCAAATGACCGGCTGTCTGCAAGGGGTATAAATCTTTCCATCCTCCCCCATCCGCTCGGAGCTGAAGAAGCTTCTTGGAGGAGAAGCGAAACCTCTTCAAGGAAAAACCAGAAAAGTCCAGTTGCCTCCTGGGAAAAAAAGCACCTTTGGGATACATCCTGGGATCTTGGGAGGCAGGATGGATGTTCTGCATCTGGAGCAGGGAGGGGGGGGCAAAAACCTTGAGCAGCTAGGCTCTCTCCCTTTTTTGCCAGCTGTATCGACTCCACACCATTTGCTCATTAGCCCTCCTTCCCAATCAGGCCGGGTGAGATGAAAAGAATAACCAGAGCTGGAAGGGGCCTTGGAGGTCGTCTAGTCCAACCCCCCTCCCCCCGGTTCAAACGGCAGGAGACCCTGTGCCATTTCGGACAGAAGGTGGCTGTCCACTCTCTTCTTAAAAGCTTCCAGTGACGGAGCGCCCATGATTTCTGGTGGCCAGCTGTTCCGCTGGTTGATTGTCCTCACTGTCAGGAAGTTTCTCCTTAATTCCAGGTTGCTTCTCTCCTTGGTCAGTTTCCATCCACTGTTTCTCGTCTTTATTACTGGTGCTTTAGAGCAGGGGTCTTCAAACTTGGCCCTTTTATGACTTGTGGACTTTAACTCCCAGAATTCCTTTGCTGGCTGAGGAATTCTGGGAGTTGAAGTCCACAAGTCATAAAAGGGCCAAGTTTGAAGACCCCTGCTTTAGAGAATAATGTGACCCCCTCCTCTTCTTGGCGGCAGCCCCTCAGATACTGGAACGCTGCTATCGTGTCTCCCCTATTTCTTCTTTTCTTTAGACTAGCCAAACCCAAGTCCTGCAGCCGTTCTTCATATGTCTTAGTCTCCAGGCCTTGGATCCTCTTAGTTGCTCTTCTCTGAATTTTCTCCAAAGTCTCAACATCTTTTTTTGTGCTATGGTGATCAAGTCGTTACAGGCAGTCATGCCCCCCCTCCCCCAAAAATGGGTACCAGTAGCTGCCATTTCGAAGCAAACATCCCACGGTCCATTAGCGCTTCCCCCCCCAAAAGTAGTCAAAACCCACAGATTATTGGGGAAGCGCTAATTAACACAGCTCTAACGATACATAAAAAGGCCAGCCTCTGACTCTTCTGATAATTTATTCCAGATTCAAGGAACGCTGCCGCAGCCTTTGGCCTCCCTCTGCCTAATTCAGCATTTTCGGAATTTTTCCTTAGGAAAGCAAGCCCCCCCCCCCCCCGGTTGGCGCTGCTCCGGTGCCCTTTTTGCAGGGTTTGGGGTAGTAAAACAACAAACGACACTCCAGCCCCAGACCGCAACCTCCTCCTTGCTGTAGGCCTACACTGGCCCGCTTAATACAGGTAGTCCTCATCTTACAACAACCATTGAGCCCCAGTAAGCCAACACAGTGCTAGGCTGCATCGACAGGAGGGATAGAATCGAGATCATGAGAAGTGATACTACAGCTTTACAATGCCTTGGTAAGGCCACACTTGGATCCTGGGTCTAGTTTTGGTCCCCACGATGTAAAAAAGATGTTGAGACTCTAGAAAGACTGCAGAGAAGAGCAACAAAGATGATCAGGGGACTGGAGGCTAAAACATACGAAGAACGGTTGCTGGAATTGGGTATGTCTAGTTTAATGAAGAGAAGGACGAGGGGAGACATGATAGCAGTGTTCCAGTATCTCAGGGGCTGCCCCAAAGACCCCGGGACGCTGCAGCCGTTATAAATGTGAGTCAGTTGTCATGTCTCTGGGAATGTAGATCACGTGACTGCAGGGGAGGCTGCGACGGTCGTTAAGTGTGAAAAAACGCTACTAAGTCCATCTTTTCAGTGCCATCGTAACTTCGAATGGTCACTGAATCGTGGACGATTCAGGTGAAGATTTAAGATCTACCCAATGCTCCCAGCAGCCCAGCAGCTCAGCCCCCTCCCAGTTGCTCCATTCAGCCTCCTGATAACGTGGCGGCGGCTCGTTTCACATAAAACATGGAGGCATTTTCCCAGCCCCTTAACATCTTCCTAAGCAGCTGTGTTACACGAGGCCTATTTTACAGCCCTTCACTAAATTAAGACCGCCAATCAATGGTGAAATTACCTGGCCAAGGGAAAATTATGTTCAAGGCCAGGAGGGGAGTGGGGGGGGGGTGAGGAAGGGTGATGCATTATCGCCTTTTGGCCTCATGTCCCTAAATTGGAAAGCCGCACTTTTAACCGGGTAAAGGACTCAAAATCCCGAGATAAAGGATGCCACTGGATGTTCTCGCTGAGCTGACGATCGCCTCCTCCGGATGAGAGCCAGCATAAAACTGTAATTTCAGAGGCTGAAAAATGTCTAGGAACGTCAATCTTCCGCTCTTCGGGACTCTCGTTTAGTGGCTGCAAAGGACCGTGCTCTGAAAAGCAGCAGCAAGGCCAACTTCTGCTGATGAAGGTGGGGGGGGGGGGCAGGGAAAGGAGTTATCCTGGGTGAAAGGCCCTCTCAATTCCTGGCAAATAGATGGGGAAGAAATGGAGGTGGTGACAGATTTTATTTTCCTGGGCTCCAAGATCACCACAGATGGGGACTTTAGCCAAGAAATTAAAAGACGCTTGCTCCTGGGGAGGAAAGCTATGGCAAATCTAGACAGCACACTAAAAAGCAGAGACATCACCCTGTCAACAAAAGTGCGTATAGTCAAGGCTATGGTCTTCCCAGTTGCAATGTATGGCAGTGAAAGCTGGACCATAAGAAAGGCTGAGCGCCAAAGAATGGAGGCCTTTGAACTCTGGTGCTGGAGAAGACTCCTGCGAGTCCCTCGGACTGCAAGGCGATCCAACCGGTCAGTCCTAGAGGAGATCAACCCTGACTGCTCTGTAGAAGGCCAGATCCTGAAGGTGAAACTCAAATCCTTTGGCCACCTTATGAGAAGGAAAGACTCACTGGAGAAGAGCCTCATGCTGGGAAAGGTGGAGGGCAAGAGAAGAAGGGGACGACAGAGAATGAGGTGGCTGGATGGAGTCACTGAAGCAGTAGGCGTGAACTTAAATGGACTCCAGAAGATGGTAGAGGACAGGAAGGCCTGGAGGAACGTTGTCCATGGGGTCGCGATGGGTCGGACACGACTTCGCAACTAACAACAAGGACACACACACACACCCGGGATGCTGCAACCGCCATAAATGCATCCAAGCCCCCACATTTTGATCAGGTGACGGTGAGGAGGCTCTGACGGTCGTAAGTGTGAGGACCAGCCATCACCTTTTTTTTCAGTGCCGTTTGAACCGTCGTTAAAGGACTGGTCAGTAAGTCGAGGACTGCCTGCATATCACAATTTGTATGCGTGACATTTCTACGTTGGCTGCAGCTGCTCTTCATGCATCTACTTTGTAGTGCAGATAGTCCTCAACTTACAACCATTGAGCCCAACATTTCCATCGTTAAGTGAGACATTTATTAAGTGAGCTTTGCCACTAACAACAACAACAACAACCCTTTCTACATTTAGATCCCAATCAGCCCTCCAAATATTTTTCTTTCTTCTTTTTTTCTTTTTTTTGGGGGGTGGGGGTGGGGGTTAGGGAAGAGACGGATGACGACCCCAATAAGTGTGCAAAAATGAGCGACCCCAGACTGGAAATCACTTGCAACACCAACAATGCGGCAGTCAAGATCCCTAAGCCATCAGTGAACCTTGAAAGTTCTAGCAGGGACTTCCCACAGGCAGTCCTCGACTTACGACGGTTCATTTAGTGACAGTTCAAAGCGACAATGGTACTGGGGGAAAAAATTAACTTATGACCATTTTTCACACTTACGAGCGTTGCGGCACACACACACACAAACACACACACACCGCGATCCCGATCAAAATTCACACGCTTGGCAACTGACTCGTATTTATGACGGTTGCACAATGTCCCGGTGTCATGTGATCCCATTTTGCGAAGCCAAGTCAATGGGGAAGCCGGATTCATTTAACAACCGCCTTGCGAACTATAGTGATTCACTTAACAACTGGGGCAAGGAAGCTCACAAAATGGAGATCAATTGTGGTCGTTAAGTCAAGGACTACCAATATTGAGGATGCTGCAACGGTCGTAAAGAGTTAAAAACTGATCACAGGTCACTTTGAGCGGTCACTAAACGAATGGTTGTTAAGTCGAGGACCACCTGGATAATGTGGAAGGGGGCATCGGCGTGGCCAGTGAGATGGCTGGCGAGAAAGGTCATAAAAAGGGGCAAAAAAATCACTTAACAACTCTCACTTAACAACAGACGTTTTGGGGCTCAATTCTGGGCGTAACTCAAGGACGCCCTATATTTCAAAATCCTTAATCCTAAAGGCAATGTGGGAATTGGCACTTTTTATGCAAAGAAAAACTGGGGGATGGAGGGAAAAGAGAAGAAAAGGGAGACAAAATATTTTTTTATTTCAGCAAATTTCCCGGAAAGGGTTAGGGCCAATTTAACCAAATGCACAGGTATAGTATAGGGCAGGGGTCTTCAAACTTGGCCCTTTTATGACTCATGGACTTCAACTCCCAGAATTCCTCAGCCAGGCACGCTGGCTGAGGAATTATGGGAGTTGAAGTCCATGAGTCATAAAAGGGCTGAGTTTGAAGACCCCTGGTATAGGGGGTACCTTGCTCAACAGTAGCAAACTGTGAGAGAGATCTCGGAGTCCTAGTGGATGATCCCTTAGATATGAGCCAGCCGTGTGCTGCAGCTGCCAAAAAGGCCAACACAGTCCTTAGGCTGCATTAACAGAGGGATAGAATCAAGATCAGGTGAAGTATTAATACCACTTTACAAGGCCTTGGTAAGGCCACACCAGGAATACGGCATCCGGTTTTGGTCACCACGATGTAAAAAAGATGTTGAGACTCTGGAAAGAGGGCAGAGAAGAGCAACAAAGATGATCGGGGGACTGGAGGCTAAAACATACAAGGAACGGTTGCTGGAATTGGGTATGTCTAGTTTAATGAAGAGAAGGACTAAGGGGGGACATAATAGCAGCCTTCCAGTATCTCAGGGGCTGCCCCAAAGAAGAGGGAGTCAAGCTATTCTCCAAAGCACCCGAAGGCAGGACGAGAAGCAACGGATGGAAACCAATCAAGGAGAGAAGCAACCTGGAACTAAGGAGAAATTTCCTGACAGTCGGAACAATTAACCAGTGGAACAACCTGCCTCCAGAAGCGGTGAATGCTCCAACCTTGGAAGTTTTTAAGAAGAAAGAGACTGGACAGTCACTTGTCTGGGATGGTGTAGGGTTTCCTGCCTGAGCAGGGGGTTGGACTAGATGACCTCCAAAGTCCCTTCCAACGTTGTTGTTCTTGTTGTTGTTATCATCCTCCTCCCTGCCTCACCCAGGGATGGCTGGGGAAGCTCCAGTTGCAACATGTTAGGTGTAGGATGCTTTCAGCTTTTCCTCCCACCGAAGAGAGAAGAAAAAGAGACGGGCCAAGCATTTCACCCAGGATAACTCCTTCCCCCGAGAGCCCACCCCCACCCCCAAAGTGGACTGCGAGGAGGAGGAGGAGGAGGCAGGACAGCGGCCCAGTCCAAACCCTTGGCTTTGTCTCAGGGAGAGAAGGCGTCTACACGCCATTAAAGCCGCAGCTCTTGAAAACGTTGCTGGGGCTGCAAAGGCAGCCAAGAAAGCAGAACTGCCTCGCAGGCTAATGGCCTCCATGGAATCAGGGGAGAGGAAATGCTTGCGAGCGGAGAGGGCGGGGGGGGGGGGGGAGACGCGCAGCCACCAGCTGAATCAGCATCCTTGGCAAGTGAGGCGGGGAGGAAGATTCTGCTTCGCCCCGAGAGAACCGGCTGGCGGCGGGTAAACCACTGCAGGTAGTCCTCAATCAATCAGAATAGAGCTGGGAGGGACCTCAGAGGTCTTCTAGTCCATCCCCCTGCTCAGGCAGGACATCCTAGACCAGGGGTCTTCAAACTTGGCCCTTTTATGACTTGTGGACTTCAACTCCCAGAATTCCTCAGCCAGCATGGCTGGCTGAGGAATTCTGGGAGTTGAAGTCCACAAGTCATAAAAGGGCCAAGTTTGAAGACCCCTGTCCTAGACCATCCCAAAGAAATGGCTGTCTGCTCTCTTCTTGAAAGCCTCCAATGATGGAGCGCCCACAACTTCTAGTGGCAAGCTGTTCCACTGGTTAACTGTCCTCACTGTTTGCAAATTTCCCCTGAGTTCCAGGTTGCTTCTCTCCTTGATGAGTTTTCCATCCGTTGCTTCTTTGTCCTGCCTTCAGGGGCTTTGGAGAAGAGCTTGACTGCCTCGTCTTCGGGGCAGCCCCTGAGATACTGGAAGGCTGCTATCCTGTCCCCCCTGGTCCTTCTTTTCTCCAGACTGGCCATCCCCAATTCCTGCAGCCGTCCTGCATATGTTTTTGTCTCCAGGCCTTTAATCGTCTTAGTTGCTCTTCTCTGCACTCTTTCCAGAGTCTCAGCGTCTTTTTTTTTGCACTGTGGTGACCAAAACTGGATGCCGGATTCCAGGGCTGGCCCTACTAAGGCTTCATAAAGCGGTGCTAATACTTTGCGTGATGTTGGATTCTATGCCCCTGCTTATCCAGCCAAGGATTATAGGGTTAGAGAGAGACTCTGTTCTAGGATGGTATATAAGGTCTCCGGCCTCGAGCAAGGGGTTGGACTAGATTCTAGAAGACCTCCGAGGTCCCTTCCCACGCTGTTACTCTATTGCAGGGGTCCTCAGACTTGGCCACTTTCAGACTTGTGGGCTTCAACCCCCAGAATTCAAATCCGAAAGTGGCCACATTTGAGGACCCCTGCAGTCGCTAGAGGCAACAAACCCTTATCAATTTCGGACATGATCTTTGCAGCCCTTTGCATTTCCAATTCTCTCCTGCACGGGGCTAGGCAGACAAGCTGTAATTAAGCCAAGCTCGGCAATCTTTGGTTTACTACAGATCTGAAAAGAAGATCCGGGAAGGAGGGAGGGGAGAGGAACGGGACTCATTGGGAGACAAAACCCGGAGTCAAGCTGTTCTCCAAAGCGCCCGAAGGCAGATGTAGATGTTTGAATTGATGGTATTACAGATCTCGTTGCAGGATGGAAGCAGCTCCTAGTAAGGCCGTCTTTTGCAATTGACTGATGGCGAATTTGTCAATGCCGATGATGGTGTCCAAGTGGCGCTCCAGTTGTTTTGGGATTGCACCCAAGGCGCCTGTTACTATTGGTACCACCCTTGCTTGCCTTTGCCACAGTCTATTTCTATTTGTAGGTCTTCGTATTTTGTTGTCTTCTCCAGTTCTTTCTCGTCTATTCTGCTGTCTCCAGGCACTGCCACGTCCACTATCCAGACTTTTTTGTCTTTCTTATCGACAACTGTTAAGTCCGGGGTGTTATGTTGCAGGTGCTTGTCAGTTTGAATTCTGAAATCCCAGAGCAGTTTAACTTTATCATTCTCTATGACTTTCTCTATTTTATGATCCCACCAGTTCTTGCTTACAGGCAAATGGTATTTCTTGCAGATCTTCCAAGGCACCGCTGTTGCTACTTTGTCGTGCCGCTGCTTGTAGTCAGTCTGTGCGATCTTCTTGCAGCAGCTTTACTGGGTGGTCCACTGTTTCTTCAGCTTCTTTGCGCAGGTGGCACTTAACTGTTTGTTGCTGTCTTCTCCATTTTGACTTTGTATGCGTTTGTCCTTGTGGTCTTGTGCAGCCAGAATGAGTCCCTCCGTCTCTTTCTTCAACTTTCCTGCTCTTAGCCATTGCCAGGCCTCGTTATTATCTGCTTTCCCAGCTATTTTTTAATGGACTGGCCATGGAGTGCTTTGTCTTTCCATGCCTCTATTCTGTTCTTCATTGGGTCTTTCTTGTAGGCCAGTTTGGTCTCTCCAGTAGCCAGTAAGCCTTCCTGATATACTTACTTACTTATTTAATATACTAATTTATGTTGTTGTGGTGGTGGTAATTAAATGAGAAGCAAAGATGGAAGCTGGGCTTCTCTCTCATAAGCTCCTGCTCCTGGGAGGAAACAGCAAACGGGGAGTATACGTTGTCCTCCACTTATAACAATTCGTTCAGTGACCGTCCGAAGTTACGACGTCATTGAAAAAAATTGACTCACGACCGTTTTTTCACCCTTAGGACTGTAGCGGCATCCCAGCGGCCAGGGGATCGAAATTCAGGCGCTTGGCCACGGATTCATATTTATGACGGTCGCAGTGATTCCCCCCCCGCGCGCCCCCTCCCTTTTGCGATCTCCTGACCGGCAAAGTCAATGGGGCAAGCCAGCTTCGCTTAACAACCGGGTTACTAACTTACAACTGCAGCTCCACTTAACAACGGTGGCAGCCGGAAAAAGTCGTAAGCTGGGGCAAAACGCACCTCGCAAACCTCTCCCTTAACGACAGAAATGTGGGGGCTCCGTTGCGGTCGTTGAGCCGAGGACCTTCCGTCTTAGCCTTAAATTGAAACAAATGAAAGGGAAGGAAAAAACCCAGGCGGGGGGCTTCAGAGAGGGACCTGGCCTGATCTATTCATTTCTTTCTTTAAAGCAGGGGTCTTCCAACTTGGCCACTTTAAGACTTGTGGACTTCGACTCCCAGAATTCCTCAGCCAGCCCTCGAGGAATTTCTGGGAGTCGAAGTCCACAAGTCTTAAAGTGGCCAAGTTGGAAGACCCCTGCTTTAAACTTATATGCCGCCCATATAAGATTCTGGGTGGCTTGCAACCCACGAAACCAACACGATGAAGCATTAAAATTTTAAATATTAATACTAAAACTGTCTTAGAAATTACAGTAACGGTATAAATGGGTACATTCTTCCTTCCTCTGTTTATGGCACTTGGCACCAGCCCTGCCCAGCTGGACAGCTGGCAGCTCCCCACCAGAACTCGCCTCGCGGGAGAATTCAACCGTTCCCGCCGTCTGAAACGATTTCTAAAATGACTGCCATTTCCCTCGCTTGCATTCCGTCCCTCCTTCTGCATTCCTTTCTTTCGTGCCTCTGTTCCACCGTGTCTTCGTTATTAGGGGCGACTCTTCTCCCGCGGCGAGGTGGCCGAAGTGAGCTGTCCCAAAATCGTCTCCGCAGGAGGAGGGGGGGGTCCTTCGGGTGTGACGTGGCTAAAGCTTGAGGACCCCTGGCAGTTTTCTCTGACACATCGGAAGGCTTCTGGCTGGGAAGCGCAGACAGAAAAAAGATGCCGAGATTCCTCTTTTGCTGAAAGCTCACGGCCTTTTCATCTGGGGTCCTCTGCGCCCTTTTAATTCCAAAAGGGAACCGCGCGAGCCTCCGGCATGATGTGATTAAAAAAAAAACGTGCTGCTGCTGCTACACATTATATTTCATCTGCCTTCATAACACAGATTTAATAGCAGCCCAGACGCAAAGCAATCTTGTTTATCTCTGTGGTCCAGAGACAGGAGACGAGAACAGAGAAACACATTAAAATTACTGCTAATTCAGCATACACAAACACAAACGCGTTCTTGCACTGGGATTCTGGCAACTTACACAGCCCGGCCACAACCACATTGGTGAGGAAGCAAAAACACACACAAAACGGCTGAATGGGGAATGGAATGGAATGGAATGGAATGGAATGGAATGGAATGGAATAGAATAGAATAGAATAGAATAGAATAGAATAGAATAGAATAGAATAGAATAGAATAGAATAGAATAGAATAGAATAGAATAGAATAGAATAGAATAGAATAGAATAGAATAGAATAGAATAGAATAGAACCTTGGAGGTCTTCTAGTCCAGCCCCCTGCTCAAGCAGGAGAACCTACACCATCTCAGACAAGTGACTGTCCAGCCTCTTCTTAAAAACCTCCAGGTGATGGAGCACCCACAATTTCTGGGGGCAAGCTGTTCCACTGGTTGATTGTCCTCGCTGTCAGGAAGTTTCTCCTTAATTCCAGGTTGCTTCTCTCTGGTCAGTTTCCAACCGTTGCTTCTCGTCTTTCCGTCTGGTGCTTTGGAGAATAACATGACCCCCTCCTCTTCTTTGGGGCAGCCCCTCAAATACTGGAACGCTGCTATCATGCCTCCCCTATTTCTTCTTTTCTTTAGACTAGCCAGACCCGGGTCCCGTAGCCGTTCTTTGTATTGTCTTAGTCTCCAGGCCTTGGATCATCTTAGTTGCTCTTCTCTGCACTTTTTTTTCTTTTTTGTGATATGGTGACCAAGATTGGCTGCACTATTCCAGGTGTGGTCTAACTAGGGTTTTATAAAGCGGTACTAATACTTTGCGTGATCTTGATTCTGTGCCTCTGTTTATGGATTGTGTCGGCTTTTTTGGCTGCTGCTGCACATGGCTGGCTCATAGTCAAGGGATCGTCCACTAGGACTCCACTAGGTCCCTCTCACAGCTACTGTTTTTAATGTGTTTAATCTGTAAGTGTTTTAATCTTGTATTTTATATTTTAAATTTTATAGCAGGGATCCCCAACTCCAACCAAGGGTACAGGTTAGTGGCCTGTTAGAATCTGGGCCGTGCAAGCGGTGGGCAAATGAGCAAAGCTTCAACTGTGCATGCATGGGATCTAGGTTGCACGAGAAACCATTCCCCCCCCACTCACCCAGTCTGTGGAAAAATGGTCTTCCATGAAACCGGTCCCTGGCATTGCATGCCAAAACAACTAGACTGTTCTGTCCCAGCCTACTACGTAGGTCCTTGTTACTTCACAAGGCAGCCCCTAATTTAGCAGTAGACTGGATAAATAAACCCCTTTTATTGAAGTTACAGACCTTGTCCACAGAGCAGAGTACGAGCCAAAAGAAGAAATAACTCACTGGTAACATAAACAGACCATCATCTCTTGACACAGAGGTTCTTTGCAAAGGGTTGCCTCCAGCAACCAGCCCTGCCCACACATTCCCTTTTTGTTATGCAGCCCCCCAAGGCCTGGCTTCTCACTGCTTTCTCCTCCTCCCCTGGCTTCGCCCCATTGCCTCCCTCTGACCTACTCGTGTGACCTGTCCACGTTTGCCAGCGTCTCTGAGGTCTTCCAGCTGTGCTTCCTCCAAGTCTGACAGCCTCCCAGCACAGCTGGCCTTCAGCTTGACCAGGAGTGGAGGGGCCAGGTTCTTCCTCACTTTGTAAGTCCTGTAACTTATCAGAGCCTGACTCTGATGGCTCCCCAGGGCCTCCCCCCTCCTCCTCTGATTCCACGGACTCAGCAGCCAGGATGACAGGCTGGCATGGAATCACAACATAGACAAGTTCCCCCCACCTCCCACCCCGGTGCCATCACTCTTCGAAAGACCTAATTCCCACAGCCCTGTCTTATGTCTGAGGATATTTACCCTTGTAGTAGCGCTGTGTTGCTATTACCCTTCTCATCTTTCCCATTACCTTCTCCTACCGGTTTCTTATGATTATACAGGTCATCCATGACTTACCACCACAGTGGAGCCCAGAATTTATTCGGCGAAGTGACAAATCTGTTGAGTGAACTTTGCTAAGGGAACCACTGAGGGTTTTTTTAAGTTAGTAACACGGTTGTTACGTGAACCTGGCTTCCCCGTTGACTTGGCTTGTCAGGTCACAAAAGATGGTCAGGTGACCCTGGGACACGGCAACCGGCATAAATGTGAGTCGGTTGTCAGGGATCTGAAAAATGTAAGTCACGTGACCGTGGGGATACTCCAATGGTCCTTAAGTGAGAAAAGCAGTTGTAGGTCCCTTTTTTTCAGTGCCGTTGTAACTTCTGACGGTCACTAAATGAGCTGCTATAAGCAGAAGACTACCTGTAGTGTGTCTGTATTACTATTATCCTTCTCATCTTTCCTATTACCTTCTACTGGTATCTTATGATTATATTCCG
The DNA here is from genome assembly GCF_964194415.1 of Vipera berus. Classification (NCBI taxonomy): domain Eukaryota; kingdom Metazoa; phylum Chordata; class Lepidosauria; order Squamata; family Viperidae; genus Vipera; species Vipera berus. Next base: position 216,270,998 of record NC_138204.1, on the reverse strand, counting down.
TTGTTCTTTGTATGTAAACTGAGAGTTTCTGCACCAGAGACAAATTCCTTGTGTGTCCAATCACACTTGGCCAATAAAATGTATTCCATTCCATTCCTTATTCTAGTCTATTCCATTGTTCTGTTCTGTTCCACATTTTCTATTCTATTCTATTCTATTTCATTCCATTCCATATTCGATTCCATTCCATATTTTCTATTCTATTCTATTCTATTCTATTCTATTCTATTCTATTCTATTCTATTCTATTCTATTCTTGTGTTCTGTTCCTAATTCTATTCCATTCCATTCCTTATTCTTCTCTGCCCTGCCCTGCCCTGCCCTATCCTATCCACCCTATCCTATCCTATCCTATCCTATCCTATCTTATCCTATCCATTCTAATTCCTTGTGTGTCCAATCACACTTGGCCAATAAAATGTATTCCATTCCATTCCTTATTCTAGTCTATTCCATTCTTCTGTTCTGTTCTGTTCCGTTCCACATTTTCTATTCTATTCTATTTCATTCCATTCCATATTCGATTCCATTCCATATTTTCTATTCTATTCTATTCTATTCTATTCTATTCTATTCTATTCTATTCTATTCTATTCTATTCCAATTTCTATTCTATTCTATTCTATTCTATTCTATTCTATTCTATTCTTGTGTTCTGTTCCTAATTCTATTCCATTCCATTCCTTATTCTTCTCTGCCCTGCCCTGCCCTATCCTATCCACCCTATCCTATCCTATCCTATCCTATCTTATCCTATCCATTCTAATTCCTTGTGTGTCCAATCACACTTGGCCAATAAAATGTATTCCATTCCATTCCTTATTCTAGTCTATTCCATTCTTCTGTTCTGTTCTGTTCTGTTCCGTTCCACATTTTCTATTCTATTCTATTTCATTCCATTCCATATTCGATTCCATTCCATATTCGATCCCATTCCATATTTTCTATTCTATTCTATTCTATTCTATTCTATTCCATTCCATTCCATTCCATTCCATTCCATATTTCTATTCTATTCTATTCTATTCTATTCTATTCTATTCTATTCTATTCTATTCTATTCTAGTGTTCTGTTCCTAATTCTATTCCATTCCATTCCTTATTCTTCTGTGCCCTGCCCTGCCCTGCCCTATCCCATCCTATCCTATCCATTCTAATTCCAATGGCAGAAAGGTTGGGGACCGCTGTCTTGTACATAGCATGCCTTATTTTACTTGCAATGTTCCTGACACGAATCAACAGTCTCTGGATGCCACAGTCCGGGGGCCGCTGCCCACCAGAGGCAGTGGGAAAGTCAGCGTGTTCAGCATTTCCCCGCCTGCTCGAGGCGCACGGAGGAGAAAGGGGCCGCTCGCCACACGGTTAAGGGAATCGCTGGATCCGACAAAAAGGCTCACAGAAACTTCTGCCGCTTTTTAACTGCCACGCCAATCCCCAGCCCACCCTCCACGCATGAACGGCCGGTGTGCGCGCCTTGTGGGAGACGTGACGAGGGAGGGACACGGCACCACCTCGGTTGCATTTCGCAGTCCCCACCAGCCCCGGGGGGGGGGAAGGGGGGGAAGAGCATCCACACTGCTGAACAACGCAGTTTTGAATTCAATTAAAGTGATTATCTGTTGTGCCAAATAAATTGTGTACGGCATATATCCTGTGGCACTTTACACCTGCAGGCTCATTATTTTCCTAACTGTTTCCTCCTGTTTATGCGCTCTCAAATTAAATTGCTGATAATATGCGCCAAAATAAAAAATGGGTGCCCCTTGTCCGAAGAAAATTGATTCTCCCTTTCCTCCTGAAGCGGGCGATTGCCACTTTTTATATACTCGGTTCCTGGCGATCATTAGTAATTCAATTTTCTTTTTATTAGCCCCCTTATCTGCTCAGCAATATAGCGGCAGAGCTGACCTCTTTCGCACGGGTAAATGTTTAAAATCTTTTCCCTGATTAATTTTGCCAGTTAAGGAAAAGAGGAGAAATGGCCCGGCTCTTAGCCATCACAATGAATATAGCTTAATGTTGATGGTGATGGAATTTCTAATGCCGGGGAAATTGATTGAACGCAGCAATTACGCCACTCTACTAACTCAAGGGAAACGGGGTAGGGTTCTCCTGGCCGCAGTCTTTTGGTTATTTAAAACAATCCAATTTGCAAGGATAATTATATATTAGTGTTTTATCTGCCACTTGAAATGAACATGGGAGCTTTGATACCGGCCCCGGCAATAGCAGGTTATTGCTGCAAATTACCCCGTATCTGCTTTCTTTCACATAAAGAGCAAATTAGGCAATCAATTACCAGAAAAAGGTGGGCCAGGGAAACCGAAGGGGCAAGACTGCCCTCTACAGGTCAGGAGGGGAGGCGTCACGTGAGCCTCAGCTGAAATGGAGGGGGGGGGAGGGAATGGCAAGGCTCCGGCTTCTGGGGCAGCCCCCCCCCAACCTGATGATTGATGATGATGATGGAGGAGGAGGATAAAGGGAAAGAGGAGGAGGAGGAGGAAGGGGAAGGAAGGAGGATAAAGGGAAAGAGGAAGAACAGGAAGAAGGAAGAGGAGGAGGAAGGAAGGAAGGAGGAAGAGGAGAAGGGAAAGAGGAAGAGGAGGAAGGAGGAGGATAAAGGGAAAGAGGAGGAGGAGGAAGAGGAAAGAGGAGGAAGAGGAAGGAAGGAAAGAGGAAGAGAAGGAAGAGGAAGAAGGAGGAGGATAAAGGGAAAGAGGAGGAGGAGGAAGAGGAAGGAGGATAAAGAGAAAGAAGGAAGAAGAGGAAGAAGGAGAAGAAGGGAAAGAGGAAGAGAAGGAAGGAGGAGGATAAAGGGAAAGAGGAGGAGGAGGAGGAAGGGGAAGGAAGGAAAGAGGAAGAGAAGGAAGAGGAAGAAGGAGGAGGATAAAGAGAAAGAAGGAAGAAGAGAAGAAGGAGAAGAAGGGAAAGAGGAAGAGAAGGAAGGAGGATAAAGGGAAAGAGGAGGAGGAGGAGGAGGAGGAAGAGGAAGAAGGAGGAGGATAAAGGGAAAGAAGAAGAGAAGGAAGAGGAAGGAGAAGAAGGGAAAGAGGAAGAGAAGGAAGAAGGAGGAGGAGGAGGAGGATAAAGGGAAAGAAAAGGAAGAAGAGGAAGAAGGAGAAGAAGAAGGGAAAGAGGAAGAGAAGGAAGGAGGAGGAGGAGGAGGAGAAAGAGGAAGAGAAGGAAGGAAGAGGATAAAGGGAAAGGAGGAGGAAGAGGAAGGAAGGAAAGAGGAAGAGAAGGAAGAGGAAGAAGGAGGAGGATAAAGGGAAAGAAAAGGAAGAAGAGGAAGAAGGAGAAGAAGAAGGGAAAGAGGAAGAGAAGGAAGGAGGAGGAGGAGGAGGAGAAAGAGGAAGAGAAGGAAGGAAGAGGATAAAGGGAAAGGAGGAGGAAGAGGAAGGAAGGAAAGAGGAAGAGAAGGAAGAGGAAGAAGGAGGAGGATAAAGGGAAAGAAAAGGAAGAAGAGGAAGAAGGAGAAGAAGAAGGGAAAGAGGAAGAGAAGGAAGGAGGAGGATAAAGGGAAAGAGGAGGAGGAGGAAGAGGAAAGAGGAGGATAAAGGGAAAGAAGAGAAGGAAGAAGAAGAAGAAGGAGAAGGGAAAGAGGAAGAGAAGGGAGGAGGAGGAGGAGGAGGAGGAGGAGAAAAGGAAAGGAAGAGAAGGAAGAAGAGGAAGAAGGAGGAGGATAAAGAGAAAGAAGGAAGAAGAGAAGAAGGAGAAGAAGAAGGAAAGAGGAAGAGAAGGAAGGAGGATAAAGGGAAAGAGGAGGAGGAGGAGGAGGAGGAAGAGGAAGAAGGAGGAGGATAAAGGGAAAGAAGAAGAGAAGGAAGAGGAAGAAGGAGAAGAAGGGAAAGAGGAAGAGAAGGAAGAAGGAGGAGGAGGAGGAGGATAAAGGGAAAGAAAAGGAAGAAGAGGAAGAAGGAGAAGAAGAAGGGAAAGAGGAAGAGAAGGAAGGAGGAGGAGGAGGAGAAAGAGGAAGAGAAGGAAGGAAGAGGATAAAGGGAAAGGAGGAGGAAGAGAGGAAGGAAAGAGGAAGAGAAGGAAGAGGAAGAAGGAGGAGGATAAAGGGAAAGAAAAGGAAGAAGAGGAAGAAGGAGAAGAAGAAGGGAAAGAGGAAGAGAAGGAAGGAGGAGGATAAAGGGAAAGAGGAGGAGGAGGAAGAGGAAAGAGGAGGATAAAGGGAAAGAAGAGAAGGAAGAAGAAGAAGAAGGAGAAGGGAAAGAGGAAGAGAAGGGAGGAGGAGGAGGAGGAGGAGGAGGAGGAGAAAAGGAAAGGAAGAGAAGGAAGAAGAGGAAGAAGGAGGAGGATAAAGAGAAAGAAGGAAGAAGAGAAGAAGGAGAAGAAGGGAAAGAGGAAGAGAAGGAAGGAGGATAAAGGGAAAGAGGAGGAGGAGGAGGAGGAGGAAGAGGAAGAAGGAGGAGGATAAAGGGAAAGAAGAAGAGAAGGAAGAGGAAGAAGGAGAAGAAGGGAAAGAGGAAGAGAAGGAAGAAGGAGGAGGAGGAGGAGGATAAAGGGAAAGAAAAGGAAGAAGAGGAAGAAGGAGAAGAAGAAGGGAAAGAGGAAGAGAAGGAAGGAGGAGGAGGAGGAGGAGAAAGAGGAAGAGAAGGAAGGAAGAGGATAAAGGGAAAGGAGGAGGAAGAGGAAGGAAGGAAAGAGGAAGAGAAGGAAGAGGAAGAAGGAGGAGGATAAAGGGAAAGAAAAGGAAGAAGAGGAAGAAGGAGAAGAAGAAGGGAAAGAAGAAGAGAAGGAAGGAGGAGGAGGAGGAGAAAGAGGAAGAGAAGGAAGGAAGAGGATAAAGGGAAAGGAGGAGGAAGAGGAAGGAAGGAAAGAGGAAGAGAAGGAAGAGGAAGAAGGAGGAGGATAAAGGGAAAGAAAAGGAAGAAGAGGAAGAAGGAGAAGAAGAAGGGAAAGAGGAAGAGAAGGAAGGAGGAGGATAAAGGGAAAGAGGAGGAGGAGGAAGAGGAAAGAGGAGGATAAAGGGAAAGAAGAGAAGGAAGAAGAAGAAGAAGGAGAAGGGAAAGAGGAAGAGAAGGGAGGAGGAGGAGGAGGAGGAGGAGGAGGAGGAGAAAAGGAAAGGAAGAGAAGGAAGAAGAGGAAGAAGAAGGAGGATAAAGAGAAAGAAGAGAAGGAAGAAGAGGAAGAAGGAGAAGAAGAAGGGAAAGAGGAAGAGAAGGAAGGAGGAGGAGGAGGAGGAGAAAAGGAAAGGAAGAAGAGGAAGAAGGAGGAGGATAAAGGGGAAGAAGAAGAGAAGGGAGGAGGAGGATAAAGGGAAAGAGGAGGAGTAAGAAGAGAGAGGAGGAGGAGGAGGAGGAGGAGAATGTAGTAGAGCAGGAGCTGAAGGAAGATCAAAAGGAAGAGAGGAGGAGGAGGAGGAGGAGGAGGAGGAGGCCAGGGCCAAGAACGTGCTGCACCTAGCAGCTTGCTAGCTGTTGCAACTGAAGAGTGAATGGTCAGCGGGACCTCATTATCAGGAGGAGGGACACACGTACACACGGACACACACACACACAAGCAAGGCCTGGCCTGGCCCTCAACACCCAAACCCGGAGGCCGGCCAGCCTGCCCGCCCGCCCACCCTGGGCAGCACAGGGGGGTTCAAGGCTTTGAGCAGGGAGGGAGGGACCGTGATGGCAGCCGAGTTCACACAGCCCCAGCATTAACCCTTTCCTGCTGGCTCACCTGGCTCAGGTAACGGCCGCGAAAAGCACGCCAGCTGCCCTGCAGCTGCAAACGGCCCAGCGGATCCCATTTCTTAAGCCTGGACCCTATGACACCCCTTTTACACTTTTCACGGGTGTGTGTGTGTGTGTGTCCCCTCGACTTACGACACAACCGAGGCCAGAATTTCTACCGCTAAGCGAGACATCTGTTAAGTGGCTTTTGGCCCCCGTTTTACGACCTTTCTTGCCCCCGTCGCTAAGTGAATCGTCGCGGTTGTGAAGCGAGGCACGGGGTCGTTCAGTGAATCCGGCTTTCCCACGGACTTGTCCGAAGGTCAGGAAAGGGGAAAGTGACCCCGGGGACACTGCGACTGTCATAAATGCGAGTCAGTTGCCCGGCATCCGAATGTAAATCCCGTGGCCCTGGGGAACGCTGCAACGGTCACGCGAAAACTGGAAATTTTACCTTTTTCAGTGCCGTTCTAAGTTCAAATGGTCACTGAACAAACAGTCGTAAGTGGAGGATTCCCTATGGCAGGGGTCTTCAAACTGGGACCTTTTATGGCTTGTGGACTTCAACTCCCAGAATGCCTCAGCCAGCCCTCTGGGAGTTGAAGTCCACAAGTTATCAAAGGGCCAAGTTTGAAGACCCCTGCCCTACGGACCAGACTTCTCCGATCGTGCCCCCCAAATCCATTACGAAACCCTTTCCGTGTCACAAGACACCGCAACCACAAAACCTGCCAACCTCTGCCCTAACCCCAACTTAACACGCCAGAACACGTTCGCCCCTAATCAATGTAGGTCACGTACACAAACCGTTGTTTGTTTGTTTTTTCCAGGAACAAGCACGAAATGGGAGTTGTAAAAGATGCCAACGCAAAAAACCAAAAAATAAGGACGCTCTGAGCTGCTTTAGAGGGCTGCGCGCAGGGCAGGCTGACAAAAATCTAAATATCAGCCTTGTTTTGTTTTGTTTCGGTTTTTTGAACCCGCACTGCAAGGTGAAAAACCGTACGGCTGCCCCCTGCGGGGAGAGTAAAGAGAGTAAAGTAGATAGTAATTGTAGTTAGCACGTCTGTCTTTCGATGCGCCAGCCGCCCCCCCCCACCCCGCCCCGGATCTTCCAACACCTTTTCTGAAATTGTCAACATTGCCAAAGCTACCCGTGCCACAAAAAAAAAAAAAGATGCCGGGCTGGGCCCTTCTGCGCAAACCGAGAGTTTCCCCTCTTTATTTTACACCTGCTCCGTCTAACTCCGGGCAGGGACGGGCCTCTTCCCACCCACCTGCACGGTAAAAGGCAGGTGGGGAGAAGGAAACCAAGCCAAAGAGTCGTTCTCCCACGGGACTCTCGTAGCCAAGTTCAGATCCTAGGTGGGCGTCGGCAAACCATAAGCCACAAGGCAATCTATGCCCCCCCACCCCACCCCGCAATTAGTGATCGGCCGACCCCCAAATTTGCAGAGCTCCAAAATCGGGTGACTATCAACAGCTTGATCCTGAATACAAAATCACAAAGGTCTTTGGGAAGTGGGAGGCAGCCCACCCCTATCCCCACCCTTCAAACACCACAAACGGGGTACTGCAACATCCGGGACACACACACACACACACACACACACACACACACACACACACACACACACACACGGCCTGTCCAGGGACGTCACCCCCAGCCCTCCGGGGGATGAGGGAAAAGTCGCTCGCCGCTCCCGATGGTTTGGCTATATAAGCCTAACCCTCTGAAAAACCAGCGTCCGGATCAGAACGAGGGTAGCCAACACCAGAGAACCACGATAGGTGGCCGCTTGGCCCATGCCGGTCTCTCTCTTGGCCGGCCAGAGCCGAGGGAAGCGAGTCCAACTCCCCCTTGCCACCCACCCACCCACCCCCTCCCAATTCCGAGCATCTCCTACCTTCTTTGGGCGAAGCAGGCACTCGAGAAGCCGGCAGCCGGCGCAACCTGTGCTTGCCGATTTGCACGAGGCCTTTGGTCCCGGTCCGGCGGGCGGTGGGGGAGGACCTTCCCCGCGCGGCATGGCGCTTCCGGAGGCAGTAGCGGCTTTTCAGGAGCAAGGTGGGAGAGCTGGAAGGGGAAGCAAAGCCCGGGTCAGAATCTGCAAAGGGGCTGCGCGGCAGGGGTGCCACAAAAGGTCCTGTGGGCGACATGCAGGCCACGGAGGCAGAGGACCGTTGGCGCCCTGATGGAAGCCCGAATCCTCTCTGGGAAACAAACGCAAGCACAGCATGACACAACCTGGGCAGGATCTTCCTTGCGCACACCTGCTCTACCGGTGGATCTGGCCACAGGGAAGCATTCGGGCTTCTTCCCTCCAGATGTCTGGATGAGGAAACCCGGAATTCTCCGTCACCTTGTGAAAATGTGCGTGCTTTGCAAAGTGAAACAAAGCCCGTGCCTGTACAGGTTGTCCTTGACAAATATTAAGGCGATCGTGTTAAAAAAAATAAATAAAAAAAAACATTTTTTAAAAAAAAACAAGAGAGAAAATTATCTCTACAGTAGGGCTCTCCAAAAGCTTGGCAACTTTTAAGACTCGTGGACTTCAATTCCCAGAGCTCCTCAAGTCAGCCAAGGCCCATCTTGGCCCTTTTATGACTTGTGGACTTCAACTCCCAGAATTCCTCAGCCAGGCAGGAATACCCCTGCCATAGACCCTTGCTCTAGGGCCAGTGATGGCGAACCTTTTGGGTTTTGCAACCCAAAACCCACTTATGTATCGTCGGGTGCTGGGTGGGCGTGGCCCTTTGGGTGGGTGTGGCCAATAGGGTGGGTGTGGCTTCAGTGGTAGCTGCAGACTGGGTGGGACTAAAAAGTTCAATCAATCAATTCCAACTTTGCGAGAACTTTTTTTTTTTCCTGAGAAGTTGATTAATTGAACCTTTTTTTTGGGGGGGGGTGTAACACGGCGGCGGAGGCCTAAAGCAAAAAGGTTCCATAAAACCCAGCTGAAGGCCTAGGACTGGGGCGACGACAGGCATGCCCACAGAGAGGGCTCTGCGTGCCACCGGTGGCACCCGTGCCACAGGTTCGCCACGGCTCTGGGCTTCACTGTACAACAACCACTACAGTTGTTCTTCATAGACTCCTCGAGCTGGAAGGGACCTTGGAGGTCTTCTAGTCCATCCCCCCGCCCCAGGCAAGAGTCTTCATATACCATCCCAGACACAAGGCCTCTCCAACCTTTTCTGGAAGACGTCTGGGGACGGAGCACCCACAGCTCTCTTCCCTTGCTTCATCCTTCTCACTGTCTGGGAATTTCCTCAAGTGCTTTGGGAAATAAATCCACCCCTTCCTTCTCCACGGCAGCCCTTCCAGGATTGGGAGATGCTCTAGCACAGAGGCGCCCGACCTTTTGGGCACCAGGGAATCACCGGTTCCGTGGGGAGAGGTTTTTCCGCGGACCGGAGGGGGCCTGCTTTTGTGTGCTGCCTGCATCCCACGGTTGGGGCTTTGCTTGTTTGTGGGGCCTGGTTGCTGGCATGCCACGGCCCGGTGCCGGTCCACAGACCAGGGGTTGGGGACCCCTGCTCTATCAATTCTCCTCTCCCACCACATTAGCTGACTTTATCTTAACCCTCTTCGTAAAACTGGATTGTCTTTCAATGAATCGGTCTTCCCCCCCGTTTCACTGGAAGACACCGCAGGTAAGCCAGCCTGGCTATGCTCCACCGAAGTCCCCAACTATGGCATTGTTGTGACTCAGGGCCAGCCTGTGGGTCCGACAGCCGGGTCCGATGTATCGGAGGACTCAGATGTGGGGGAGGAGGGAAACGAACCGGCTGATGATGATTTGGAGGCTTTGCAGAGTCCTCAGCCGGGGACCTCTTCTCAGCTGCGTGAGCCCGAGAGTGCGGAGGAAGATGACCCACAGCTGGCCCTGTTCAAGGACGCCCGACGCAGGAGGCAGACGAGCAGGGACAAACAAAGAAAGACTATGGGACTCCTCGGGAGGAGGCACAGGGAGACCACGCCCTGAGCTCTCTATAAAAGAAGTGTTTGGGGAGGGGCTGGTTGCTGAAAGCAACTTTTCCGCTTGAGAAGACAAGCTCTTGTGTTTTTGTTAACTGCGTAATTAAATCTTGGCAGAAGCCTTTTAGCCTTGGACGCTTTCCAGACTCTTCTTTTAATTAGGGGTTACGAGAAGAGGGCTGGTTCAGAACAGGCATTCTTTGAGCTTCTTCCCCCAGACACAAAGAAAAGGCAGGTTTTGTGGCTGGGAAAAATGGCAATTCTACTTCACAGAACCTATGGATTCATACATGAACTTACGATTAATGACTGTAGCTCTGATTTATGACCTATGACCTGTTTATATGTACACTGTGAGCTTCTGCACCAAAGACAAATTCCTTCTATTCTATTCTATTCTATTCCACTCCATATTTTCTACTCTATTCTATTCCATTCCATTCCATATTTTCTATTCTATTCCATTCCATTCCATATTTTCTATTCTATTCTATTCCATTCCATTCCATATTTTCTATTCTATTCTATTCTATTCCATATTTTCTATTCTATTCCATTCCATATTTTCTATTCTATTCCATTCCATTCCATATTTTCTATTCTATTCCATTCCATATTTTCTATTCTATTCCATTCCATATTTTCTATTCTATTCCATTGCCTATTTTCTATTCTATTCCATTCCATTCCATATTCTGTCAGGATAATAATTTAATAGCTAAATAGCTTATGTAATGATGTAATGCAACATAAAATGGATGATGCAATAATAGGAATGACCCCCACAAGTGTGTGTATCCCTTTAAGAGCCTGAGTATAAAAGGGAAGATTTTTGCTGGAGTCTTTCTCTCGTCCGTTCCCTGCTGTAATTGCTGTGTATTGGAGTTTGCTGAATTATCACATGTATTTTAATAATAATAATAATAATAATAATAATAATAATAATAATAATAATAATAATAATAATAATAATTTGGAAGGGACCTTGGAGGTCATCTAGTCCAACCCCCTGCTCAGGCAGGAAACCTGGCTGTCCAGTCTCTTCTTAAAAACTTCCAGTGTTGGAGCATTCACAGCTTCTGGAGGCAGGTGGTTCCACTGTTTTGTTTCTAATATATTTGTAGATATTGTAATAGAAACCACCATTTACTACAAACCACCGTTTACTGTATTTACTCCTGGGTTACCTCAGCACAGTAAGACTGTGCATGATCTGACATATGCCATTCCCTATTCCATTTCATATTCTATTCTATTTTATCTATCCCATCCCACATTCCATTCTTTATTCTCTACTCTATTTGTAATTCTATTCTATTCTACTCTACTCTACTATGCACTATTCTTTTCTATTCTATTCTATCATTATTCTATTCTAGTCTATTAATTCTAATTCTAATTTGTAATTCTATTCCATTCCATTCCATTCTCCTCTATTCTATTTGTAATTCTATTCTATTCTATTGTATTCTAATTCTAATTTGTAATTCTATTCCATTCCATTCCATTCTCCTCTATTCTATTTGTAATTCTATTCTATTCTATTGTATTCTAATTCTAATTTGTAATTCTATTCCATTCCATTCCCACTTTTATAACCAGGATGAGCAATCCAAGTTAAAAACAACAACTGGAACAGATGTTTACCCTCCGAGGAGGTTCTGGAACTCACCTGGCGCTTCCTTTTCTTTTAACGGTTTTAGGCCAGCTCCTGAGTTTGTAATTTAAAAAGCCGCTAGTCCCCAAGAAGGCTCTCGGGCTGCCCTGGGCAAGATGGCCGGGTCCGAGAGGGACACGCCGCAGAGCTTGGAAGGACGTGCTGGGGCCATCGCCAGGCCCAGCCCCTTCCTTGCGCTTCCACGTGAACACCGAGGCGGACGTGGGAGGAGGAGCAGGTTTCGCACTCGCCGCCTTCCACTTGTACTGGCTGGAGGAAGCCGCCAGCTTGGAGTGCGGGCTCGGTTTCTTCGGCTTAGCCCCCAAGTCTAGATTCGCTCCCCTCGACTGCGACTTGGGGGACGTCGCTGGGGCACAGAGGGCAAACTTGGGGGTGCTTTCGGAGGCCCTGGAAGCAGCAGCCCACCTCCTCACGCTTCGGGGAAGTTTGCTGGGATTGGCCACCCAGGTGTAGTTGGCTCTCTTGAACCGGGAGGATCGGACGGAGGCCGGCACGGAAGATGACTTCTGGACCAAAAATACGGCGGGCTTGTTTGGCGGGGGACTCCCCCCGGTGCTGGAAGACGTTTCCTCACCCGAAGGGGCGCAGCCGGCAGACGGATCCCCACTCCCGGCGGGGCTCAGCTTGACGGTCCACGCCGGAGAGGTCTGGCGGTGGGAACCGCACAGGTGCGAAGGCTGGAGCGCTGGCTTCTTCCAGGTTGGGAGAGATCCCGATCCCTGCTCGGGCAAGGCCAGAGGCCGCCGAGGCTCGGATTTCAGCGCAATGGCGCTCTCGCTGATTGTCCTGCCTAAGCTGGCGGCCAGCTCGCTCCTCCCGAGCGGCTTCTTCTGAACCGCCGCCGGTCGGTGATTTCCACCCGCAGCCGGGCTTTTGCAACGGGCCAAGGGGGAGAGAGCGGAAGCAGACGTCTCTTCGCTTTGACTCCAGCCCGCGTTTAAAGGCCAAGGAGCCGCGGGCAGCTTTCCTCTAGAAGCCTTTCTCGATCCTGAAAAGCCCGCCTGGCACCCGGAGCCGGCAGCATCGCCCGCCACGAAGCCGGCAGGCAGCCCGGCACCGGCCTTCGCGCTGGAGACGGCCGTGGCTTCCGAAAGCATCAGCTGTGGCTCAGGAGCCTCCCTGCTGGCGTGGCTCTGGGAGGGCCAGGAAGCGCTGGAGGAAAGGCCGGTGGCTGAAGACAGGGCTGGTCTAGGCGCCGTGTTGACAAGAGAGTATTTCTTCCGCCAGGTAGTTGCGTTGGCCTGGCCGGCCGAGAAATCTCGGGAGGGCTGCTGGCCATAGCTAGCGCTGAAGGCCGTTTGGCTGTGAAAGGCAGGAAGTTTAGGATTTCTCCACCTGGAGAGTGAAGCAGGCGGAGGAGGAACCGGTGCGTTCCCATGGGCGTTTTTGTGCTCATTGATGAGGCCTGCATGACAGAAGAACAAGAGTTGGAAGGGACCTTGGAGGTCTTCTCCTCCTCCACCACCACCACCCCGCTTAAGCCGGAGACTCTACAACATTTTATGGATAAGAAACATTTTATGTTACAAGAACCATATTATGACATACTGAGAAACATATCGAGAGTTTGGAAAAAAAATCAGAGAAGAGCAACAAAGAGGATCCGAGGCCTAGAGACTAAAACTTACAAAGAACGACTGCGGGACTTGGGTTTGGCCGGTCTAGAAGAAACAGGGGAGACAGGATAGCAGCGTTTCAGTATTTGAGGGGCTGCCACCAAGAAGAGGAGGGGGTCATACTATTCTCCAAAGCAGCAGAGTGAAGGAGGAGAAACAATGGTTGGAAGCTGATCAAGGAGAGAAGCAACCTGGAATTAAGGAGAAACTTCCTGACAGTGAGGACAATTAACCAGCGGAACAGAAGTTGCCTCCAGAAATCCTGGGTGCTCCATCGCTGGAGGTCTTTAAGAAGAGGCTGGACAGTCGGTTGTCTGAGATGGTGTAGGTCAGGGGTAGGCAACCTTGGCTCTTTTATGACTTGTGGACTTCAACTCCCAGAATTCCTGAGCCAGTCATGCTGAGGGGAAAGGGAGAGGTTTCCAAGCTGAGCCACGCTGGCTCAGGAATTCTGGGAGTTGAAGTCCACAAGTCATAAAAGAGCCAAGGTTGCCTACCCCTGGTATAGGTTCTCCTGCTTGAGCGTGGGGCTGGACTAGAAGACCTTCAAGGCCCCTTCCAGCTTCTATTCTATTCTAACTGATTAAGGAGAGAAGCAACCTGGAATTAAGGAGAAACTTCCTGACAGTGAGGACAATTAAACCAGTGGAACAGCTTGCCACCAGAAATCATGGGTGCTCCATGACTGGAGGTCTTTAAGAAGAGGCCGGACAGTCACTTGTCTGAGATGGTGTAGGTTCTCCTGCTTGATCAGGGGGCTGGACTAGAAGACCTCCAAGGCCCCTTCCAGCTTCTATTCTCTTCTCTTCTCTTCCTATTCCTATTCTATTCCATATTCTATTTTCTATTCCATTCTCTTCTATATCCTTTTTTATTCTATTCCATATTCTACGTTCTACCTATTCTATTCCATTCTATTCTATTCTAACCTTGCTTGCCACAGTTGTTCAAGTCAGTTGTTCAGTCAATCTGGCTTCCCCATGGCATTGACTTGTCAGAAGGTCGCAAAAGGGGATCACGGGAGCCGAGGATGCGGCGACCGTCATAAATACGAGTCAGTTGCCAATCATCTGAATTTTGATGATGTGATTTTTGATCATGGGGGATGCTGCAACGGTCGTCAGTATGAAAAACAGGTCACTTTTTTTTTTTAGGGCCGTTAACTCTGAACGGTGACTAAACAAATGGCTGCCGCTCGAGGAGAATCCAGACTGGGTGAGTGAGCTCCATTACAGTTGCAGATCAGGAACTACCTGCCGTTAGAAGTTGTTAGTCTAAAACTTTATCTGTGGCTCTTCCTGTGGACAACTGAGAAGCGGGAGATATTTTAAAATAAAAATACAACGAACAGCCTGAATATTCTTTGCAGTTGTGCTTGGAAAAAGGAACATGCAGCTGGGTCATCTGGCTATATGCATTTACCGTGTTTCCCTGGAAATAAGACCGGGTCTCATATTGTTTTTTTTGCTCCAAAAGATGCATTAGGGTTTATTTTCAGATTAGGGCTTATATTCGGGGAAATACGGTACTAAATGCATCCGGCATCTGGCTGACGATCTTAACCGGGGTTGGTTTTGGGGGGGAAATACGGTACTAAATGCGTCCCGTCTGTCTGACGATCTTAACTGGGGCTCGTTTTGGGGGGTGGGGCTTATATTACGAGCGTCCTGAAAAATCCCGCTGTGGTTTATTTTCCAGTTGGCACTTATTTTTCGGGGGAAGCACGGTACTAAGGATTGTCCACGATTTTGGCTTACTTAGATAACGGCTGAACTCTTATCTGCCCTGCTGGAGAAGCTAAGCAGTGGAATTTGCCAAGAAGGAATGGGGTGCTGGATTAGATAAAGTCAGGAAGGTTGGAACAATCTGTTGTGATTCCCTGCCAGCCTGTGATCCGGGCAGCTAAGTCTGGGGAATCAGAGGAGGAGGAGGAGGGGCCTGGAGTGACATCAGAGTCAGAGGAAGGCTCTGATGAGTTACAGGACTTAAAAAGTGAGGAAGAACCTGGCCCCTCCACTCCTGGTCAAGCTGAAAGCCAGCTGGGCTGGGAGGCTGAGTCAGACTCGGAGGAAGCACAGCTGGAAGACCTCAGAGACGCAGGCAAACGTGGACAGGTCACACGAGTAGGTCAGAGGGAGGCAATGGGGCAACTCCAGGGGAGGAGGAGAAAGCAGTGAGAAGCCAGGCCTCGGGGGCTGCGTAACCAAAAGGGAACACGTGGGCAGGCCTGCTTGCTGGAGGCAACCCTTTGCAAAGAACCTCTGTGTCAAGAGATGATGGTCTGTTTATGTTACCAGTGATTTATTTCCTGTTTGGGCTCCTGCTCTGCTCTGTTTGTGGACAAAGTCTGTAACTCAAATAAAAGGGGTTTATTTATCCAGTCTACTGCTAAATTAGGGGCTGCCTTGTGAAGTAACAAGGAGGTAGGTAGGCTGGGACCGAACACAATCTCTCCTGAAAGTGGAAACACCTCGATAGTGACCTTCGAAGGCCAGCTTAAAAACACAGCTGTGTTTAGTCTTCCCCATATCCCTGTGGGTGTGTTTAGTGGTGAAGGGTGCACAGTCGGGAGCTCTGGAGCATATTAGCAACAAATCATCGGGGGGGGGGGAATCTATTGATGTGGTTGCGGGGAAAGGGACTTAACGGCACATAATCCATCAATCAGTGGGCTAATGCCTCCTTAAGTAACACCAGCTGCCTGCAATTAGTGCAGGTTCGAGTCCCACCAGGCTCAAGGTTGACTCAGCCTTCCATCCTTCCCAGGTAGGTCAAATGAGGACCCAGATTGTTGGGGGCAATTAAGCTGACTTTGTAATAATGCCGCTTGGGGTGTGTGTGAAAGCCCTAACAAGCAGGCATATACATAGAATGAAGGCTACTGCTAAGCTTGTAAGCCGCCCTGAGTCTTCGGAGAAGGGCGGGATATAAATGGAATTAAAATAATAAAAAATAAATAAAAAATAATAAGCAGGCATATACATAGAATGAAGGCTATTGCTAAGCACATTGAGTTGTGCTTTAGATTGTAAGCCACCCTGAGTCTTTGGAGAAGGGCGGGATATAAATGGGATTAAAAAACAAAAAAAATCAATGAAGTCTTGGGCAGATTGTCCTGCTATTGATAATTCTTCAAATATCTCAGCAAATCGCATTCCCTATTTCTGCCTGATGGTTCTGAGGCAGCGACGATTCAACCACAACCAAGCCATCGACTTTAGGCAGGTTACACTGTGGCTTCCAAACACTGACCTCTTCCGAAACGATGGACAGGTGGTCCTCGACCTACAAGAGTTTAGTGACACTCAACTGTTCAAAGCTACAAGGACACTGACAAAAGTGACTTCTGACCAGCCGGCTTTCCTGGCTAAGGTGGGACTAGAACTCACCATCTCCTGGCGACTGGCCCAAAGTCACCCAGCCAGCTTTCCTGGCTAAGGCGGGACTAGAACTCACCGTCTCCTGGCGACTGGCCCAAAGTCACCCAGCCGGCTTTCCTGGCTAAGGCGGGACTAGAACTCACCGTCTCCTAGCGACTGGCCCAAAGTCACCCAGCCGGCTTTCCTGGCTAAGGCGGGACTAGAACTCACCGTCTCCTGGCGACTGGCCCAAAGTCACCCAGCCGGCTTTCCTGGCTAAGGCGGGACTAGAACTCACCGTCTCCTGGCGACTGGCCCAAAGTCACCCAGCCGGCTTTCCTGGCTAAGGCGGGACTAGAACTCACCGTCTCCTGGCGACTGGCCCAAAGTCACCCAGCCGGCTTTCCTGGCTAAGGCGGGACTAGAACTCACCGTCTCCTGGCGACTGGCCCAAAGTCACCCAGCCGGCTTTCCTGGCTAAGGCGGGACTAGAACTCACCGTCTCCTGGCGACTGGCCCAAAGTCACCCAGCCAGCTTTCGTAGCTAAGGCAGGACTAGAACTCACCGTCTCCTGGCGACTGGCCCAAAGTCACCCAGCCGGCTTTCCTGGCTAAGACGGGACTAGAACTCACCGTCTCCTGGCGACTGGCCCAAAGTCACCCAGCCGGCTTTCCTGGCTAAGGCGGAACTAAAACTCACCGTCTCCTGGGGATTGGCCCCAAGTCACCCAGCCGGCTTTCCTGGCTAAGGCGGAACTAAAACTCACCGTCTCCTGGTGACTGGCCCAAAGTCACCCAGCCGGCTTTCCTGGCTAAGGCGGAACTAAAACTCACTGTCTCCTGGTGACTGGCCCAAAGTCACCCAGCCGGCTTTCCTGGCTAAGGCGGGACTAGAACTCACCGTCTCCTGGCGACTGGCCCAAAGTCACCCAGCCAGCTTTCGTAGCTAAGGCAGGACTAGAGCTCTCTGTCAAACTCAGGTTTGTCTCCCGAGGGCTTCACCACTAAACCAAACTCTCTCAGCCACGCAGTAAAGCGGCTACCAGCATTCTGAATCGTAACAGCAGCGTTGAACAGTTCAGCAGCCAGCACAAAACTAAGACCTCGGGGGAGACCTCTCTGTTTCCAATGAGCAGACCACAAAACCTCCTCCCTCTAGCACAGGGGTCCCCAACCTCGGCTATTTTGAGACGGGGGGACTTCAACCCCCAGAATTCCCAGCCAACCTCGGCTATTTTGAGACGGGGGGACTTCAACTCCCAGAATTCCCAGCCAACCTCGGCTATTTTGAGACGGGGGGGAATTCAACCCCCAGAATTCCCAGCCAACCTCGGCTATTTTGAGACGGGGGGGGGGGACTTCAACCCCCAGAATTCCCAGCCAACCTGGGCTATTTTGAGACGGGGGGACTTCAACTCCCAGAATTCCCAGCCAACTTGGGCTATTTTGAGACGGGGGACTTCAACCCCCAGAATTCCCAGCCAACCTCGGCTATTTTGAGACGGGGGGACTTCAACTCCCAGAATTCTCCAGCCAGCCAGCCAGCCAGCCCTGTGCCTTTAAGACAGGTGGACTTCAAAGCTGCCTGGGGCATTCTGGGAGTTGAAGTTGCCAAACTTGGGGACCCCTGGTCTAGCAGCACTGGAGGGCTGGAGGGCACCCGAGAGGCCATCCAATCCATCCCCCCCGTCCACTTACACCCGCAGGGAAGAGGGTGACAGTCTCCGTCCCCCCCCGCCCCCGCCCCCCCCAAGCGTTTGGGGCAGGGCCTGCTCTGGCCGGGTCCCTGGTGGGCCCCGCTGACCCCCCCCCCGTCCCTGGAAAGGCTCCCCGGCCCGGCCTGAGGAGGGAAAGAGGCCGGCCTGCTCCCTCCCTGGCTTCCCTCTCCTTCCGCCGCCTGACTACAGTTCCCATCACCCCCAGCGCGCCCTCTTCCCCCCCCCACCGACCCCCTTCCTCCCCCCCCCCCGCGGGGAGGCCCACCTTGAAGCAGGCGGATCTGCCGCCTCAGCCGCTCCTGCTCAGGCTCCATCCGAGCCTCCAACCGCCGCCGGCGCCCCTGTGACGCCATCGCCGCGCGACGGGCCCTTTTTACGCCTCGCGGCCTCTAGAGGGCGAGCGTGAGCGGGGCCCCCCGCTGCGGCCGGCCACTTCCGGCTCTGCGGCGAAGGGGGGAACTCGAGTGGGGGACGCAGCCCCGCAAGGCCTAGAGGCGGGGCCTTGTGCGCGCCTGGCTGAGGAATTCTGGGAGTTGAAGTCCGCAAGTCATAAAAGGGCCAAGTTGGAAGACACCCCCGCCACGGCCTAGGCCAGGGGTAGGCAACCTCGGCTCTTTTATGACTCATGGACTTCAACTCCCAGAATTCCTGAGCCAGCTTGGCTGGCTCAGGAATTCTGGGAGTTGAAGTCCATGAGTCATAAAAGAGCCGAGGTTGCCTACCCCTGGCCTAGGACGAGGGATCCCATCGTCTCCCCACCCCCTGCCAGGCCACCCAGCCCTGCCTTCCTAGCAGTGGAAGGGATTTGAGGGGCTTAGCCCTGGCGCTGCTGGCCTTCCTGCTGGCTTTGCCCGGCGTGAGGGTGCTTCCTCTGTCTTCTCCCTGGTAGACTGCCTCTGGCTATGGAGGCTCCACCGCCCGGCATCGTGGCTCAGAGCTGAGAGGGGCTTTCTTGGATGGAAAGGAGGGAGTTAAGCTCCTTTCCCCACCCCCCCACCCCAACCCAGGACAGCAGCAATGACTGCCGTATTAGCAAAACTTTCATTTAACAGATTGTTGAGATTGGGACCCTGGAGGTCTTCTAGTCCATCCCCTGCTCAAGCAGGAGACCCTATACAGGCAGTCCTCGACATCATACAACCACAATTAAGCCAAAAATTTCTGTTGCTGAGACAGTAATTTAAGTGAATTTTGCCCCATTTTACAACCGTAGTTTTTAAGTGCATCACTGCCGTTGTTCAGTTAGTCGCAATGTTGTTCAGGGTGAAGCGATTTTTATTATGCTTAAGGTTGATGTTAGTAATAATATTGATATTGGTAGTGATACTTTGTAATCGTTTTTGTTTATGTGCAAGCAGCTTTGTAGGTGCTTTTATATTGGGAAATTAGTTATACAAAAGCAAATGTTTCATGCTTTAGGTACAGGGGATTGCTTGCATGAAAAGAGCATGGTGAGGGGAGGTGTAATAATAATAATAATAATAATAATAATAATAATAATAATAATAATAAGAAGAAGAAGAAGAAGAAGAAGAAGAAGAAGAAGAAGAAGAAGAAGAAGAAGAAGAAGAAGAAGAAGAAGAAGAAGAAGAAGAAGAAGAAGAAGAAGAAGAAGAAGAAGAAGAAGTTTGAAGGGACCTTGGAGGTCATCTAGTCCAACCGCCTGCTCAGGCAGGAAACCCTATTCCATTTCAGGCAAATGGCTGTCCAGTCTCTTCTTAAAAGCCTCCAGTGATGGAGCATTCACCGCTTCTGGAGGCAGGTTGTTCCACTGGTTAATTGTTCTGTCAGGAAGTTTCTCCTTAGTTCCAGGTTGCTTCTCTCTTTGGATAGTTTCCATCCACTGCTTCTTGTCCTGCTTTCGGGCGCTTTGGAGAATAGCTTGACTCCCTCTTCTTTGGGGCAGCCCCTGAGATACTGGAGCACTGCTATCATGTCACCCCTCATCCTTCTCTTCGTTAAACTACACATACCCAATTCCAGCAACCGTTCCCTGTTGTGTATGAGTCATCATCTAGGAATTATTTTTCTGTACCTTTTGGTTCCTGGTACCAAGACCAGATCTCTTTGTTCTGGAAAGGCATAAAAGGTGGAAGACATCTTTCCTGGTTGTGGCCTTCATCTCTCTACCAGCCACGAAGAGTGATGGGGCCACCCAACTCTGTTTTGATCAAAATAAAAGTGGTTTGCTTGCTGAAACCTCCTCGGCTCAGGAATTTCTTTTGGCTCTTTTAAATTCCTGAGTAATGCTGGGGCAATTGTGAGGCTAAGTGTAAAGACTTACAAGGGAATCCGGCTTCCCCACTGACTTTGCTTGTCAGAAGGTTGCAAAAGGGGTTACCGGGGGATCAATCACCGTGTAGCTAACTTAACAACGGCAGTGAGTCACTTAAGAACTGTGGCGAGAAAGGTTGTCAAATGGGGCAAAGCTTGCCGAACAACTGTCTCCGTTAGCTCAGTTGTGGTCGTAAATCAGGGGTCTTCAAACTTGGCCCTTTTATGACTTGGGGACTTCAACGCCCAGAATTCCTCAGCCAGGATGCTTTAAGACAGGGAGTCTTCAAACTTGGAAGTCCACAAGTCATAAAAGGGCCAAGTTTGAGGACCCCTGTCATAAATGGAGGACCACCTGTAAAATGAGTAAGAGAGAGGCTCACCCTGTGAAAAAGCAAGCAAACTGCAAATCTGACTGGCAATAGTGCAAATTTATTACATTTAAATTTAGTAAATAAAAATAAAAAAGAGGTGGGGTGACACACACACACACACCTTTGCAAAAGCAAGTGGAGTCTTTGAACACCCCCTCGGCGTGCAATCGCAATGCCCCCTCCTCTCCCCAAGAAAGCTTGTTTAGGACGGTTACACTCTTTCAGCCCCCAAGAAGCAGCACGTCTCTCCTGTTAATGAATGCAGCCTCGCTCAGGCACTAGGACCCCAATTAACTCACTGACACGTCAGAAAACTGGAGTCGCCTGGGGCTGGGGGAGAGGGGAGGGGGCTCCTGGTGGTTTAGAAGACATAGCTGAGCACAGCAAAACTGCACTGCTCCACAAGAGCTGAGCCAGCAGAATGCACAGAACCTGGAAAGGGAAATGATTTCCCTACCCCATGCAGGTCCACATTGGTACCCTTCTGGGCTGTCTCAAATCCACCCAGGACGCCTGGCTCGTAACCTTCTGCAATGGGACCTTTTCAGAGATCAGAATCAGAATAAGGGACCTTGGAGGTCTTCTAGTCCAGCCCCCTGCTCAAGCTGATCCTATAACATTTCAGACAAGTGACTGTCCAGTCTCTTCTTAAAAACCTCCAGTGTTGGCACACACACACACACAACTTCTGGTGGCAAGCAGTTCCGCTGGTTAATTGTCCTCACTGTTGGGAAGTTTCTCCTTAATTCCAGGTTGCTTCTCTCCTTGATTAGTTTCCATCCGTTGTGTCGTGTCCTGCCCTCTGGTGCTTTAGAGAATAATATAATAATATAATATAATATAATATGATATATGATATGATATAATATAATATAATATAATATAATATAATATAATATAATATAATATAATATAATATAATATAATATAATATAATATAATATAATATAATATAATAAATATAATATAATATAATATAATATAATAATATATGTTATGTTATGTTATGTTTGTTGTTATATTATATTATTATATTATATTATATTATATTATATTATATTATATTATATTATATTATATTATATTATTATAATATAATAATATAATATAATATAATATAATATAATATAATATAATATAATATAATATAATATAATATAATATAATATAATATAAGAGTTGGAAGGGACCTTGGCGGTCTTCTAGTCTAACCCCCTGCTCAGGCAGGAAACCCTATCCCATTTCAGACAAATGGTTTTCCAGTCCCTTCTTAAAAACTTCCATTGTTGGATCATTCACAACTTCTGGAGGCAGGTGGTTCCACTGGTTAATTGTCCTCACTGTTAGGAAATTCCGCCTTAATTCCAGGTTACCTCTCTTTGATCAGTTTCCAACCATTGTTTCTTGTTCTGCCCTCTGGTGCTTTGGAGAAGAGCTTGACCCCCTCTTCTTTGTGGCAGCCCCTCAAATACTGGAATTTAGCTATCATGTTCCCCCCCCCCCAGGCCTTCTTTTCTCTAGACTGGCCATTCCCAATTCTTGCAACCGTTCTGTGTGTGTTTTAATCACAAAATTTCGCCACACTCACCATTTTGCCATATTAAAAAGCACAGAATAATCATATACTTTCAACTCTCCTAATACATGTGGGCAGGCCGGATGTGGGAATCCACTTAGGAAAAGAGAGAAACAGCTCTTCCGCTCTCTGTTCTTCTTTAAATATTAAAACCGCAATGATAGCTCCTATCAAACGTAGAGAATATTGGAAACGTGCGGAACGCAACGGAAAACCATTTCAATCTTTCTCAAAATTAGGAGGCTTTGCAATCCACTCTCTGGGATTTTGTTCGACTGGTGAGGCAGTCCAGCCAGACGGAGTCACATCACAGGTTGTCCTCGACCTATGTCCACAATTGAGCCCAGAGTTTATGTTGCTAAGTGACATATTGGTTAATTGAGTTTTACCCCGTTCTTCGACCTTTCTAGCCATAGTTGTTAAGTGAATCACCGCAGTTGTTAAGTCATTAACTTGGTTGTTAAATGAATCAGGTTTCTCCCACTGACTTTGCTCGTCGGCAAGTTGCAAAAGGGACATTGCAACCGTCGCAAGTACATGCCAGTTTCCGGGCGTCTGAATTTTGATCACGTGACCGCAGGGATGCTGCAACGGTCCTGTGTGTGAAAAATGATCCTAAGTCACTTTTTTTCAGTGCCTGCCATTGCAACTTGGAATGGTCACTAAATGAACTGCTGTAAGCCGAGGAGTACCTGTACACATAAGACACGACTCTGGGCAGCTTACAATCAAATACACCACCTGCGGAAAGGAACAAACTGACTTAGGACACAAGTGGGGAAGCATGAAACACAATGTTGGCTTGTTTCCTCAGACCTGGAGGCTGGTTTATTAAATGTGGCAGAGAATAAAAAGCAAAACATTGCAATGTCCGGGATCACACAACAACACAATGTCCCCCAAACGAGGGCAACTGTGGGAGCCTTAAGGAGCCTCCAGCCAGGCTGCCGGCTTCTTTAAGGGGGACGCTGGGGGACGCTGAGGAAGGCCTCGAGACTCCTCTTCCTCTTAAAGGGACTTTCTTCAAACTGTGGCTTCTCCTTCTCCTCGGACTTTATGCAGCAAAGCATCCATGCCAGGGCAGAGGGGACGGGCAAGGCCGAGGCCAAAAGCCTGCGACGGACCTCCTTCACCTGCAGGATGGAGATGGAGGCAACCTGGGCCACGGAGGGTTCCGGATCGCTCAGCAGGCAATCAAGGCCTAGAATCAAAAAAAACCAAAAGACTTCAGCTCCCAGCATCCCCCAGCCAGCCTGCTTCAAGATGGCTGGACTTCCAACTCCCAGAATTCCCCAGCCAGCCTGCTTCAAGATGGATGGACTTCAACTCCCAGCATCCTTCAACCAGCCTTTTTCAAAATGGCTGGACTTCAACTCCCAGCATCCCTCAACCAGCCTGCTTCAAGATGGCTGGAATTCAACTCCCAGCATCCCCTAGCCAGCCTGCTTCAAGATGGTGGACTTCAACTCCCAGCAACCCCCAGCCAACGATGCTTACAAATAGGGATTAAACAGTCAAAGCCATAAACCCTCCTGTGTATTCTAACTCCCTGGATTAAAAAAGTGAGGCCTAAATAACACTGGCGTTACATATTAAATTAAGTAAGACATTCAGATAGATCCTCAAGTTATTTAACTTTTTAAGTTTAAGTCTTTTTATATATACATTTTTATGATACTGTCAGCCAGCCAAAGGCACTCCTAGAGAGGGGCGGCATATAAATGAAGTAAATAAATACAGGTATTCCTTGATTTAAGCAGAGGTCTTCAAACTTGGCCCTTTTATGACTTGTGGACTTCAACTCCCAGAATTCCTCAGCCAGGCATGCCTGGGGCATGCCTGGCTGAGGAATTCTGGGAGTTGAAGTCCACAAGTCATAAAAGGGCTAGGTTTGAAGACCCCCCCCTCCCCCCTGACATAAATCCTTTCTAATTGCAATTATCCAGTTTGGGTTGACAAGCTCACCTTGTAGAGAAGCCACACCCTGAGGTAGGAGGATGTTACGAATCATGCCACAGACAAGGGAGGGGGGATAAGACAGGAACAAAAGGGGCTTTTGATCTAATAATTGGGGGGGGGGTGTCTGGTTGTTGTGCGGTTGGGAAGCATGGGACTAATTCAGACCTATCCACTGGGTTGAAGAGGAAGGACGTGGCTTAATTCTACAGGATCCGGTACAAAAGTCTGTGCTGAAATTGATTCAAGCCTTGCAATGACCAAGAGATCCACCAGCCTTTGCCAACGCTGAAATAAAACTTTGAAATAAAACTTGGGGTTTTTTCCAACACCCGTGGACTTGAATTTGTATTCCTCACACCGCCAAACTCGCGTCGATGCCTTGAACCCGACTTTGGACTCGGGCATGCACGGGGCTTCCCCCCAACCGCTTGCAGGGGTGTCTCTCCCAGACGCGGCCCAAATTCTGGGGCTTTCTTGACCATCGTCTGAGGACCATCACTGCCCGCTTTTGGGAAAGGCTGCCCGGTATGTTACAGTGCCCCTGGCTTACCCTGCTGGAGGGCGATCAGGTCTTCTTCGTTCAGCTGCCAGGGATCCATGTAGAAGGCCAGAAATCCTGTGCGGGCAGGAAGGTACAGAATTCGCATCGGGTGCCGGCTTGGACTGTTTCATCGGCCATCAAATTCAGCCGGATCCCCCCATTCCTGGTGGCTGCAGCCTGTATGCTGCACCACCCCTTGGCCGGCTGGCAGGATCTGCCCAGGATCGATTGGGATCTGCCCAGGCAGAAAACAGGTCGTCCCCGACTTACCGCAACAACATTTCCGTTGCTAAGCGAGACCTTTGTTAAGAGAGTGTTACCCCATTTTACAGCCTTCCTTGCCGCCGTCCTTAAGTGAATCACCGCAGTGGTTCAGATAGTCACACGGTTGTTAAGTGAATCGGGCTTTGTCAGAAGGTCGCAAAAGGGGATCAGCTCACACACACACACACACACACACACACACACACACACACACACAGAGGACAGGGCAACCATCATAAATATAAGTCAGTGGCCAAGCAGCTAAATTGTGATCTGGCCGCAGAGATGCTGGGACGTTCTTAGGTGTGAAAAATGGTCACTTTTTTCAGTGCTGTTGTAACTTTGAACAGTCGCTAAGCGAACCATCGTAAGTCGAGGACTATCTGTACTTCCTGACCGTCCAGGATTAGAATTCATACCTGCTTAGCAGTCGCAGCAGCCTACCAGCAAAAGACCTCACCGGGCAGGGGCTGCATCGCAGGGGTCCTTGACTCATTCTCAGAACTGAGCCTCTAGTTTCCCTTGTTATAGAAGGCAGTTGTTAAGCGAATTGTGCAGTCATTAAACGAATCTGGCTTACCCCCCATTGTCGGGAGCTGCCTGGGAAGGTTGCAAATGGTCGCTGGACCCCGGGTTCTTTCAACCATCGTATGTACATGCCAGTTGCCAAGCATCCGAATTTTAATCACCATCAAAAAATTAACCCAGGCAGTCCTCAATTTACGACAGTTTGTTTAGTGACCATTCAAAGTTACAACGGCGCTGAAAAAAAGCGACTTAGGACCATCTTTTGTACCTAGGATCGTTGCAGCCTCCCCCGTGGTCACGCGATCAAAATTCAGAGGCTTGCCAACGGACTCGCATTTATGACAGTGGCCATGTCCCCGGGGTTACGGGATCCCCTTTTTGCGACCTTGCGACCTTCAAGCAAAGTCAAAAGGGGAAGCCGGATTCACTGAACAGCCGTGTTACTGTCTTAACAACCGCAGTGCTTCCCGTAACAATTACGGCGAGAAAGGCCGTAAAACGGAGCAAACCTTGCTTAAGAACTGTCTCGCTTAGTAACATCAAGTCTGGGCTCAGTTGTGGTCGTAAGGCGAGAACTCCCTGCACTGGGAAGGCTGCAGCGGTCGTAAGGTCATAACTCCCTTTGTTCGGTGCTGTCGCCACTTTGGACGGTCACTAAACCAATTGCCGTTAAGTCGAGGACCACATGGATGTGCGGAAAGGGGCATCGGCGTGGCTGGGGAAATGGCTGGGCCTTGGCGCAGCATCCCATGGAGAATTGGGGGGGGGCAGAATGCCTGTCCAGGGTGAAGCTGGAAGGGGACCCCTTCCCACCAGGTGGACCCCCCTTTTTTTTCACCTGCAAAGATGCTGGCTGCCCTGCGCAGGGGGGCTTCAGAGCTCTTCAGGTAATCCAGCGTACAAGTCAGGAAAACCGGGGTCTTTTTGGGGTACCACTGAACCTGAAGAGAGAAAGGGGGGGTTCCCCTGAACCTCTGTGCAAGAAAAGAAGTGTGTGTGTGTGTGTGTGTGTGTGTGTGTGTTTGTGTGTGTGTGTAGCATTTGCAAGGGGGCAGCCAGGAGCGGGGCAGACCCCTGGCGAAGAGGGTTGGAAGGGATGCCCGTCATTTGGGGAGGGGGAATGGTGCCGTCCGCCTTGGAACAGCATGCAAGGAAGGCAGACAATGCCAACTGAGACTAGAGCTTGGAAGGGACCTTGGAGGTCTTCTAGTCCAACCCCCTGCTCAGGCTGGAGACTCCATACTATTTGAGACAAGAGGCCGTCCAATCCCTTCTTAAAATCCTCCAGGACTGGAGCACCCACCCTGGAGAGGGCAGATGGCTAGCAATTTGGGGGTCTGCCGTCTGGACCAAAAAAGGTTTCCCAGATTGACCATTGCCAAGATGGTACCAGCTGATCTGAGATGCTCAACTGTCCAGTCTCTTCTTAAAAACTTCCAATGTTGGAGCATTCACCGCTTCTGGTGGCAAGCTGTTCCACTGGTTAATTGTCTTCCCTGTCAGGAAGTTTCTCCTTAATTCCAGGTTGCTTCTTTCTTTGGTCAGTTTCCATCCGTTGTTTCTTGCCCTTCCCTCTGGTGCTTTGGAAAATAGCTTGACACCCCCCCCCCTCTTCTTTGTGGCAGCCCCTCGAACCCTGGAATGCTGCTATCATGTCCCCGCTACTCCTCCTTTACTCCAGACTGGCCAGGCCCAAGTCCTGCAGCCGTTTTTCGTATTTTTTACTCTCCAGGCCTTTCATTCTCTTGGTTGCTCTTCTCTCCACTTTCTCCAAAGCCTCAACGTCCTTTTCCTAACGTGGTGACCAAAACTGGATGCCGTATATTCCAGGGGAGGAGACCCCCCCCCGGATCTGAGTTAAAGGAGCCAGCGTTTCATTTTACGACCGTTCCCTCGTCACTGGGCTGACTCGTCTCATCCTTGTCCCGTTCGAGGGCACCTAAGGGCACCAAATGACAGCCCACCCCCAGACGGTGTTGCAACCAGACCCCAGGGGGATTTTGTCAATGGGAGGGAGGGGGGAACTTTCTCAGAGAAGGGGGTCCACCCCCCCCCACATACCAGGCTCTTGCAGATTTTATCCAAGGCTTGGTGGCAGTCGTAAGAGGCCAAGGTCATGATGTCCAGCCGGAGATTCCAGCCTAGTAAGTCACTGCAACGGGTCAAGGTCCGCAGGTAAGTCTGTGCCAGGGACAAGGGGTGTGTGTTTGTGTGTGTGTGTGTGTGTCTCAGGCCAAATGTGCAACCCAGATGTCCTTCTGCGTTCTTGCAAGCCCGCTCACCCTCGGCTCTCCCAGATGTGTGGTTAAAGGGGTACAGAATCTGGGGGCCCTGCGAGGGAAGTAATGTCCCCCACTCCAAGTGGCCTCTGCTCCCCCCTCCCCACGATCTCGTGGAGCAAGGCCAGGGTCCTAGGCAAACGGCCCCTTGCCCCAGTGAGAAGCAAGGCGGAGTTCTGCCCCGGGGGATTTGCAACAGCTGCTCCTGGAACCTCTTACGTCAGCCACTGGCTGGCTGCAGTCGTGCAGGCGGAAAAGGAAGGGCACCGAGTGTGCCAGGATTCGCTCCCGCATCTGAGCTTTGTGCCAACGATTCACGCAAGGCAGCAGCTCCCCAAACAGGTGGACGGCCAGAGAACGCTCAGGCTCCCGTTCCTGGACAGAAGGAGAACAAGGCTGGGTTGGGCACCGGGCGGGCAGTGGGACACCATCTCCAGGGATAGGCCAAGGGCGGCGGGGGGGGAGAGAGAATGGGACTTATTTTAAAAAATAAAATATATAAAATAAGTAACAAATCAAATCAACCATCCCACTTGTCTGAGACGGTATAGGTTCTCCTGCTTGAGCAGGGGGCTGGACTAGAAGACCTTCAAGGTCCCTTGTAGTTCTATTGACTAAGTGAACTGTTATAATAAAGTTGGAAGGGACCTTGGAGGTCATCTAGTCCAACCCCCTGCTCAGGCAGGAAACCCTGTAGCATTTCAGGCAAATGGCTGTCCAGTCTCTTCTTAAAAACTTCCAGTGTTGGAGGATTCACAGCTTCTGGAGGCAGGTTGTTCCACTGGTTAATTGTCAGGAAGTTTCTCCTTAGTTCTAGATTGCTTCTCTCCTTGACTAGTTTCCATCCATTGCTTCTTGTCCTGCCTTCGGGTGCTTTGGAGAATAGCTTGACTCCCGCTTCTTTGGGGCAGCCCCTGAGATATTAGAAGGCTGCTATCATGTCACCCCTCACCCTTCTCTTCATTAAACTAGACATAGCCAATTCCAGCAACCGTTCCTCCTAGGTTTTAGCCTCCAGTCCTCTGATCATCTTTGTTGCTCTTCTCTGCACTCTTTCCAGAGTCAAGGGCTATCTGTACTCATCCAAAAACTACTCTGAGGGCTGCTAGGTTGGAGAGTGACTGATATTACAATGACACTGAAAAGAACGACTTAAGCCTGGTTCTCACACTTACAACATCATTCCCACGAACACGGGATCAAAGTTTGGCTGCTTGGCAACCAATTCACATTTACGACGGTTGCAGCGTCCCGGGGGGGTCACGTGATCCCCTTTCGTGACCCCCTGACCAGCCAAGTCAGTGGGGAAGCTGGATTCAGTTTACAACCAGGTTACTAATGGACCGGCAGCAGCGACGCATTAAACAACAGGCGTAAATTGGGGGGAAGCCCACTTGAGATACGTCTCACTTAACAACAGAGCGCCCGTGCCCCCCTACCCCACCCTTGACTCCCTCCTGCCTTACGTCCTCCAGGAAAGGCAGGAGCTTCTCCGCGACCTGGAGGCACATGGACCCCACGTAAAGTCTCAACCGGTGGTAAGTCAGGACCTTCGGCAGCGTTTTGAGGATGTCTTTCACGGTCTTCCTGTCAGCCTCATTCAAACCTGCTAGCATCTTGCAGACCAGGCCTTTCAGGAACTTCAGCTGCAAAAAGGGACGTTTTGGGTGGGGTGGGGGGAACCAGACCTAAAACCCCATCCCCAAAGCTCCCCCCCGGGGACCCCACCCTTGGAGACTAAGACTTTCCAAATCTGAATAAAATCGGGAGGCTGGTCTTCCCCGTTTCCCCTTCCCGCAGTTGTTTCCCCCAACATTCCCCGATGTACAATTTCTTCATTCGGAGTGACTTGTGACTTACAACCATTGCTGCATTTGCCCCCCCCCCGTGGTCACATGATCAAAATTCAGCCGCTTGGCAACTGACTCGTACTTATGACGGTTGCTGAGTGGCAGGCTCATGCGGTTGCTGTATCTAACAAGCCGAGTCCTGTTGTTCCTAAAAGTTCAATTTCCTCTCCTGTAATACAGCCTGCAGTGCAATCCACATCGAATCTCCTCCACCTTCACCCCCACCACCTGCATTTACACTTAAGGATTTGCAGGATGCTTTGAAGCTTCAAGCTCAACAAACAGCTCAACAAATAAAGGAGGAGATGGCTGATCTTTTTGAGAGTAAAAATAGAGAGATGAGAGAAGACATATTGCTCGCACTCCAAGGGCTGGCCACACACATTGAACGTTTAGATGATCGTGTGGATGAGGTTGTGGAAAACAGTGTAAAATTAGAAAGTAGAATTGCCACAGTTGAAAATAAAATTGATAGAACAGAGGATGAGGTGACTATCTCACAATATAGAGACATGGAATTTGTCCTGAGAATAAGAGGATTGAAAGAAAACTCACGTGAAGACTTGAAGGAGGAGGTAGCAAAAGATATAGCTCCCATTTTGGGATGTGATCCTGAAGAATTATCAAGAGAGGTGGATAAAATATTTAGGGTTAACTCTTCGATTGTGAGGCAGAAAAATTTACCTAGAGATGTGGTGATTTATTTTTCTAAGAGGTCACTCCGAAATGCAATTATCCAGGCCTTTTATCAACAGAGATTTCAAATTGCAGGTCAAGATATTATAATTTTAAAAGAAATACCTCCAAAAATTTTGAGAAAGAGAAAAGATTTTGGTTTCCTGTCTGAGGAGCTTAAAAATCGACAGATTCAGTTCAGATGGGAGATACCTATCAGAATGGTGGTGAATTATGCAGGGACACAATATCGACTTAACACGATTTCAAAGGCAAAAGATTTTTATGCTGATTCCAAAGGAGGAGCAAGATCCCACCCAACCAAAGAATTATAGACCTATATCACTTTTAAATATAGATTATAAAATCTTTGCAAAAATATTGGCAAATAGATTAATGCAGGTTTTGAAACAAATGATTTATAGTGATCAGTCTGGATTTATAACTGGAAGACATGAAATATAATGTAAGACAAATTGTAAATTTAATAGTGTATTTGGATAAGAACAAGCAAGTCCCTGCGGCACTGATATTTTTAGATGCTGAAAAAGCGTTTGATCAATTGAATTGGCAATTTTTATTGAAAGTTGTTGATAAGATGAATTTTGGGGATAAATTTTTGCAATCTATTAAGGCTATATATCAACAACAATCGGCACAAATTATAATTAATGGCGGATTAACAGATGCATTTAAAATTGAAAAAGGTACAAGACAGGGATGCCCCCTTTCACCATTGTTGTTTGTTTTAACATTGGAGATTTTATTGATTAAAATTTGTGTATCAACTAAAATAAGGGGAATAAAAATAAAGCAGAATGATTATAGTTTAAGAGCATTTGCGGATGACTTGGTTGTTACACTATCTCAACCGACTCAATCAGTTACAGATTTAATGAAAATTATAACTCAATATGGGAAAGTTTCTGGTTTTAAGATAAATAATTACAAGAGTAAAATATTATCTAAAAATATGACTATGAATGAAAAAGAAAAGTTAGTAAAAGTAACGGGTTTTGAAATAGTGAAAAAGGTTAAATATTTGGGAGTATATATTTCAGCTTCAAATGTGAAATTATATAAGAACAACTATGAGATATTATGGCAAAAAGTACAAAAGGAGTTAGATAGTTGGAAAAAATTACAATTATCTCTGTTGGGGAGAATTGCAGCTGTTAAAATGAATGTTCTACCAAAGTTTCTTTTTTTGTTTCAAATGATACCTATATTGAAAAAGGATGTCAATTTGGATGAGTGGCAGAAGGGTATTAATAAATTTATTTGGGCAGGGAAAAGATCGAGAGTTAAATTTAAGATCTTACAAGATGTACGGGAAAGAGGAGTGCCTAATTTGAAATTATATTATGATATTATGATGCGGTTGTTTTATCAGCGGTTAGTGACTGGCTTAATTTAACAAATGAAAGATTACTTTACCTTGAGGGATGGGACTTATTATATGGGTGGCATGCATATTTAGTTTATGATAAAAAAGTGGATAAGGCATTTAAATCTCACATTTTAAGAAGCGCTTTATTGCGCTGCGCGTATGGAAAAAATATTATGTTAAATTATAAAATACCAATTTGGGGGATTCCTGGGCATGCAATAAAGGGTGTATCTGTGGGTGTGAGCTTGGATATGACTTCATATAAGGAATTACTTAGATCAGGGATCTTCAAACTTGGCCCTTTTATGACTTGTGGACTTCAACTCCCAGAATTCCTCAGCCAGGCACTCTGGCTGAGGAATTCTGGGAGTTGAAGTCCACAAGTCATAAAAGGGCCAAGTTTGAAGACCCTTGACTTAGATGGATAGGGAATGATTGGCAATTAAAATCATTAGGTGAGTTAAAACAAGAAAATATCATGCAGTCTTGGTTTCAATATACTCAATTGCAAACGAGGTGGAAGATAGATCAGAAAATTGGTATTACATTAACTGATGAAAATTTGGTAAAACAAATTAAAGATCAAAACCGAGCGCATATAAAGAGAATATATAATGCTTTAATAGAATTGGATTCTGAAACAGAATTAGTTAAAGACTGTATGATAAAGTGGGCTCAAAATATTCAAGAACCAATTTCTTTGGATACATGGGAGGTAATTTGGGTTAGAAATGTGAAATTTACCCAGGCTCAAAATTTAAGAGAAAACTTTTATAAAATGTTTTATAAATGGCATTTGGATCCCAAAAAATTGTCCTGCATGTATCCTAAACTTACAGTCCAAATGTTGGAGATGTGGTAGTTTGGAGGCTACCTATTATCATATATGGTGGACTTGTAGAAATGTTAAAGCTTTCTGGATTAAAATTTGGTGGAATATTCAAAAGATTTTTAAGAGAAAGATAAAATTTTCTCCACAATTGTTTTTATTGGGTGTTGTTATAGATTGTGATACCAAAGAAAGTAATTTGATGTTGAATTTGATAACAGCAGCAAGGCTCTTGGTAGGTCAATATTGGAAGAAAGATAGTTTGCCTACTATAGAAGATTGGTCACTTAAGGTGTCAAATTTGGCAGAAATGGCTAAGATTTCTGCTTATTTGAAGGATCATTCACAAGAAAGATACATTTCGGTCTGGAGAAGATGGATAGATTATATTCAGAACAAATATGGGACTAAAAAGTTTCATCTAGCTTATGAATGAATTATAGAATGATATTATTAATATTAGTATGTTTTTATGGTATTTTTATTAGTTTTTATTATATTTTATTATTAGTAGTATTAGTATTAGTATTGTTTAATAATATGGATATTATCTTGTTTTTAAGTTATTATTATTATGTTTACTTTTATCTTGTTTGTGTTCATGTTAAAAGGGAGTTAAAGTGCGTTAGGAACTTGGCTACGTATATAGTTGGTTAATGTTATTTAGATTTTGATTGTTATTTTTGTAACCCTGTATTCAGTTCTGGGAAGTGGGGGAGGGGGAAGGGGGTGGTTTGGGGGTGGGTTTGTATTGTAATTTTTATAAAACTTTTTAATAAAAAAAAAGATGGAGAGGCAACCATTTCCTTCTTAGGTTTTACTCTTAAGAGTTAGAGTTAGATGATGCTGGGTGGAGGAATGTGCATGAGGGTTTAGCTAGACATAACAACACTGCACCTAGTGTGGGAACCAAGGTTATTGAAATAAGAGATGATGAGAATTGGCGGGCTGGAGAACAGGAGGGAGAGCCTGCATTTCAAACTAATTGGGGAATGTGATTTATGACTGTTAATTGGAGGAGGGAATTGTGCTTTGATACTATGTGCTCAGGGGAGGGGAACTCAGATTTTGGCTTCGACTATGTTAGTGCCGATGCCATGCTACTCGAATAAAGATTCTTTAAGGTAAACAACGCCTCGAAGTTCTTTGAACAGTTTCATGTGTCGGAACCATGACACCGTGTTACTTCCTTAACAACCGCAGGGATCCCCTGAACAGTTGTGCCTTGAGCAAAAGTCGTGAAAGGGAGGTGTGTGCCGAACCTCACTTAACAACCGTCTCGCTTAGCAACGGAAACGCTGGGCTCTGCCCGTCAAGTCTTTTGAAATTTGGGAATTTTTCCCCACAGCGAATTCTTCCCGCCCAGCGTCTCCCTCGCAGGGGAGGCGGGCAGCACGAGAAACCAAAGAAAGGAATGGAATTGAATTGAAAGGCATAAAATCCGTGGAATGAAATCAGACCTGAATGAATGGAAGAAATAAATGACGTGTGCCCCTCCCTCCCTCTACCTTCTGTAGAAGCGGAACCTCGCCTGCCATCTGGGGATTTTAGCGCGTAGAAGGAAGAGCCGTTTTGGCTCCGGGAACCAAGTTTCTTTCCCCCCCCCGCCTGCCCGGTCAGGACCCCCACCCCAATTTACCTTCTGCTTCTGCAGCGCCAGGTTTCCCAATGCCTGGAAGCTAAGCCAGCGGACCACCAGCCGGGGGTCTGCCTGCCACTTCTCCAGCTTGGCCAGG
This sequence comes from Vipera berus, assembly GCF_964194415.1. Classification (NCBI taxonomy): domain Eukaryota; kingdom Metazoa; phylum Chordata; class Lepidosauria; order Squamata; family Viperidae; genus Vipera; species Vipera berus. The sequence continues at coordinate 216,236,701 of NC_138204.1, read as the reverse complement.
ATTTTCTTCTTGGGGATCAGCCGCGTGGTGAGTTTGCTGCAGAGAAACTTCCCGGCCGGCCGGCATCAGACAGGGAAAGAGGAGAGGAGAGGAAGAAGAGGGCAGTAGGAAAGAAAGGAGAGAGGGAGAAAGAAAGTAGAGAAGAGGAAAGAGAGAGAAGGAGGGTGGATACAGTGAAAGGGGAAATGGACAAGCAGCACCCAAACCTACGTGTATATATCTATGTATGGTGGTATATTTGTTGACTTGTTTGTGGAAGAAATGGGAAAATAAAAATGAATATTAAAAAAAAAAGACAGGGGCCGAGGGTTGGGGGAAAGCCCCGTGCCCAGTCTCCCCTCCCACCCACTCAGCATCCCCTGCCCCATTGGCATCTCCAGTCACCATGGGGAAGGCAGGAGAAAGCCTCTGCCCGCACACTCGCAGTAGCTTTCAGCCTGACCGGGGCTCCCAACGTCTACTAGAACTCCCAGCGCCTTTGCAGGAGTTTCTTGGAAGCCCAAGGCACGTCCCGGGGGGCGGGGTGGGTGGGGGGGAATCAGCAGCACTGGGGGCATGAAGGACCTGGCCTAGCAAGGAGAGCTTCCAAGGGAACAGGATTTTTGTAGCTCAGGGTTGAATTGTGGGGTGCCCTTGCTGCTCTCTGACCTCGCTGGCTTCATTACCCAACTAGGTAACAACTTCAGGGCTAGCAGAGGTAGGGATTGCAGAGTCGAGGGGGGGGAGGAGGAGGAGGAGGACTGTGGGGACCAGTGCTCTCTGAGCTTGATTGTTGTTGATGTTATCTAATTGGGTAATGAAATGTCTATGAGAAAACCACCAAGCTCAGAGAGCACTAAGGATACACAGCCCTCCTCCTCCTCCTCCTCCTCCTCCTCCTCCTCCTCCTCCTCCCACACCCATCTTCCCCTAGCACTGATGATGTTCCCAAGTTGGCTAATGAAACATCTACAAGAAAACAACCAAGACCAGAAAGCAGCAAGGACCTCACAGTTGTCACCTTCCTCCTCCTCTTCCTCATTTGCCTTGACATTCTCCTGGCTCCTCGCTTGCCATCTCAGCAGCTTCAGATGTGGGGAGTGGGGGGTGGGGGCTCTTTCTCTCTTCCCTCCTGTTCCCTTCTGGCCAGTTCCAAGAAGCCCAGGCTTGCCATAGTTCCAGGCTGGATGGGGACATCTTCTGGATGGGATAGGCTACCTTTGCAGAAACTGAGGACCGGTTCAGAGGCCCTCCTAAGATGATCGGGGGACTGGAGGCTAAAACATACAAGAAACGGTTGCTGGAATTGGGTATGTCTAGTCTAATGAAGAGAAGGACCAGGGGAGACAGGATAGCAGCCTTCCAGTATCTCAGGGGCTGCCCCAAAGAAGAGGGAGTCAAGCTATTCTCCAAAGCACCTGAAGGCAGGACAAGAAACAATGGATGGAAACTAATCCAAGGAGAGAAGCAACCTGGAACTAAGGAGTAATTTCCTGACAATTAACCAGTGGAACAGTCTGCCTCCAGAAGTTGTGGGTGCTTCATCACTGGAGGCATTTAAGAAGAGACTGGATAGCCACTTGTAGGGTTTCCTGCCTGAGCAGGGGGTTGGACTAGAAGACCTCCAAGGTCCCTTCCAACTCTGTTGCTCCGTTACCCTGTTCTGTTATTCTGCTTCCTGAGGCCCAGAGCTCCGGCATCTGGAGCCTGTCAACCCAAAGGACTGGGGTGTGGAACTGGGGAGCAAGGGGGAGGCCCAGAAGTAGCTGGTGGAAGCCAGCGGGCCAAGGAGAGCTGGGCCAACCCAGAACAGGTCCTCCTGACCTATCCTTCACGGTGAACCATTTCTGACCCATCTTTGCTTAAGAAGGTCCACAAGCCGGAGAAGCAGCGACGTGTCCTATAGAGTCAGGCTCCTCTCTTCCTTCTCCCTGACACACTACACCTCCGGTTGTGCCTTGCACACTGGATGCCCTGGCTGGACAATTTCTCAACTTACCCCCGCAAAGAGTGCCTTGGCGGTCAAAGCCCTCTCCTCCACCTGGGCATCCAGCTGAGGGATGACCTCTGCCAGCAGCCCCAAGAGGTGATGTGTTGTGAGGATTGCCAGGATTCTGGGGAGACAGAGACCCCCCCCAACACACACACACACACACACAAACACACGGGTGGTTACTTTCATCAGAGAGGTGGGCTGACGGTTTGGTCGGGGGTGGGGGGAGTTGCTCCGGAGCAGCACCTTACCGAGCAAAGAGGATGACGCCTCTGAGATGTTCTTCCTTGCTGGACAGAAGACCCCAGACCTTATTCGTCTCCAGGCCTAGTAGGGCCTTAAAGTTGTGGTCCTGGAGCAACAGGATCCTCAGCAGATCCACTGTGAACCTGCGCAGGGAACACAAGGCTCTTGGGCAGATCTCGAAAGATCTCGACAAATCTTGAACGAGGGGCCCTATCCAACGAGGTGAAATTTTATTTTATTTTATTTTTTTGCAGCAAGAAAAGTAGCTTTAATTATTAGCGAGTTTAAATATTATCTCGGTAAATTGCGTATTTCAAGTTTATATTACCAACGTGTTGAAGGGATTTTATTGTGCTTATGATTTTAGTCTAAGTTTGACATTAGCAGCTATTTTATATATAAGTAACCATGAGCCTTGGTGGAGCAGTGGGCTAATGCCTCCTTAAGTAACACCAGCTGCCTGCAATTAGTGCAGGTTCGAGTCCCACCAGGCTCAAGGTTGACTCAGCCTTCCATCCTTCCGATGTAGGTAAAATGAGGACCCAGATTGTTGGGGGCAATTAAGCTGACTTTGTAATAATGCCGCTTGGGGTGGGGGGCGAAAGCCCTAATAAGCAGGCATATACATAGAATGAAGGCTATTGCTAAGCACATTGATTTGTGCTTTAAATTGTAAGCCACCCTGAGTCTTCGGAGAAGGGCAGGATATAAAAGGGATTAAAATAAAATAAAAATAAAAAAGTAACCGTTTTATATTGATATTTCTATTGTTATCATGTAATCATGTTTTATTATTTTGTAGTCAGATGCTTTATGTATTTTGGAAAAGTAAAAGCCTCATGTTAAAGGGGAGGGGGGGGAAATGGAGTTATGGTGGAGCCTGGGTTGTTGTGTATGAGTCATCATCTAGGAATTATTTTTCTGTACCTTTTGGTTCCTGGTACCAAGACCAGATCTTTTTGTTCTGGAAAGGCATAAAAGGTGGAAGACATCTTTTCCTGGTTGTGGCCTTCATCTCTCTACCAGCCACGAAGAGAAGAGAGATGGGGCCACCCAACTCTGTTTTGATCAAAATAAAAGTGGTTTGCTTGCTGAAACCTCCTGGGCTCAGGAATTTCTTTTGGCTCTTTTAAATTCCTGAGTAATGCTGGGGCAATTCTGAGGCTAAGTGTAAAACCTCACAGTGTCAACGCTGCTAACGTCGGATGTTTTTGCATTGACAACAGATGGAAATGCAGCCATCTTTCCCCTTTCGCTTTGAGAGTTAGATGATGCTGGGAAGGGTGTGTATGGATGAGAGCCTAGCTAGACATAACAACACTAAACTTAGGGTGAGAATCAAGGTTACTGAGCCCAGAGCTGATAAAGAATTGGCGGGCTGGAGAGCTGGACAGGAAGCCCAGGCTTCAAGCTAATTGGGGAATGTGATTTATGACTGTTAATTGGAAGAGTGAATTGTACTTTGCTACTTTGGGCTCGGGGAGGGGAATTCAATTTTTGGCCTCGATTATGTAAGTGCCGATGTTATGCTACTCGAATAAAAGATTCTTTAAGGTAAACAATGCCTCGAAGTTCTTTCGAAGAGTTTCATCTGTCAGAACCATGACATAATGTTATTTTAGGAGAAAAACAAGTGGCATGTAATATACATGATAAAATAACAAATTGGCTTTATGGCAACAAAGGATGCCAAGAAGAAATATGCTCCCCATCCCTCTTTATTTTTCCAGAAAACAAAGGACAAATGCTTTTCCCCATTTACTCCAAGAGATTTGGGGATTTTACCTGTCTAACAGGATCCTTAAAGTGGACGGTCTTATTTGTTTAGCAATGGATCCAGTGGATGGGTTCATGCATGGTGATAAATCATTTGATTGTGTTTAGTTTAGCATGAAACGTGTCCTAGCAACTACGGCACGATGTTTATATGCAAATGAGATTCCATGGCTTATTCAAGCAAGGTTTCAAATCCTAGCTTAATATATGAAATTTAATGTGGAGAAAAGCAAGGTTTCACACCTGGGCAGGAAAAAGCAAAGGTATGAGTACAGGTTAGGCCAGGGGTAGGCAACCTTGGCCGCTTCATGACTTGTGGACTTCAACTCCCAGAATTCCTGAGCCAGCATGGGGGAACTATGGCCCCTTCATGACTCGTGGACTTCAACTCCCAGAATTCCTCAGCCAGCATGGAGGAACTATGGTCCCTTCGTGACTCATGGACTTCAACTCCCAGAATTCCTCAGCCAGCATGGAGAAACTTTGGCCACTTCATGACTCGTGGACTTCAACTCCCAGAATTCCTCAGCCAGCATGGAGGAACTATGGTCCCTTCGTGACTCATGGACTTCATCTCCCAGAATTCCTCAGCCAGCATGGAGAAACTTTGGCCACTTCATGACTTGTGGGCTTCAACTCCCAGAATTCCTCAGCCAGCATGGGGGAACTATGGCCCCTTCATGACTCATGGACTTCAACTCCCAGAATTCCTGAGCCAGCATGGAGAAACTTTGGCCACTTCATGACTTGTGGGCTTCAACTCCCAGAATTCCTCAGCCAGCATGGGGGAACTATGGCCCCTTCATGACTCATGGACTTCAACTCCCAGAATTCCTGAGCCAGCATGGAGGAACTATGGCCCCTTCGTGACTCATGGACTTCAACTCCCAGAATTCCTGAGCCAGCATGGGGAAACTTTGGCCGCTTCATGACTCGTGGACTTCAACTCCCAGAATTCCTCAGCCAGCATGGAGGAACTATGGCTGCTTCATGACTCGTGGACTTCAACTCCCAGAATTCCTGAGCCAGCATGGGGAAACTTTGGCCGCTTCATGACTCGTGGACTTCAACTCCCAGAATTCCTGAGCCAGCATGGCTCAGTTTGGAAACCTCTCCCTTTCCCCTCAGCATGGCTGGCTCAGGAATTGTGGGAGTTGAAGTCCACCAGTCATAAAAGAACCAGGGTTGCCTACCCCTGGGTAAGGTGAAACCTAGCTCAAAAGGAGTAACTGTGAGAGGGACCTTGGAGTCCCAGCAGACGATCCCTTAAATATGAAGGAACAGTAGCCAAAAAGGCTAATACAATCGTGGGTTGTGTAAACAGAGGCACAGAATCAAAATCACATGAAGCATTAGTACCGCTTTATAAAGCCTTAGTAAGGCCAAACCTGGAATCCTGCATCCAGCTCTGTTGATTGATTGAGTGAGTGATTGATTGAAATGCTCTAGGGTGGGTCTCGTCCTGCTTGAGCAGGGAGTTAAGACTAGATGACCTCCAAGATCCCTTCCAGCTCCATTGATTGAATGAAACAGGATTTGGGGGGAACCTTGTCTTCATTGGGGTCAAGGGAGAGAAGCCCAGCCAGGCACCTCTTAACTAGGAGGGGGTGTCTCCCCCAAACAATCACCTCACATGTTCAGCAGCCACAAGTTTGCAGCGGAGGGGGTGGTGGCTGGAGTCGGCTGCTTGGTCCATCTGGCGTTCCTCCTCCTCCTCCTCCTCCTCCTCCTCCCCATCATCATCCCCGTAGCCTGGAAGCCGCACCAGGAAGTGGATCTGGGTCAGGATAGCCAGGAGGAGGGCTGGGTACAGACCCTGCATGGCTCCCATGCAGGTGAAGAGCTTCAACATTTCGCCCAGCGCTCTCAGGGCCTAGGGAAAGAAAAGGAAGGACGCCAAGATGTTCCTGGCGCTCTTTGGCAGTTTCACAACCCGACGGAGTTACATCCTCAGTGCTAGAAGGGAGCGGGTTTTGTGGAGAGGAGGAGGAGGAGGAGGAGGAGGAGGAGGAGGAGGAGGAGGAGGAATAATAATTAGGGAACATCCTCAGTGATCCTTCCTTCCTTTCCTCCCTCCCTCTCTTCCTATTTCCTTTCTACCTCTCTTTTCCTTCCTCCCTCCCTTCCTCCCTCCCTCCTTTGCTTCTTCCTTCTGTTTATTTCCTTCCTGCCTTTTTCTTTCCTTCTTTCCCTCCCTCTCTCTTTCCCTCTCTCCCTCCCTTCCTTTCTTTTCATTTCCTTCCTGCCTTTTTCTTTCCTCCTCTCCTTCTGTCCCTCCCTCCCTCTTCCTTCCTTCTTTTTTTTTCTTGAATTTTTTTTTATTAGTTTTTATAGGTTAAAAAGGGGGGGGTAATGGGATGGGAATTTGGCAAACAGCATATTATTGTCTGGGTAAATATATGTAAATAAAAGTAGTAAAGCTAATAATAACAACGGTAGGTATGATAGATTATCATAAACAATGCGAAGTTTTCAATGTATAGCATTTTTCTTACTCCGATAAATTCAAAACTGCGTATCACATTCGTTTCTCTCTAACTCGCTTATCTAGCCATTGATAAAATTTGTTCCAAGTTCTATAGGAAACAGAAAGTTCCTCTTCCTTCCTTCTTCATTTCCTTCCTTTTTGTTTCCTTCCCTCCCTTCCTCCTTTCCTGTCTTTTCATTTCCTTCCTGCCTTTTTGTTCCCTTCTCTGCTTGTCTCCCTCCCTCCCTCCCAGTGGTTAGAATGCGGCATTGCAGGCAAACTCTGCCCACTGCCAGGAGTTCAATCCTGCACAGGGCTCAAGACTGACTCAGCCTTCCGTCCTTCCGAGGTCGGTAAAATGAGGGCCTGGATTGTTGGGCGTGCAACAGGCAGACTCTTTAAACCGCTTAGAGAGGGCTGTCAAGCACTACGAAGCGGCAGATACGTCTGACTGCTGTTGCTACTGGTTCACTGTGAAGGGAATCCTGTGTCACCCACAGCCTTTCTCTTTAGGAAGTTGGCTGAGGAATCACTTGATCTCAGCCCACTCCAACCACCGTAAATACATGCCGAGTTGCCAAGTGCCTCCGTTTTGATGACTTGTGGACTTCAACTCCCAGAATTCCTCAGCCAGCGTGGGGGAACTATGGCCCCTTCGTGACTCATGGACTTCAACTCCCAGAATTCCTCAGCCAGCATGGAGAAACTTTGGCCGCTTCATGACTTGTGGACTTCAACTCCCAGAATTCCTCAGCCAGCATGGGGGAACTATGGCCCCTTCATGACTGGTGGACTTCAACTCCCAGAATTCCTGAGCCAGCATGGGGGAACTATGGCATCTTCATGACTCGTGGACTTCAACTCCCCGAATTCCTCAGCCAGCATGGGGAAACCTATGGCCCCTTCATGACTCGTGGACTTCAACTCCCAGAATTCCTGAGCCAGCATGGGGGAACAATGGCCCCTTCATGACTCGTGCACTTCAACTCCCAGAATTCCTCAGCCAGCATGGGGAAAACTATGGCCCCTTCATGACTTGTGGACTTCAACTCCCAGGATTCCTCAGCCAGCGTGGGGGAACTATGACCCCTTCATGACTTGTGGACTTCAACTCCCAGGATTCCTCAGCCAGCATGGCTCAGCTTGGAAGCGTCTCCCTGGGGATGCCGCAACAGCCTTCGGTGCTAGGACAGGCTGCCCATCACTTTTTCCAGTGTCCTTGAAACTTTGAACGGTCGCCGGACAAACATTTGTAAGTGAAGGACCGCCTCTAATGATGCTTGCAAGGCTCTGGGATTGTAGCCTTCACCGTCCCGCCGTTTGAGCTTTCCCGGGGGAGTTCATGCTCTGCTTTGGCCTACCTGGCAGGGTTGGTTGACACTTACTGCCAAAGGCGCGAGCGACTCCGCGTAACTGGTGGTGTCTCTGGCACTGCAGCTGTGTTCAGGCACGCTGGCTCCCCGTTTCAGCTCTCGGAGCAAGTACCAGAGGACTTTGGTGTTGGTCTCGGGGACCATGCAAAGCGTCCTCCACACCTCGGCGGCCGTGCTGTGAAAGGGAAGCGTGGACAGGTGTGACTTTGCCCACCGGCCTTGACAGGCTGCAATGGGCCCAGGGCCAGCACAGTGCTTAGGCTGCATCGACAGAGGGATGGAATCAAGGTCAGGTGAAGTGTTAATACCACTTTACAAGGCCTTGGTAAGGCCACACACGGAATCCTGCATCCAGTTTTGGTCACCAAGAAGCTTCTTCAGCTCTGACTGGATGGTGAGGGATGGAAGGACTTATATCCCTTGGCAGTCATCTAGTCGTTTGCATTCTTTCTGAGAGCTGTTGAGGCCAATTGGAGGCTTGTCAAAATCCACATTCTGGACAGAGAGTACTGCTGGTTTGAAAGGGGTCCAAGAGGCCATCTATCTCCAAACCGAACAGCCCTCCCTCAATGGGGGGGGGGAATATGACATCATCTATCTCCAGCTACAACACAGTTCCAAGAAGGCTCCACACCCATTTGCACCACTCAGGTGACCCCGAGGACACAGGTAAACCTCCAGGTGGCCTCAACGACCCTCTAAAAGGAGGCAAATGACCAGCTGTCCGCAAGGAGCATAAATCCTTCCATTCCCCACCCTCCAATCAGAGGCGAAGAAGCTTCTGGGATGAGAAGCGAAACGTCTTCAGAAGAAAAGCAAGGAAGTCCAGTTGCCTCATGAAAAACACCTTTGGAACAGGTAACTGGAGGGACTGGAGGCTAAAACATAGGAGGAACGGCTGCTGGAATTGGGTCTGTCTAGTTTAATGAAGAGAAGGACGAGGGGGGACATGATAGCAGTCTTCCAGTATCTCAGGGGCTGCCCCAAAGAAGAGGGAGTCAAGCTATTCTCCAAAGTCCCTGAAGGCAGGAGAAGAAGCAACAACGGATGGAAACTAACCAAGGAGATAAGCAACCTGGAACTAAGGAGAAACTTCCTGACAGTGAGAACAATTAACCAGTGGAACAACCTGCCTCCAGAGGTGGTGAATGCTCCAACACTGGAAGTTTTTAAGAAGAGACTGGACAGCCATTTGCCTGGAACGGTATAGGGTTTCCTGCCTGAGCAGGGGGTTGGACTAGATGACCTCCAAGGTCCCTTCCAATATTATTATTATTATTATTATTATTATTATTATTATTATTATTATTATTATTATTATTATTATTATTATTATTATTATTATTATTATTATCTGATTGGAAGCCAGTTGCTTGGTGTGCTAATTATGGACCTCCCTTTTTGAAATCCAGGCCAGTGAGGCAGCAGTGTCATACCTGCTGCAGGGCAAGGAGTGTTTCAAGAGGCTGGAGACCACGTCTTCAGGCGACACCTCTGCTAGAGAAGTCACCACATTCAGCGCCGCCCGCCGAGCTCTGCCCACTGGGATGCTGCTGATCTCCCAATACAGCCATTCCACTATTTCTGAGACCTGAAGAAGAATGATGGAAGAGAGAGAAAGAGAGAGAGATGGGTATGGATCACAAGTTGGGGGAATCGGGAACTTCAGCAGCGACCATGTTGGGGTTCTCCAGGAGCCTTCAGGAGATCTTTTGAAACCACGTTCAAGCAGCACCGATGGTCCAAGACTTAGGAAGAACCGCTTTATGCTGCTTTGGTAAGATCCCTTTTGGTCACCATGATACAAAAAAGATGTTGAGACTCTGGAAAGGGTGCAGAGAAGAGCAGCAAAGATGATCAGGGGACTGGAGGATAAAACATGCGAAGAACGGTTGCATGGATTGGACATCATGGTTCCGATTAATGAGACAGTTCAAACAACATTCAGGCATCGTTTTATCTAAAAAGTCTATAATAATGAAACAAAGAATTGGCACTCATGGATGGATACCAGAATCGGAATTCTCTTCCCCTTGACCCCCCACATCATACAAAATTTCCCTCCCTTATTTACACGTCATGAATCACATTTACCAATTAATTTAACACATGAAGTTTCACTTCCCTTCTGAAGTGGCTATCCCTTATCTTGTCAAAACATCCAGGTTGCATTCCTCCCGTGGTTTAGTGATTCAAAACCAAAGAGTTAAAGCAAAAGGCTGCCTCTTATATCGTCAGTGCAAAAACATGTCAATGTTTGCAGCATTGACACTGGGTAGTTCTACTCTAGTGGAAAGAAGGACCAGGGGTGACATGATAGCAGTTATTCCAGTATTTGAGGGGCTGCCACAAAGTAAAGAGGGGTCTACCTATTCTCCAAAGCACCTGAAGGCCGGACAAGAAGCTTCAGATGGAAATTTATCAAAGAGACATTCAACTTAGAACTAAGGAGAAATTGTCTAACAGTGATAACAATTAACCAGTGGAACAGAAGTTGCCTCCAGAAGTTGTGGATGCTGCAACACTGGAAGTTTTTAAGAAGTGATTGGACAACCATGTGTCTGAAATGGTATAGGGTCTCCTGCCTATTTCCTATTGCATGTCTAGGTATTGCCCATATAGGTATTTTATTATTTAATATATATTGGTACTTTTTCCAAACTCGGAGCAAGGCGTTTCTTAAAATATGAATCTTAAAAATATTATCCACTTTTTTGTCATAAAATAAATACGCAGCCATCCGTACAATAAATCATACCTCTCAATATTCAATATTCTTTCATCCGTTAAATTGAACCAATCACTAATTGTTGATAACCCAACTGCATCATAATATAATCTCAAATTGGGCATCTTCAAACCCCCTCTCTCACGTGCATCTTGCATTATTTTAAGCTTTACTCTCTGTCTTTTCCCTGCCCAGATAAATTTATTAATACCTTTTTGCCACTCATTTAAATTTGCGTCTTTCTTAAGTATTGGTATCATTTGGAACAAAAATAAAAATTTTGGTAAGACATTCATCTTCACAGCTGCTATTCTCCCCGACCAAGACGATTGTAATTTTTTTCAGCTGTCAATCTCCTTTTGTACTTTTTGCCATAACAATTCATAATTGTTTTTATATAATTTCACATTCGATGCTGTGATATACTGTATACCCCCAAGTATTTAACCTTTTTTACTATTTCAAATCCTGTTGATTTTTCTAACGCTTCTCTTTGTTTTATGGTCATATTTTTTGTTAATATTTTAGGTTTTTGCTTATTAACTTTAAATCCAGAGACTTGTCCATATTGTGTTATCACATCCAATAATTCTAAAACCGATTGAGTAGGTCGACTTAAAGTAACAACCAAGTCATCTGCAAACGCTCTCAATCTATAATCTTGATGCCTAATTTTAATTCCCTTTATCTTATTTGATTCACGTATTTTAATCAATAATATTTCCAGTGTTAAAACAAACAATAATGGTGATAAAGGGCATCCCTGCCTTGTTCCTTTTTCAATTTTACAAATTTCTGTTAAATTACCATTAACAATTATTTGTGCCGTTTGCTTTTGATATATTGCTTTAATAGCCTGTAAAAAATAATCCCCAAATTCCATCTTTTCTATTACTTTCAATGCCAATTCAATTGATCAAAAGCTTTCTCTGAATCTAAAAATATCAATGCAGCAGATACGTGGTTGTTTCTTTCCAAATATTCCAATAAATTAACAATTTGTCTTACATTGTACTTCATTTGTCTACCAGTTATCAACCCCGATTGATCATTATGTATCACTTGTTGCATCATATTCATTATTCTATTTGCCAATACTTTAGCAAATATCTTATAATCAGTTTCTGACTGCAAATTTTTATAATAACTCTTCTTAAAAACCTCCAGTAGCGGAGCACCCACCACTTCTGGAGGCAAACCCTTCCACTGGTTAATTGTCCTCGCTGTCAGAAAATGTCTTATTTCTTTCTTCAAAGTTGAGTTGAGAGTACAGGAGTGACTGGCCCAAGATCATCCATGATTTCTGTGGTTGGCTGTGGATTCAGTTAGGGTCCTTCAAATCAACAAGTCAACTGCTCAGCCACTTGTGACACTATAGGCCCCAAAACATGGAGTCTTGTCACAAGACTTCAACCCTCCCAAGAAGATTTGGGGAAAAGAGTTGGAGAAGACCCCTCAAACTGTGCAGAATTGATTTCCTAATAGAATAGAATAGAATAGAATAGAATAGAATAGAATAGAATAGAATAGAATAGAATAGAATAGAATAGAATAGAATAGAATAGAATAGAATAGAATAGAATAGAATAGAATAGAATAGGAGAGTAGAATAGAGTATAGAGTAGAGTAGAGTAGAGTAGTAGAATAGAATAGAATAGAATAGAATAGAATAGAATAGAATAGAATAGAATAGAATAGAATAGAATAGAATAGAATAGAATAGAATAGAACAGTAGAGTAGAATAGCATAGAATAGAGTCAAGTAAAATAGTAGAATATAATAGAATATAATAGAATAGATTAGAGTAGTCTAGAGTAGAGTAGAGTAGAGTAGAGTAGAGTAGAATAGAATAGAATAGAATAGAATAGAATAGAATAGAATAGAATAGAATAGAATAGAATAGAATAGAATAGAATAGAATAGAATAACAGAGTTGGAAGGGTCCTTGGAGGTCATCTAGTCCAACCCCCTGCTCAGGCAGGAAACCCTATACCGTTTCAGACAAACGGCTGTCCGATCTCTTGGGACCGCATCGTCTGGCTGGTTCAGACTTCTACGGAGACCCTCACCTTGTCCTTCAGGGCAGTTTTCTCTTTTTGCAAAATCCCGGCCAGTTTCACCGCAGTTTCATCCAGGAGGCTCGTCTCACAGGTCCTCAGGCTACCCACCACGGACAGCAGGATGTCCGCCGGGGAGGCTGAACCAGTTGCGACCTCCGGCTCCTGCGATAAACAGGAAGAAATCTTTTGAAACGGGTGAGGTCCTCGGCTTACGATCGCAACTCAGCCCAAGACTTCTCTCGCCGAATGAGACATTTGTTAAGTGAGGCCTGCCCCGTTTCGCGACCTTGCTTTTCCCCGGTTGTTAAGCGAATCACGGCAGTGGTTAAGTTAGTCACACAGTCGCTAAGTGGATCGGGCTCCCCTCCCCGCTTGACTTTGCTTGCAGGAGAGACGCAAAAGGGGATTGCTTGACACACATACACACACACCCCAGGGACGCTGTCACCGCTATAAATAGAGCCAATTGCCGAGTGGCTGATTTTGATCACATGACTGTGGGGAAATGCTGCCACGATCGTAAGTGTGAGGAACCGTCATAAGTCCCTTTTTGCAGCGCCGTTGTAACTTTAAAGGGTCCCTAAATGAACGGCCAAGGACTCTCTGTCATTTTCATCAATTTTTCTCAATCTTAGGCACTTGAAGACAGGTGGACTTCGAGTCCCAGAATTCCCCAGCCAGCATAGCTGGCTGGGGAATTCTGGGACTCGAAGTCCACCGATCTGAAAGTTGAGAAATGCTGCTCTAGAAGGTTATTTCTAGAACAGGGAAGGCCTCTAAAGTTTATTCCCCACCCTTTGGCTAATGTCACCTATTTTTTTGCCCAGTCCCATCCTTACTTCGAGGGCCGTGACGACCTGGAAGGAACCAAGGAACAACGTCCGGAGGCTTCCCTTATAAAACGTAAATTACAAATGCGGAGATTACAAAAAGAGAGAGAGACACACACACACATCCCGTATCGCAAATACGGTACCTGGGAGCCTTCTTCTTCCTTCTCCTCGGTTGGGAAAGTGACCACTAATGAAGACAAGTTCCTTACTTCTCCAAAGGAATTGGGGGCTTGGTCCTTCCTTTCCTCCTTCTGATCCGCCAGGCCTTCTGCCGATTCTCCAGAAGCGGAAGCTTGCGGCCCAGACATCGTCTCCAACTTTGCTTCCCGAGAAGAGACGACTTGGTCCTCCAAGGGGAAGAAGGTTTAACACCCAACCTGGTCTCCAAAGGCGTCTGAACTTGATTGGCTCTTTTCCATCCGTGGGTTGACCTTGTCTGTCTTGCTGGACATTTTGAAGACCCCCCCTCCCCTCCTTAGGTCTTCTTCTTCGGACTCGGAAAGAACAGCCAAGAGTTTTTGCCGCAAGAGGCGAAGGGAACTTTGAGTGGAAGGAAGCAGAGGAGCTGGTGGCGAGACAGGGAAAGGTCCACAGCCCCTCTGAGGCCTCCGACGTTTCTCGACAAATTGAATGCGTTGACCTATGCAAAAATAAAGGAGAAGAAGGAAGAAGCAGGAAGGAAGACATAAATAACACTCGCTCTGTTTGGAAGAACGGAGGACATTTGTAGCTCAGGGTTGAAAGGACCGGTCCTTGGTGTTCTCTGAGCTGGGTGGTTTTCTTGCAGACGTTTCACAACCCAACTAGGGAACATCATCAGTGCTAGAAGGGAGGAGGGTTTGTGGAGAGGAGGAGGAGGAGCATGGGGTCCTTGGTGCTCGCTGAGCTGGGTGGTTTTCTTGCAGACATTTCATTGCCCAACTAGGGAACAGCATCAGGGCTAGAAGGGTGTTGGGTTTGCAGAGGAGGAGGAAGAGGAGGAGGAGGAGGATTAGGATTGTAGGGTCCTTGCAGACGTTTCATGACCCAACTAGGTAACATCATTAGTGCCAGAAGGGAGCAGAGCTTGAGGAGGAGGAGGAGGGGAGGAGGAGGAGGGGAGAAGGAGGAGGAGGAGGACTGTGGGGTCCTTGGTGCTGTCTGAGCTGGGTGTTTTTCTTGCAGACGTTTCATTGCCCAACTAGGTAACAAATGGATACTTGGGAAAAGATCTGGGTTAGAAATGTAAAATTTACGCAGGCCCAAAATTTAAGAGAGAATTTTTATAAAATGTTTTATAGGTGGCACTTAGACCCTAAAAAATTAGCAAGTATGTATCCGAACTGCCAGCCCAAATGTTGGAGGTGTGGTGGTGAAGATGCAACGTATTTTCATATATGGTGGACTTGTAAGAAGGTTAAAGCTTTTTGGATTAAAATTTGGTGGAATATGTAAAAGATATTTAAGAAAAGGATAAAGTTTTCTCCGCGATTGTTTTTATTGGGTATTATTACAGATACCACTGTTATAGATACTAAGTTGATGTTGAATTTAACTACGGCAGGGAGACTTTTAGTAGCGCAATATTGGAAGAAGGAGGAACTGCCGACTATAGAAGAATGGACTTTAAAAGTTTCTAACTTGGCGGAAATGGCAAAGATTTCAGCATATTTGAAAGATCAGTCGCAACAGAGATACATTGTGGAATGGAGAAGATGGATTGATTACATCCAGAATAAATATGGGACTAAAAAGTTTCATTTAGCATTTGAATAAGTAGCGGATTTTTATGACGTATAATTAGTTAGTAGTTATTTCGTTAATATTAAGACTATGGAGAGTTAAAGTGCGATAGAATTTAATGTTTTATTTTTGTTGGTAGCATATTTTAGATTATGCTTGTTTGTATAATAATAATAATAATAATAATAATAATAATAATAATAATAATAATAATAATAATAATAATAATAATAATAATAATAATAATAATAATTATTTTATTTGTATACCGCCCTTCTCCCGAAGGACTCAGGGCGGTGAACAGGGCAATAAATACTAAAGTACAAAAATACAAACATTAAGAAAAGATTAAACAAAGTGCCCAATAACTTACAACAATAAGTTAATGTTAGATGTTTTTGTGCCAGCCATGGCAGTTCCCCAAAAAGGTCATCAGATGGGAGCAAAGAGGCATCTTTGCTCCCACTGGTGGGTCAGGGGTCTCCGGCCCCTGTAGCCCCATTGGAGAGAGTTAATGGCCCTCCAGCCCCCTCACTCTCATTGGTAAGGGAGGGGCTGGGGACCCCCATAAAAACCTCTGCTCAGGGGCTGCTCCCTCTCTTGTTGCTTTTCTTGTTCAAGCTCCCTCTGGGAATGATCCATGAGCTCAACCCAGGCATGGATGCCTCCATGCCAAGGAACTCTTTCTCTTTACTCTATCTTTAAATAAAGCTTCATCTGATTGCATCCCTGCGTGCTGCCTTTTTCTTGGAAGCACCTCAACGAACCATCGGTCTCATGAGGCCATCTCACAGTTAAAATACGTTAAAACAATAATAAAACCCAAACCCATGAGGCCAGGCCGGCTTGTTCAAACGAAGTTCGGGCGCCATCCTGTATTCAGCTCTGGGAAGTCGGGGAGGGGGGAGGGGAGGGGAGGGGAGGGTTGGGGAGAGGGGAGGGAGAGGAGGGGGGGTTTGTATTCAAAAATGTATTGTAAAACTTTTCAATAAAAAAAAATAGAAACAGCTTCTCCAGAAAAGGAAGGCAGCATCAAAATTGGGCTTTCTTAGGTCCTCACCCGCCGTCCTTCTTTCCCTCCTTTGGAGAACACCAGGGGAAAGCAAGACCACAGCTCTTCGGCTCTACATCAGTTGACGAAGGAGATGAGAACGGTTAGCTTTCCAAAGATCTGGAATACTAAAGCGCCACGGCAACTTCGCCATTGCTGTGGCTGCCCCAGCAACGAGATTCGAAGCAGGTGGAACTGGGTTAGTCTTCATCGTCGTTCAGTCCAAGCCGGGAATAAACAACATGGCGACTGCTGTAGAAAGAAAGTTGCAGTTTATTGAAGAGGAGAGCCAGACGGGAAGATGGCTCTAGAAGAAAAAAGAGAGGGAGCACATGGAGGGAGTGGGTTTTTATACCCTCTGGAGCCTTTTGTTTGGAGTTGTTTCCTGTTCTAACCAGTTCTGAGCAGTGCCCGGTCTTTTTTCCATGTCCCAGTTCTGTACTTTCTTTGATTGATAATCCATAATCTCCATAATCTCCTCCCTTCCTCCATGATCTCCTTCCTTCCTTCCTTCCTTCCTTCCTTCCTTCCTTCCTTCCTTCCTTCCTTCCTTCCTTCCTTCCTTCCTTCCTTCTTTCCTCTCTGAGCTTGCAGACATTTCATATAGAATCAAGTTCATGCAAAGTATTAGCACCACTTTATAAAGCCCTAGTGAGGCCACACCTGGAATACCGCAGCCAATTTTGGTCACCCTATCACAAAAAAGATGTTGAGACTTTGAAAAAAATTCAGAGAAGAGCAATAAAGATGATCCAAGGCCTGGAGACTAAAGCATACGAAGAACAGCTACGGGACTTGGGTTTGGCCAGCCTCAAGAAAAAAAGAAATAGGAGAGACAGGATAGCAGCCTTCCAATATTTGAGAAGTTCCCACAAAGAAAAAGAATGGGTCATGTTATCCTCCAAAGCACCTGAGGGCGAGACGAGAAACAACGGTTGGAAACTAATCAAGGAGAGAAGCAACCTGGAATTAAGAGAAACTTCCTCTGCGTAACAACGGCAGCTACTGACTGGATCTCCAAACTCGACATTAAACTCTGAAATGTTATTTCTGTTTTCCTCTTAGGTTTTATAATTGCTTCTTTTTTTAAAAAAAAATTGTTTTAACTGTTCTAACTTGTAAACATGAAGTGCTTTTAATTCTGTGTGTGACCAGCCATACGCTAAATAAATACAATTCCTAACAGTGAGGACAATTAACCAGTGGAACAGACGTTGTCTCCAGAAATCGTAGGAGCTCCATCACTGGATATCTTTAAGAAGAGGCTAGACACTCACCTGTCTGAGATGGTACAGGTTCTTCCTGCTTGAGCTGGGGGCTGGACTAGATGACCTCTAAGGTCCCTTCCAGCTCTATTCTATTTCCTAACACTTCTGCCCTTCCACCTTGCTGTGGACCTTGTTCCTGGCTGCTTGTGGTAGGAAACTTAAAGAGCTTTATAAGATAAGGCTCCAATCTTTCTCCACTTGAAGGCACTTTGCGCTATCCACTCAATCCTTGTAGCCTTCAACTACCCAAACAGTTCATGGCGGTCTCTGGCTGTAAAAAAATATTTCCTGGACCATAATGTCATAGCTTGTGTAGCAAGTTGCTGTTGTTGTTAGCTGCAAAGTTGTGTCCGACCCATCGCGACCCTATGGACAACGTTCCTCCAGGCCTTCTTGCCCTCTACCATCTTCTGGAGTCCATTTAAACTCACGCCTACTGCTTCAGGGACTCCATCCAGCCACCTCATTCTCTGTCATCTCCTTCTTCTCTTGCCCTCAATCTTTCCCAGCATGAGGCTCTTCTCCAGTGAGTCCTTCCTTCTCATGAGGTGGCCAAAGGATTTGAGTTTTAGCTTCAGGACCTGGCCTTCTACAGAGCAGTCAGGGTTGATCTCCTCAGATAGATAGATAGATAGATAGATAGATAGATAGATAGATAGATAGATAGATTGTTGTTGTTGTTAGTTGCGAAGTCGTGTCAGACCCATCGTGACCCCATGGACAACGTTCCTCCAGGCCTTCCTGTCCTCTACCATCTTTTGGAGTCCCTTTAAGCTCACGCCTACTGCTTCGGCGACTCCATCCAGCCACCTCCTTCTCTGTCGTCCCCTCTGTCATGTAGCAAGTGTGATTTATAACTACATGATGGGTTTGCTCTGGGTGTAGAGTAGACCAATTCACAGGGTCCCAAGCTGGATCCTTTAAAAGAGGACGGGGCAGGCCCTGTCCGTCACGTCAGATGCATGTGAGGCCAGAAGTTGGATGTAGATCTGGTCATTTGGTCATGCAGACCACACTAAGCTGGCAGGAGTAGCCAACACCCCAAAAGATAAGCTCAAGATCCCCAAAGATCTTGACAGACTTGAACAATGGGCCCTGTCTAACAAAATGATATTTAATGTGGAGAAAAGCAAGGGTTTACACCTGGGTGGGAAAATCCAAAAGGTATGAGTACAACAAAAGTGCGCATAGTCAAGGCTTCCCAGTTGCAATGTATGGCAGTGGAAGCTGGACCACAAGAAAGGCTGAGCGCCAAAGAATGGAGGCCTTTGAACTCTGGTGCTGGAGAAGACTCCTACGAGTCCCTTGGACTGCAAGGCAATCAAACCGGTCAGTCCTAGAGGAGATCAACCCTGACTGCTCTTTAGAAGGCCAGATCCTGAAGCTAAAACTCAAATACTTTGGCCACTTAATGAGAAGGAAGGACTCACTGGAGAAGAGCCTAATGCTGGGAAAGGTTGAGGGCAAGAGAAGAAGGGGACGACAGAGAAGGAGGTGGCTGGATGGAGTCACTGAAGCAGTAGGCGTGAGCTTAAATGGACTCCAGAGGATGGTAGAGGACAGGAAGGCCTGGAGGAACATTGTCCATGGGGTTGCGATGGGTCGGACACGACTTCGCAGCTAACAACAACAACATGAGTACAGATTAGGTGAGACCTGGCTCAAAACCAGTCCCTGTGAGATGGACCTAGGAGTTCTAGTGGAGGATCTCTTAAACACGAGCCAGCCGTGTGCAGCAGCAGCCAAAAAAGCTAACACAATCCTGGGTTGTATAAACAGAGGCAGAGAATCAAGATCAGGCGAAATATTAGCACCGCTTTATAAAACCCTAGTGAGGCCAGACCTGGAATACCCCAGCCAATTTTGGTCACCATATAATAATAATAATAAAAGATGTTGAGAGTTTGGAGAAAATTCAGAGAAGAGCAACTAAGATGATCCAAGGCCTGGAGACTAAAACATAGGAAGAACAGTTGCAGGAATTGGGAAAGGCTAGTCTAGAAAAAAAAAGAAGAAGAAGGACTGGGGGGTACAGGATAGCAGAATTCCAATATTTGAGGGGCTGCCCCAAAGAAGAGGGGGTGGGGTGTCAACCTATTCTCCAAAGCATCTGAAGGCAGGACAAGAAGCAACAGATGGAAGCAAGTCAAGGAGAGAAGCAACCTGGAATTAAGGAGAAACTTCCTAATAGTGAGAACAATCAACCAGTGGAACAGAAGTTGCCTCCAGAGGTTGCGGCTGCTCCATCACTGGAGGCTTTTTAAAAAAAGAGGCTGGACAGTCCCTTATCTGAAATGGTACAGGCTCTCCTGCTTGAGAAGGGGGTTGGGCTAGATGACCTCCAAGGTCCCTTCCAATTCTGTTATTCTGCAAGGGTCTCCTGCTTGAGCAGGGGGTTGGGCTAGATGACCTCCGAGGTCCCTTCCAGCTCTAGTCTGATTGATTGATTGGTTGATTGACTGGTGGGCTTCTCCAGAGGCCCATTGGGGAACCGGAAGGAGGACGAGGCTGGTCAGGAGATGGACCCGGGGCTGAGGCAGCCCTTCACACCTTCTGGCTCAAGCATGGAAGCCAAAGACCACGGGACTCTGGAGACCTCCAAAGGCCGGCTGACCCCCAAGGAGACCCCAAGGCAGGGGTCTTCAAACCTGGCCCTTTTATGACTCGTGGACTTCAACTCCCAGAATTCCTCAGCTAGCATGTCTGGCTGAGGAATTCTGGGCGTTGAAGTCCACGAGTCATAAAAGGGCCGAGTTTGAAGACCCCTGCCCCAAGGAGACCAACGGGCCGCTCTGGAACCGGCTGGATGGCCGGAGAGGGAGGGGTCGGCCGGGAACCCTTTTTTTCTGAGCTGGGGGCGACCTATAAGGTTCCCCCCCCTCGCAAGGGGAGAAGAGGGGTGCCACTGCCTTGCTCAAGCCCAGCCATTTTTTTTTCCGGGGGGTGGTGGGGGTGGGGGTGGTGAAAAAAACCCTACAAGCCCCCATTTTCGGGAGGAAGGGGGCTTTTTAAAGCCGGCCGCCTTCATCCAGGATGGGCCCCCCCCCGAGGCTCAGAGCTGGGGCGGCTGCAGGCTCTCCGGCCTCCTCCAGGGGTCGCCCTCCGCCGCCGCCCGCCCCCCCCCCGCCCCCAGCTGCGTCCCCCCCCCCTCCCCGCTTTTCTCTCCTCCTCCTCCTCCTCCTCCGCTCCTCCCTTCCCCACATTCCTCCCTTCCTCCCGAGTCTTTCCGGCCGGGCGCCGCGGCGTTTCCTCCGCGCGTCCATTGCAGCCGCCGCCGCTGCCCGGAGAGACGGAGCCGCGACCCCCGCCCGCCCCCCCTGCGCGAAGGCAGCCGCCGGGCTCGATCGCTCGCTCGCTCGGTGGGGCTGATGCGAGCCGGTGCCTGGGCGGCCCCCCCTCCCCAGACGCCCCCTCCCCACGGGCCCAGCGGGGAGCCGGTTGCTTCCCCCCCCACACCACACCACGACCCCCCCCCGGAGGGGAGAGATGCTCCCGTGAAGGAACGGGGAGGTGCGTATCGCCTGGGTCTCTTTCCCTCCCTCCCTCCCTCCCTTCCTTCCTTCCTTCCTTCCTTCCCTTTCTCTCTCTCTCTCTCTGTCTGTCTCCTCCTTCCTTTCCTTCCTTCCCTTTTTCTCCCTTCCTTCCCTTTCTCTCTATCTCTCCTTCCTTTCCTTCCTTCCTTCCTTCCTTCCTTCCTTCCTTCCCTTCCCTTTCTCTCTCTCTCTCTCTCTCTCTCTCTCCTCTTCCCTTTTTCTCCCTTCCTTCCCTTTCTCTCTCTCTATCTCTCCTCCTTCCTTTCCTTCCTTCCTTCCTTCTTTCCTTCCTTCCTTCCTTCCTTTCTCTCTCTCTCTTTTCTCTTTCTTTCCTCCTTCCTTTCTCTCTCTCTCTCTCTCTCTTTCTCTCTCTTTCTTTCTTTCTTTCTTTCTTTCTTTCCTCCCTCCCTTCTCTCTCTCCTGGTTCCTTTCCTTCCTTCTTTCCCTTTCTCCCTTGCCTCCTTCCGTCCTTACCATCCCTTCCTTTCCTTCTTTTATCTCTCTTCTCCTTTCCTTCTCTTTCTCTCTCTCTCCGCTTTCCTTGCCTTCCTCCCTTCTCTTTCTCTTTCTCCTGGTTCCTTTCCTTCCATCCTTCCTTTTCTCTCTCTCTCTTCCCTCCTTCTCTTCCTTCCTTACCACACCTTCCTTCCCTCTCTCTCCTCTTTCTCTCTTTTCCTCCCTCCCTCCCTCCCTTTCTTCTCTTTCCCTCCCTCTCCCCTCCTTTTCCCTTCCCCTTTTTCTCTCATCCCTCCTGCCGACCCTTCCTATTCTCCCTCTCTCTGTCTCCCTCTCTCCCTCCCTCCCTTCCTTCCTTCCTTCCTTCCTTCCTTCCTTCCTTATCTCATCCCTCCCTCTCCCTCTCTTTCTCTTTCTCTTTCTTCCTTTCACCTGTACGATGACCAACCTTCCCAAATTCTCCCCCAGGGGACTGAAGGGCACCACCCTCACCCTCTGAACCCGCCTCAGCCACCCGGAGGAGACCCCCGTCGCCAGGACCCCGCCGGGCCATGTGCTGAAAGATGGCTCTCTCCAGGCTGAATAGCACCACCAATGGCTTCCCAGAAGACCCCTCCCGGATGGAGGCCACCAACGGGCCAGACCTGGCCCAGGTCCTCAGGTGCTTGGAGATGGGCACCGTCCTGACCTTGTTCTACCAGAAGAAGTCCCAGCGGCCCGAACGCAGGAGTTTCCAAGTCCGGCTGAAGAGCCGCCAGATCGTCTGGAGCCGAAGCCCGGAGAAAGTGGAAGGGGACGGTGAGTGTCAGGGGGCTGGTTGGAGCAGGAGAACCACCCCAAAGGACGGACGGGGCCAAAGGAGGGAGGCCTCCTCAGCTGGGGCCTCCAGAGCTGTTGGGAGGTCACGTTCTGGAATTCCCAGGACCAGG
This sequence comes from Vipera berus, assembly GCF_964194415.1. Taxonomy (NCBI): domain Eukaryota; kingdom Metazoa; phylum Chordata; class Lepidosauria; order Squamata; family Viperidae; genus Vipera; species Vipera berus. The sequence goes on along the minus strand of NC_138204.1, from coordinate 216,214,286 downwards.
AAGGGCACTTTCCACCCATCTGGCCCGACCTTCCTCAAAAGAACAGGAGAAGGAGAAGACCTGGGTCTCTCTCACTTCCTGCCATTCTACTCCAGAACATTTCCCCCTGGCCTACGCAGGCGGATTGTACCGTTCTTGGTCCAAAGGGTGGGACCTTCTCCTCCTCCTCTCCCTTCGGTGGCCTCCTTGGGCTCTTGGCTTTAGGTCAGGGGTCTTCAAATTTGGCCCTTTGATGACTTGTGGACTTCAACTCCCAGCATTCCTCAGCCAGCGTGCCTGACTGGGGAATTCTGGGAGTTGAACTCCACAAGCAGGGGTCTTCAAACCTGGCCCTTTGATGACTTGTGGAGTTCAACTCCCAGCATTCCTCAGCCAGTGTGCCTGACTGGGGAATTCTGGGAGTTGAACTCCACAGGCAGGGGTCTTCAAACCTGGCCCTTTGATGACTTGTGGAGTTCAACTCCCAGCATTCCTCAGCCAGCGTGCCTGACTGGGGAATTCTGGGAGTTGAACTCCACAGGCAGGGGTCTTCAAACTTGGCCCTTTGATGACTTGTGGACTTCAACTCCCAGAATTCCCCAGCCAGGCACTTCAACAAGTCATCAAAGGGCCAAGTTTGAAGACCCCTGGTTTAATTCATCTGGATCATGTGTGGTGCTGCCTGTTGAATTACATCTTGAATTACCTACTTGAGCATCAGACTGTTGACATCTGGGATTGACTTGATCATCAGAGGGAGCCCTGGGCTCCTTTTGGTGCTGTGCTGATGCTGTAGCTCAAGCTTCAGCTGCCTCTTTCCTGTGGAGTGGCAGAGAGAGCCGTGGGAGAAGACACCCCAATCAATACTTTGGGTTTTTAACCTGCTTTCCTGAGTGTACAGGGAGATCTAAAAAGGCCTTGAGGAGCTATAAGTAATAGACAGACAATCGAATAAGCAGGACTTCTGCCTCTAATAGAATAGCAGTGTTGGAAGGGACCTTGGAGGTCTTCTAGTCCAGCCCCGCTGCTCAAGCACAAGACCCTGTACAATTCCAGACAAATGACCGTCCAGTCTCTTCTTAAAAATGTCCAGTGATGGAGCACCCACAACTTCTAGAAGCAAGTGGTTCCATGGGTGAATTGTTCTCACTGTCAGGAAATTTCTCCTTAGTTCTAAATGGGATCTGTCCGTAATGTGTTTCAGAATAAGAGTTGGAAGGGGCCTGGAGATCTAGTCCAGTCTCCTTCTCCTCCTCCTCCTCCTCCTCCTCCTCCTCCTCCCCCCTTTCCACAAACCCCACTTCCTTCTAGCATTGATGATGTAACCTAGTTGGGTAATGAAATGTCTGCAACAAAACAACCAAGCTCAGAGAGCACCAAGGACCCCACAGTCCTTTTCTTCTTCCTCTTCCTCCTCCTCCTCCTCCTCCTCCTCCTCCCCCCTTCCACAAACCCCCCTTCCTTCTAGCATTGATGATGTAACCTAGTTGGGTAATGAAATGTCTGCAACAAAACAACCAAGCTCAGAGAGCACCAAGAACCCCACAGTCCTTTTCTTCTTCCTCTTCCTCTTCCTCCTCCTCCTCCTCCTCCTCCCCCCTTCCACAAACCTTTCTAGCACTGATGATGTAACCTAGTTGGGTCATGAAACATCTGCAAGGAAACCACCAAGCTCAGAGAGGACCAAGGTGCCCTCATAAATCTGCTGGTCCTTTAAGCTAGCATTCTTTGATCATTGTTCTGGGATCGCAGTTACTATGAAGCTGTCATCATCACCTCTCTGCTTCCAGAGGAAGGTGGTCCCAAGATGACCAGAAGCTGTTGCAACAAATGAATGGATTGTTACAGACACAATTGTCATCTTGCCAATTTCTGTTCCTCTGGGACTCTGTTAAAACAAGATGTTGGGACTCTGGAAAGAGGGCAGAGAAGAGCAACAAAGAGGATCAGGGGACTGGAGGCTAAAACATACAAGGAACGGTTGCTGGAATTGGGAATGTCTAGTCTAATGAAGAGAAGGACGAGGGGGGACATGATAGCAGTGCTACAGTATCTCAGGGGCTGCCCCAAAGAAGAGGGAGTCAAGCTATTCTCCAAAGCACCTCCAAAGTGCCCAAAGGCAGGAAACGTTGCTTCTTGTCCTGCCTTCGGGCGCTTTGGAGAATAATTTATAATATAATATAATAATAATAGAGTGCTAACCTTGTCCGGATCTGAAAACAGGAAATAGAACAACAGAGTTGGAAGGGACCTTGGAGGTCATCTAGTCCAACCCCGATTAAACAGGAAGCCCTATACCAGGGGTAGGCAACCTCGGCTCTTTTATGACTCGTGGACTTCAACTCCCAGAATTCCTGAGCCAGCATGGCTGGCTCAGGAATTCTGGGAGTTGAAGTCCACGAGTCATAAAAGAGCCGAGGTTGCCTACCCCTGCCCTATACCATTTCAGGCAAATGGCTGTCCATTCTCTTCTTAAAAACTTCCAGTGTTTGGAGCATTCACCGCTTCTGGAGGCAGGTGGTTCCACCGGTTAATTGTTCTAACTGTCAGGAAGTTTCTCCTTACTTCTAGGTTGCTTCTCTCCTTGATTAGTTTCCATCCGTTGCTTCTTGTCCTGCGTTCAGGGGCTTTGGAGAATAGCTTGAAACCCACCCACCCCCTGCCACCTTCTTTGCGGAAACCCCTCAAATACTGGAATACTTTGATGCTCTGGTTGTGAAACCAGACAGTGGAAGTTAGATTCCTGCTTCTTTAGGTTTGTTCAACTCCGTTTTCAGGTTGAATCAATTGTCCGGCTTTTTCCCAGGGATAAAAACACTTTTAATTTTTTGCAGATTGTCCCACACGAATCCAAGGCCCCCCCCTTTACCCCCCCAATGAATATCTTCTAGGTTTGGGGATCCACGTTGTGGGTCGAAAAGGGTGAATCCATGCTCACAATTCCCCCTAAGGACCGGTGAAAGTGAAGGGGTGCCGAAAGGCAAACACGCCTCGGTTTCATTATCTCGCCCGCTTCCTCCTGGCCCACGGATCCGGCCCTGCCGGGCGCCAGGTCCGGCTGGGTGTCACACAAAGGATGACTGTGTTTGTGGCTAAATGAATAAACAGCCGGGGTTTGGCAGCAGCGAGTTGTGAAGCCTGTGCCGGGTTGTGAAGCCTATGCCGAGTTGTATAGCCTGTGCTGAGTTGTGAAGCCTGTGTTGAGTTGTGAAGCCTGTGCCAGGTTGTGAAGCCCATGCTGAGTTGTGTAGCCTATGCCAAGTTGTGTAGCCTGTGCCGGGTTGTGAAGCCTATGCTGGGTGTTGAGTTGTGAAGCCTGTGTTAAGTTGTGAAGCTTGTGCTGGCTTGTGAAGCCTGTGTTGAGATGTGAAACCTGTGCTGGGTTGTGAAGCCTGTGTTGAGATGTGAAGCCTGTGGTTCACCCCGACAAGCTGAGAAGCATCTCTGGGAATTGATTTGGACAAATCAGAGGCCCCCACAGCTACTCCTTGTTTTACAACACTCGCTTAGTGACCATTCAAAGTTACAACGGACCTGAAAAAAGTGATTTATGGCAGTTTTCACACTTATGACTGTTGCTGCATTCCCCACGGCCACATGATCAAAATTCGGATGCTTGGCAACTGATTCATATTTACGACAGTCGCAAGGTCCCCCTGGGGTCACGCGATCTCCTTTTGCGACCTTTTGACCAGCAAAGCCAATGGGGGAAGCCAGATTCATTTAACAGCTACTTTAGTAACTTAACGACTCCAGTGATCCACTTAACAACTGTGGGAAGAAAGGTCGTAAAATGGAGCAAGACTCACTTAACAACCATCCCGCTTAACAGCAGAAATTTGGGTCGTAAGTCAAGGACTAATTCTACAGAGCCATTCTACCTCAGCAGCTCGCCTATCCAAGCCGGGGATTCTGGGAGATGTAGTCCCAGGTTCCCTGGTGGAGAAGAATGACAGATAAATATCCTCGCACTTTTATCTGCTGGATTGAAATAACTCTTAAAAAGAGAGAAAAGACGTTGTAAACTAGGGGTCTTCAAACTTGGCCACTTTAAGAGTTGTGGACTTCAACTCCCAGAATTCCTCAGCCAGCTGGCTGAGGAATTCTGGGAGCTGAAGTCCACAAGTCTTGAAAGTGGCCAAGTTTGAAGGCCCTTGTTGTAAACTGACTTAATTCAGGTCAGTTTGAAACCTGACAGTTGTGTTGCTTTTACTTCAGGTAGGGGTTTAATTCTGCTTTGTGTTTTGGAGTGTTAGGTGGACACAACATATGGATAATTTATAGCTTCGTGAACTCTGTTGCCCTCAGGAAATGAGTTAATTCTGCAAATTCGGTCCTTATCCGTGTCTAGTCAAAACCGCTTAAGACGGTCCGTTTAAAAGCTGCAATTGAAATGATTTCATTTTCACTTGAATTGCAATTGAAATAAAAATGCCTTTGCCTGCTGGCTGGAGGATAGCTAAAAATAGAGGAATTTGCACTCGTGACGGTTTCCAGATTGTGGGAATAGTAGCCAGGATGAGTTTCTGCCCTATTCCCATCGGATCACACCTATCACAAAAAACACTTTTGTTCATTAGTTTAGATCTGGTGACTTTCTATTTTTCCTGCCAGAAAGGATCAGTTTAGATCAGTGTTTTTGCAAACTTGGCAACTTTAAGGTATGTGGACTTCAACTCCCAGAATTGCCCAGTCCGCAGGTTGGCTGGATGAATTCTGGGGGTTGAAGTCTACATTTGGTGCCAGGGGAAGTTGAAGTCCACGTTTGGTGGCCAGGGGAATTCTGGGAGTTGAAGTCCACATTTGTTGGCCGGGGGAGTTCTGGGAGTTGAAGTCCACGTTTGGTGGCCAGGGGAATTCTGGGAGTTGAAGTCCACATTTGGTGGCAGGGGAATTCTGGGAGTTGAAGTCCACATTTGTTGGCAGGGGAATTCTGGAAGTCCACATTTGCTGGCTGGGGGAATTCTGGGAGTTGAAGTCCATATTTGCTGGCTGGGGGAATTCTGGGAGTTGAAGTCCACATTTGCTGGCCAGGGAAATTCTGGGAGTTGAAGTCCACATTTGGTGGCAGGGGAATTCTGGGAGTTGAAGTCCACATTTGCTGGCCGGGGAAATTCTGGGAGTTGAAGTCCACGTTTGTTGGCTGGGGGAATTCTAGGAGTTGAAGTCCATGGTTGCTGGCTGGGGGAATTCTGGGAGTTGAAGTCCACATTTGGTGGCAGGGGAATTCTGGGAGTTGAAGTCCACGTTTGCTGGCTGGGGGAATTCTGGGAGTTGAAGTCCACGTTTGCTGGCTGGGGGAATTCTGGGAGTTGAAGTGCATGCATCTTAAAGTTACCACATTTGACAAACACTGGCGTAGAATCAACATAGCTGCCCTATGTTTCTTCTTATATAATTATCAGGATAGAAAGCGAAGATTCCTATCCTGATGAAATTACGATTCATTTGATTGAAATTGCAAGTATCAATCAATCGATCAATTTTCCCAAATGCTGCGGATAAGACAACGATCGGCACCCATCTCCCCTTTCCCTCTGGCCACCTTCAGGATAAGAACATAGCATCCCTCTTCCCTTTTCAACAGAGTTGGAAGGGACACCCCGTAGGTCATCTAGTCCAACCCTCTGCTCAAGACAATTCCTGCTCAAATGGCCCTCCCATCTCTTCTTAAAAACCTCCAGTGATGGAGCACCCACAACTTCCGGAGGCAATGGGTTAATTCTTCTCCCAGGCAAGAAAAATTCTCTTTTGCTCCAGGTCGCTTCTCTCTCTGATGAGTTTCCATCCCTTGCTGCTTCTCCTGCCTTTTCAGTTGCTTTGGAAAAATAGCCTGATTTCCCCCTCTTCTTTGGGGCAGCCCCCGAGATATTGGCAGGAAGAAACCCACCTGCCTTACGTCTTTTTTCACGGCAATAACTGTGAATAACGAGGCGTGATTCCCACCCCCCCACCCCACCGGGAGCTTGTCCCGCACAAACCCTTGACGTGAACAGAAAAGGGATTGCAACTCTGCTCTTGTGCAAAGAGAACTTACGCTGGGTCCCACCGTCCACGCCTGTGGCGAAAAGGGAGAGAGGGTGGCCACAGAGGTATGGGGGAAGAGGAATCCTCCCCCCCCCGGAACCTGGCTTGCATCAAATCAACCATGCCCCAGGATGTGCAGGGCCAGGAAAGAACGCCGTCTATGGCAAAAGGTTATTGAGGGAGGGATCCTTCCCACCCACCCCCCACCCACCTCCAGGACATGCAAGGTTGCAAAGTGATGTGCTGGACACTGTTCCGGATGCACATGGTGCCACGGACACTTCCTCTTCCTGGCTGCCCCCCCCCAAGGCTCTCTTTCCTGCCTCTGCCCGCCAGAGTCCATGCAGTCCAGCTGCAAATGGAAGCGGGGTGGGGGGGGTTGGATGCTGAGAAAGGGGTTTCCTGCCTCCCCAGATCTACAGAACGGGTGGGGTTTTTTTTTTCCTTTTGCTGCCATCACAAAACTCTGCCCGACGTCCCTTTTCCCCCTAAAGATCTCGCGAAGCCCCCCCCCCGTCCCCCCAGGGTGGCCGCATCTGAGCTTTGGCCCTCGATTTTCCTTTTGGGATGTTGTTGGTTTTTTTCCCCCCCTCCATGAACTGTGAGCCACACGGAGTGGTTTGCTGAGATGGGCGGCTGTTGGAAACCAGTCCATCAATCGAACGGATAAATAAAGTGAGAATTTGGGAACACAAAAGGCTGGCAAGGAAAGCTGGAGAGATGGGCTGCTGACAAGCCATGATAGATAAGGAGGGCCTCCGTGTGGACAACACATTTGCGTGCCTAGGTGGATGCATGTATGTGTGCATGCACAAATGCCTCTGCTTCCTCCTTCCTTCCTTCCTTCCTTCCTTCCTTCTTTCATTTCCTACTTACTTACTTTTTCTTCCTCTCCTGTCTTCCCTCCCCTTTCTTTTCTCTTTTCCTTCCTTCCTTCTTCCCTCCTTCCCTTCCTCCCTTCCTTCCCTCCCTCTCTCCCTTCTTTCTTCTTCCTCTCCTTTCTTCCCTTCCCTTTATTTTCCTTTTTTCTTCCTTCCTTCATTTTCCCCTCTCTCTCCTCCCTTCCCTTCTCCTTCCTTCCCTCCCTCCCTCCCCTCCCTCCCTTCCTTCCTTCCTTCCTTCCTTCCTTCCTTCCTTCCTTCCTTCCTTCCTTCCTTCCTTCCTTCCTTTCTTTCTTTCTTTCTTTCTTTCTTTCTTTCTTTCTTTCTTTCTTTCTTTCTTTCTTTCTTTCTCTTCTGCTTTTACCAAACTAGTGAGGCCGAAGTGGGAATCCTGCATCTAGTTCTGGTCACCACCATATAAAAACAACGCTGAGACCCCAGAAAGAGTGCAGAGAAGAACAAGAAAGACGATAAAGGGTCTGGACGCTGAACTGTATGATGAATGGCTAAGGAAACTAATTATGTTTAACCTAACAAGGATTAGGGGGGACACGATAGCAGCCTTCCAGTAGCTGAGGGGCTGCCACAGAGAAGAGCACCTGAAGTCAGGACAAGAAGCAACGGATGGAAACTGATCAAGGAGAGAAGCAACCTGGAACTAAGGAGAAACTTCCCGACAGTGAGGACAATCAAACAGTGGAACAGAAGTTGCCTTCAGACGTCCATCATTGGAGGCTTTTCAGAAGAGACTGGACAACCATTTTTCTGGGAGTTGAGCATCTCAGATCAGCTGGTACCAGGTTGGCAATGGTCAATCTGGAAAACCCTTTTTGGTCCAGACGGCAGACCCCCAAATGGCTAGCCTGTTCTGTACCAGCCTGCTACCGGCCCTGCAGAAAAGGCAGGGACAACCCCTTTACAAACGGCAAGAGGCTGGAATTAAGCCTGCCAAATTTATTAACATAAAACAGAGCAAACAAGACACCAACCATGAAGCAGGAGCTATGAAACAGGAACTATTCAAGCGGTTGCCTTCAGCAAACCAGCCCTCCCACGCATTCCCCTTTTATACAGTTCAGGGCGTGGCTTCTCTCTGCCTCCTTCCGAGGTGCCCCATTGCCTTCCTCTGTTTACTCCTGATTGACTGCCTCCTGCGTCGGGCGTCCTTGAACAGGGCCAGCTGTGGGTCATCTTCATCCACGCTGTCAGGCTCACACAGCTGGGTCTCCGTCGTGACCAGGTGGGAGGGGCCTGGCTGAGGGCTCTCATCAGCAAGATCTTCAACCCCCTCAGCAAGCTCTTCAACACCCCCCTCCTCCTCCTCTGAATCGTCCGACCCAACCGCTGAACCCACAGGCTGACCCTGAATCACAACATAGCCATCTGCCCTCTGGACGGTAGGGAGAAGTTAATGAGGATGTCCGCGAAGGTCAATAACGTTTCCTTTGAAGTGGTTGATGATAGGCAGACAGTTGTAATTTCAACTGTAATTTAAACCACCCCCAAGGACAGAGCGGCCAATTCAAGATGGTGGACTTCAACTCCCAGAATCCCTTTGAGGATGGGTGCTGATGAACCCTGGCCTGTCACTCAAACTGTGGCCTGTCACCCAGCTTCATTCACATCAATCAACTAGGCTGAAGGGAGTTTTCCCAAGTCCTTGAGGTCCTTGGTGCAATCTTTAGGAACGTGGCTAACATCTGGATTAATGCTTCTTTAATTCTCTAATTCAGTCTTGGCGAGTTGAGGAGGGGTGGGCTTCCACTTCCTTATATGTTTTAGTGTTAATGCAGGAACGCATCGGCCTCCCGTTTGACGACCAGGGTCTCTGAAGTGGGAGGCTGTGCCAGATGCTGGGGGAAATGGAAATACAGCTGTGAATCATCCAGAGGTCCTGGTGATCCTCCGAGGTGACCCTTCCGGGAGGGGGTGGCTGTTTTTAGGGCATCGTTTCCTTTTTTTGGCAGACCACCTGGGGCCAATCCCACCGAGTGGGCAGGGAAGCGGTTAGTTGTGCCGGCAGCGTCTCACCACAGCAGAAACCTCTTCCGTTCTCTTTGCCATGCGGCCCGTTCACTACTCCAGCCCCCACCCTCCCCATCTTCCTTTCCTTTTTCTTTTTCTAAATTGTTTTGTTTTGCAGTGTAATGGTCTGGGAAAATGCCAGCCCAAATATATTCTCCGTTTGTGCCAGAGAGAAAAATGCCAGGACAAGGGCAGCTGGCTTGAATTTCATTTTTAATGTGTGCCATTGTGCCCACAGTAAAAAAATAACAATAAAGGTTATCTGTCTCTCTGTCTGTCTGTCTGTCTGTCTGTCTATCTACCTACCTACCTACCTACCTACCTATTGTTACCTATCCATATCTATTTATCTATCTCACTATCTCTATTGCTATCTATCGCTATCAATATATTGTTACCTATTTATATCTATCGCTGTCTTTATCTTTCTATCTCTATCTATCCATCTATCGTTACCTATATCTATCTATCTATCTATCTATCTATCTATCTATCTATCTATCTATCTATCTATCTATCTATCCATCCATCCATTCATCTATCTATCCAACATCTTATCTACCTATCTCTGTACCTAGCTACCTACCCATCCATCCATCCATCCATCCCTTATCTACCTATCTCCATGCATGCATCCATCCATGTCTGTCTGTCTGTCTATCTATCTATCTAGGCTGGTGAGTTGGGACCTTGCAGGACATCTAAGAAAGGGACAAGGGTTGTTTGAACTCTTGAATTCTTTATTGGCCAATTGTTTTATTATTTATTATATTGAATAAAGAATTCTTTATTCTCATGCACCGGACACAAATTCCTTATGTGTCCAGTCAAGAATAAAGAATTCTCAATTCTTGATTGGACACCCAAGGAATTTGTCTGCGGTCCGTAAGCTCTCAGCATACATACAAAGCGACAGGTCATAGATCATAAATCATAGTTACAGTCATGAATCATAAGATACCAATAGGAGAAAATAGTAGGAACGATGAAAAAGGATGAGAAGATGACAAGGATAATAGCAATTGTGTTTGTTTGTACAGTATTTATTTTTACAAATAAGGAAATGAACATATCCAACACACCTTCTTTCTCCTATTTTCCCCAAAACAACAACTCTGTGAGCTGGGCTGGGCTGAGAGAAAGGAGTAGGCCTACCTGGCATTTGTGCCTAAGGCAGGACTAGAACTCACCGTCTCCTGATGATTGGCCCAAAGTCACCCAGCCAGCTTTCATGCTTAAGGCGGGACTAGAATTCATAGCCTCCTGGTGATTGGCCCAAAGTCACCCAGCTAGCTTTCATGCCTAAGGCAGCACTAGAACTCACAGCCTCCTGGTGATTGGCCCAAAGTCACCTAGCCATCTTTCATGGTTAAAGCAGGATTAGAACTCACAGCCTCCTGGTGACCGGCCGAAAGTCACCCAGCCAGCTTTCATGGTTAAAGCAGGATTAGAACTCACTGCTTCCTGATGATTGGCCCAAAGTCACCCAGCCAGCTTTCATAGCTAAGGCAGGACTAGAACTCACAGCCTCCTGGTGACTGGCCCAAAGTCACCCAGCTGGCTTTCATGTTTAAGATGGGACTAGAACTCACCGTGTCCCACTTTCTAGCCGGTTGCCTTAATGGCTAGACCAAATTGGCTTCCTTATTGGCACGGTTGTGCCTACCATGTTGTTAAAAAAAAAAAGCCGAAGGAATTTGCTGAGGAATTCAGTCCCGTGGATTTAAACCAGAGTTTAGTCGTGAGTCGACACATTTTCCATCCCAGTGGCAAGGATGTGCTGTGTCCGTGCATCATCTCAAGTCACCTTTCTTGTTGTGTTCCGGGTCTAGGGAACATCTGAATAACGTTTTCCCTTTTTCCTTATAAATCGGGGGGAATTTAACTGCTGATCCCAGACAATTGTTATTGAGCACTAATTGTGTATCGTCGCTTTTATTCTCTTTTTCACACTGCCCAGAGCGGTTTGCAAGAGGGCACTTAAAGCGAACCTTATCGGGATAAAACCGACGACTCAAGCAAACCTCTAAACACGGCTCATTTAGAAGAAATGCAGAAAAAAGCAAAATAATCGACATTCTTAGGCGGCCTGTTTTTCTATAGTTTGCAGGTTGCTGTTCTTTATGGAAAGTTTCCTCCCTAGGAAATAGCTACTGTATAGATGTGGGGGTGGGGGGCTCTGATTATAGAGGGGGCAACAGATGCAGGGAAAGAGGAGGGAGGGGATAGACAGGGTGTTCTAGGTGGGGGGGTCTCCCACACGGATGGGGGGTTGTTTCCTACAAATGGCCCTCTCCCAAATGCATAAATTGTGCCCGTCTCCTTCATGCGTCTCCTAAAGCCCAAAGTGACTTCTGAGAAATTAGGAAGTAATAACAGAATAGAATACGAAGGCACCTTGGAGGTCATCTAGTCCAACCCCTGCTCAGGCAGGAAACCCTACACCATTTCAGGCAAATGGCTGTCCAGTCTCTTCTTTAAAACTTCCAGTATTGGAGCATTCACAGCTTCTGGAGGCAGGTTGTTCCACTGGTTAATTCTTCTAACTGTCAGGAAGTTTCTCCTTAGTTCGAGGTTGCTTCTCTCCTTGGTTAGTTTCCATCCCTTGCTTCTTGTCCTGCGTTCAGGGGCTTTGGAGAACAGCTTGACCCCCTCCTCTCTGTGGCAGCCCCTGAGATATTTGAACACTGCTATCATGTCACCCCTCGTCCTTCTCTTCATTAAACTAGACAGACCCAATTCCAGCAACCGTTCCTTCTATGTTTTAGCCTCCAGTCCCCCGATCGGCTTTGTTGCTCTTCTCTGCACTCTTCCCAGAGTCTCAACATCTTTTTTACATCGTGGTGACCAAAACTGGATGCCGTATTCCAAGTGTGGCCTTACCAAGGCCTTGTAAAGTGGTATTAACCCTTCACCTGATCTTGATTCCATCCCTCTGTTAATGCAGCCTAAGGACTGTGTTGGCTTTTTTGGCAGCTGCAGCAGACGGCTGGCTCCTATTTAAGGGATTGTCCACTAGGACTCCGAGATCCCTCTCGCAGTTGCTACTATTGAGCAAGGTACCCCTTATACCAGGGGTCGGCAACCGGAAAAAGGAAAAGCCACTCAGAACCGGTTCCATCACACAAACAAAAAAGTGGGAGCCGCAAAAAGTGCGTGTGCGTGTGTCCACTCACGCGCATGTGCAAAAACCATTTTGCGCATGCGCAAAATGGGAGGCACCTGCGCAGCGACGGGTCTCCCCTTTGGAGAGGTGCGCGCCGTCCCGTTCGGAGACCTGCCGCGTTCGTCAAACATGGACGAACGCGGCAGCTGTGCAAACGGGATGGCGGCGGTTTGGAGAGTTTTTTGTTAGATAGCGCCCAGCGTTCGAGTTTTTTAGACATATCCAATTCTCCCAACCGTTCTTTGTTTGTTATTAGCCAACCACACACTGGATCCACAGAAGATTTTACTGTGAAACCACAGGGAAGCTGGACCAAAACAGCTTGTAGGAGGCAGGATTGTGCCCATTTCCTTGACGTAGTGCAGCGTCTTTTGCATCCCAAATAGATTCTTGAGAACTTAGGCAGGAAGTGACAGGATGTGATTTGTGCAGAGCATAACATAAAGTCACCGGAGAGAAAAAAGCAGTGGGTTTGACCCCCAAAGCAGAGGATCTGATCTCCAAGCCTCTGTGCTGGGAGGTGGCAGAAGCAGGCCAGTCCCCACCCCACCCCCCACCCCGCCTTCCAACGGGTAGAATTAACCTCTGAAAAAGCCCTTTGATCAACAGCATTGAGGTTTCTGGTCCTCTGTGTTTCAATGCAGGACGGAAGAAAGAGGATTGTTGAAGAAATTTGGACGTTTTGTGTCTGAAGACGGGTGTGTGTGTGTGTGTGTGTGTGTGTGTGTCTTGCATAGTTATCTTAAATGGAATGGGGGGCGTTTCCCTGCAGTCGGAGCTCTTTTGTGCCTTTGATAATCCTGTTGTTTTATAGCTTCAGCCACAATGAGTGAAAAGCAAATTTTCTGCCAAAGCTTTATGGAAACCTTACGTCATTAAGGGCATACAACCCAGGCAGAAAGAGTTCAAACTGTTTGTCTCCCGAAGTGGTGGTGGTGGTGGGGGGGGAATGTGTCCCTGTTTGGCCTGAACTTCCCAACATTTGTGGCCCTTGCCTGCTCCACCCCCCTCCCCCCAAAAAAAGGTTAAATGCAACCCAAGTCTTCCTTGCTCTTAAGTGCCACCTTCCAGTTCCTAGATTCATTCTTCTTTCTTTCTTTTTCTTTCTTTCTTTCTTTCTTTCTTTCTTTCTTTCTTTCTTTCTTTCTTTCTTTCTTTCTTTCTTTCTTTCTTTCTTCCCTTCCTTCCTTCCTTCCTTCCTTCTCTTTCTCTCTTTCCCATCCCTCCCTCCCTCCAATATCCATCCACCCTCCTTCCTGTTGCGATGAGCGACCGGTCAGGGTTCTGGCTTCAACTCTTAGAGCCCCTTAACAGGGGTGGGAATTTAGAGAGACCCTCGTAAAGGTGGACACCTTGAGTAAGGAAGGATCTTGCCCTTTACCACCGACCCAGTATGCCGGAAGTTCCGACGGTCATACTTGGGAACTGCGATGATTAGGCAGAGTTAGAGACAGAGTAAGACAAACTGAGGCACCTAATACAAGAAAGTGAGGGAGCATGGAGTGCTCGGGGTGGATGATGTGTCCCTCTCTAACAGCTCCACAAACCCTCCTTTTATTAAGCTGTTTCATTTGGGAGGGGTGAAGTACACATGAGGAATTAACATAAAGGAAAAACATAACTCATTGCATACATCTGCTAATGAACATATGTGAGGTCAAAGGAAACAATAAAACATAGTTTATGCTAACAGAGAACTGATAATGAAGAGGGTAAAGGTCATTACAGGAAACAATAAAGCATAGCTTATCATATTACAGAGAATACAAGGGTTGTCATAACTTGAAACATAACTTGAAACATAAAAGACAAGTCTTTGTTATAAATGAAGCAAGGAGCAAAGGTTTATCACAGGAAGGCAGAGGCCCTATCTTGAAGCAAGGACATCTTCAGGAAAACTATATACTGGGCAATTTAAATGAAACAAGTCTTTGTTGTATACACATGTGAATCAGAGACAGGAATGTGGTTGTAAATAAGAAAAGAGTTTTATCACCAGAGGCAGAGATGGAATGTAGGAATGTGGCCTTACAATTGCAGATTTGGAGAGAAGGCAGAAGTGTTAACTTTGCAAATGGGGGGGAAGGCAGAAGTGTTCAAAGAAGGTCTTTTGCAGGCAGAGGAAAGCAGATTAATATAGGAATTAAAAAAGGTCTTTTGTAGGTCTGGGTTCTCTACAACTTCCTTCCTTCCTTCCTTCCTTCCTTCCTTCCTTCCTTCCTTCCTTCCTTCTCTTTATCTTTCTCTTTCTCTTTCTCTTTCTCTTTCTCCCTTTCCCACCCCTCCCTCCCTCCAATATCCATCCACCCTCCCTTCTTCCTTCCTTCCTTCCTTCCTTCCTTCTCTTTCTCTTTCTCTTTCTCTTTCTCTTTCTCTTTCTCTTTCTCTTTCTCTTTCTCTTTCTCTTTCTCTTTCTCTTTCTCTTTCTCTTTCTCTTTCTCTTTCTCTTTCTCCCTTTCCCATCTCTCCCTCCCTCCAATATCCATCCACCCTCCTTCCTTCCTTCCTTCCTTCCTTCCTTCCTTCCTTCCTTCCTTCCTTCTCTTTATCTTTCTCTTTCTCTTTCTCTTTCTCTTTCTCCCTTTCCCACCCCTCCCTCCCTCCAATATCCATCCACCCTCCCTTCTTCCTTCCTTCCTTCCTTCCTTCCTTCTCTTTCTCTTTCTCTTTCTCTTTCTCTTTCTCTTTCTCTTTCTCTTTCTCTTTCTCTTTCTCTTTCTCCCTTTCCCATCTCTCCCTCCCTCCAATATCCATCCACCCTCCCTTCCTTCCTTCCCCTCCTTTTTCTCCTTATCCAACACTCTTGTCCCCTTACATTGCCCAGGGAGACGCATGCCAATAAAAGGGTCGAGTGAGTAAGGAAAGATCTGAATTTCTCCTAAAGCAGTTTCAAAAGACCCTGGTCCAAAAGGGCTCTGGGAGCGATAGGAATTGTAGTCCATCCCATCCGGAAGGGCCCAGATTACCGGAGGCTGGGTTAAACTTTATTGTGGGGCAGGAAAATAGCCGGGAGAAAAGGAAGGAAGGAAGGAAGCACCGATGAGCAGAAGGAGAGGGGAAAGAGATTAAAATGGGGGGGGGGGTTAGATAAGATGCAGGAGGGGAAACAGATGGACGAGAGCATCTTTGCCATGACAGGATGTGAAGCCGCAATGGAGTCCTGCAGAAAACTGGATTTTTAATTCCAGATTCAGCATTCAAAAGCTTTTGCACATTTTTTGGTTTGCTGGCCTGGACGGGGCTCCTGGGACCCCACTTTGGAGAAGGGACGCCCCCCTCACCCCCCCATATGGACATGTTCCTCATCTCTTTCCATTGTTATCCTTCTCGTAGGGTGTGAGATTTCACCCCCTCCTGGAACCCCGGGGTAAAATGCGAGCCAGTTCCCAAAGTGCAAGAAGTGACTGTGTGTTTGTGTGGGTGTGTGTGCGTGCGCACACACACACACACACACACACACATGCACACAAGAATCTGTCTATCAGAATGTCAGAAATGGGTGCTAAGTAGCTCTGGGGAGATCCGTCATAACTTCAAACAGCTGCTTAGCAACCGGTTGTTAAGCGAGGACTATCTACATGCATCTGTGGGCTAGGCCCTCTCTTATCTGACTGTTCTATAGGCAGCATTCCCCCGCCCAAAGAAAAAAGTATTTGTCACATACTGTAGGAGAATGAGCGTCAGAACCTGCGGGCAGCGTTAAAAGAGGAATCAGCCTAGCATCCCTACGTGGCCACAAGCAAACTTAAGTCCTTGAATGCCAGTTGACCCTTATATAACTCTAGCCAGGTGTTCCCCTTTAACTGAGACTATTCCTAGGCATAAGCTTAGCGGCAATAAATCAGTTTAATTGGACTTTCACACGGGGATGCGTGATCTTCCACCAACACGTACCAACTACAGAGAGATGCTGGTAGGGTGGATTTTTTCCAATTTTGGACTATCCGGCTTCTTTTGGATCTCAGGAGCTGACTCCGAAAACGGGACCGAGCGGCGGTGTTGACGCCAGACTAATCAGCCAGATTAGGATCTAGTCCTCATGGTGCTGAGGGGAAGGGGAGGCAGGTTGTGGCTGCCATTGGCAACCTCGCCAGAAAGTGTGATTCACACCCGTCGGGAATACCCAAGAGGATGGAGTTCTGCCTAGTTTGCAGACTCCAGCTTAGTCTTTGTAGAAATATGGAGCTGACTCACTTCTCTTTGTTCCACAGTGGACATCAGGGATATTAAACAGATCCGACCCGGGAAGAATTCCAGGGATTTCGAACGTTACCCAGAAGAAGCCCGGAAGTTGGATTCAGCGTTGTGTTTTGTCATCCTGTACGGAACGGACTTCAGACTGAAAACATTGAGTGTTGCCGGTCAGTGGAGGGTAATGTAGCAAATGCTTTTTGAGGGGAGGTCCACGCTGAAGCCCCCAGCCCCACAGAAACCCATTCTCCCCCACCCCAGCGTTCCATGCCTCCCCACAAAATCTCTAACACCGTTGTGTTGTAACTTTTGAGGCGAGCAAATTGGAGATGCAAAAGTTCATCTTGGCAATGCGGGTAATCCTCAGTCACTGCACAAATGGACCGCCTGCATTACATTTAAGTAGAGTATTAAATGTGCTAAATAGTAAATATTTAAATGTAGTAAAAATAATAACAAAGATGACCCTGATAATGATACTTAACAATTTGTGGCGATGGGAGCCTTGTGTCATGTTATACAAACTCTAAGGTCCAGACAGGGAATAGAATAGAATAGAATAGAATAGAATAGAATAGAATAGAATAGAATAGAATAGAATAGAATAGAATAGAATAGAATAGAATAGAATAGAATAGAATAGAATAGAATAGAATAGAATAGAATAGAATAGAATAGAAATAAGGAATAGAACAGAATAGAATAGAATAGATTAGATTAGAATAGAATAGAATAGAAATAAGGAATAGAATAGAATGGAATAGAATGGAATAGAATAGAATAGAATAGAATAGAATAGAATAGAATAGAATAGAATAGAATAGAATAGAATAGAATAGAATAGAATAGAATAGAATAGAATAGAATAGAAAATGTGGAATGGAATAGAATGGAATATGGAATGGAATAGAATAGAAAAGACAGAATGGAATGGAATGGAATGGAATGGAACAGAAGAACGAAATAGAATTGGAAGGGATCTTGGAGGTCATCTAGTCCAACCCCCTGCTCAAACAGGAAACCCTATACCACATTTCAGACAAATGTGTACTCGCATGTTGCCATATGGCAGCAATGGGTGAAAAGGTTGAAAAGCCCTGCCCTATACCATTTCAGACCAATGGCTGTCCAGTCTCTTCTTAAAAACGTCCAGTCTTAGAGCATTCACAACTTCTGCAGGCAAGGAGTTCCACTGGTTAATTGTTCTGTCAGGAAACTTCTCCTCAGTTCCAGGTTGCTTCTCTCCTTGACGAGTTTCCATCCGTTGCTTCTTGTCCTGCCTTTGGGCACTTTGGAGAATAGCTTGACTCCTTCTTCCCAAAGCCATGTGGCCTTTTTTGAGGTGAGGGTAACTTCTCAGCCATCTGGTCTGACCTGTTGACCAGCAGTTGCAACAGAGAGGGCTTCTCTGGACGTGATCTCCATGGCTGCTTGCATTGTGGTGGTTTCACAGCCACATGGGTTAGGGGGTTAAAAGGGATTAAAAACAGGTGGGGCTGATATGACTGGACCATAACGAAGTTGTGGGGGTGCTATCATCGGATCACCAGATGTCCCTTCCTTATTATTGTCCGTGTGGTGGGGAAGGGGGGTACCAGGAAAGTTTGAGGAACATCATGGCCTCCTTTGAAGCACCTGGACTAAGGAAAGCAGCCTCTGAAGACCAGGGGAGGCAGTCTCTCGGCTGTGTCCTGCCAGCCTGTGAGCAAGGAGCAGTTATGCAAAAACACCCACTCATGTCCCAAAGGGCCTTTTTCAAAAGTCCACTGGACTTCCTTGTTGTTGTTGTTTTTCCTTGAAGACCTTTCGCTTCTTATTCAAGAGGCTTCTTCAGTTCTGACTCAGAGGTGGAGAATGGAACTGAAGAAGCTTCTTGGGTGAGAAGCGAAACGTCTTCAAGGAAAAACCAAGAAAGTCCAGTTGCCTTTTTTTTATTAAGAAAAGAAAATTAAAAGCAGCTTTGGGACAACCGTGACCACCTTGGACTGAGAATCTCCATAGACATTGACCCATTCATGACAAAATTATGACAATACCTAGAACATTTCCCCCCCCAACCCCCAAACCTGGCGCTTCCTGTTGAGTAGAGAGAATTTGCAGATTTGGGGGATTATCGCAAGACATCTGGAACACATCAATTGGGGAAGTCTGGCTTGGTGTAATTCTGGAGTAGGCTGCAACCTTCTCTGATCTAATTGCTGTTTTTAGCCAAGTAAATATCCCCCTGTCTTTGATTACATCCTGCTCTAAGTAAACGTAGATTACAGATTGCCTCTCCTAGTAATAACTTAAATTATACCCACGTTTGTTGTGGGCTCCCAGGATTAGCAGAAAAGAGACCGGCTCTCTTTAGATGTCTCTATACGCGGTCCTCTACTTACGACCGCTGCTAAGCAAGACGGTTTAAGACGGGTAGGCAACCTTGGCTCTTTTATGCCTCGTGGACTTCAACTCCCAGAATTCCTGAGCCAGCCATGCTGAGGGGAAAGGGAGAGATTTCCTAGCTGAGCCATGCTGGCTGAGGAATTCTGGGAGTTGAAGTCTACCAGTCATGAAGGGGCCAAAGTTCCCCCATGACGGCTGAGGAATTCTGGGAGTTGAAGTCCACGAGTCATGAGCGGGGCATAGTTCCCCCATGCTGGCTCAGGAATTCTGGGAGTTGAAGTCCACGAGTCATGAGGGGGGCATAGTTCCCCCATGCTGGCTCAGGAATTCTGGGAGTTGAAGTCCACGAGGCATAAAAGAGCCAAGATTGCCTACCCCTGGTTTAAGAGAATTGTGTCCAATTTTACCTGCTTTTGCCACAATTTAGTGAATCATTGCGGCTGTTAAGTGAATTTTAAAAGCCAGCCAACAAAGCAAACGATGCACAGCAGTCCTAAATTTTGAGCCCCAAATTTCCATTGCTAAGCAAGGCGACATCCGCGTTTCACACTTACGGCTGTTGCAGCATCCAGGTGGTCACATGATCCAAATTCGGCCGCTTGACAACTGTCTCAGGTTTATGAGTCACGTGATCCCCTTTTGCGACCGTCTGACAAGCCGAGTCAATTGGGGAAGCCAGATTCACTTAACAACCAAGGGAGTTCTTAAGTGAGTTGCCCCTTGGTTTATGACCTTTTTTGATTTTTGATTTTATTAGATTTATATACCGCCCTTTTTGTCACAGTTTAGGGAATCGCTGCAGTTGTTAAGGGAATCGTGGGGTCGTTAAATGAATCCAGTTCTCTCCCCCCCCCCCCCCACTGCCTTTGCTTGTCAGAAGCTGGGTGGGAAGATTATAAATGGCAATAAAGCTGCAGCCATCGTAAGTACATCCGGGTTTCCAAGCGCTTGGATTTTAGTCATGTGACCAGGGGGGAATGCTGCGACGGTCATATGTGTGAGGACTGATCATAAGATATTTTTCTTCAGCACCATTGTAACTTTAAACAGTCACTAAACGAATGCATGTGTGTCAAGAATGACCTGGCTAGAGTTTTGTGGCACCTAGAACATGCTAACGTAATTTATGATTTATAATTTAGCCCTTTTAACACCGTCATTTCCCTATAATAAATATCCCAGGAATTTAACAGCCATGAGTTGGCCCTATTAAGCCTCATTTTGTTTGCTTTGAAATCCTTATCTTAATTTTTCCCATAGGTTCACACAGAAGGAAGCGTCCACAGACTTCCCTAAAGCCGGGTGACTAAATTACATTGAATTTTTTTTAAAGCAGCATTGGTCACTCAAGTTCCTTAGCAGGTCATCCTTTGGTGGGATTTTTGAGAATGAAATTTTTCTCCAGGACAAAAATAAATAAATATATTTACAGAGAATTATGAATCTTAACACAAGGTGAATGCTTTTGCTAAGCAAGAAAAATGAGCTGATGAATTTTCACAGGGTGAGAAATAACCCCCAAATAGAACTGGGTTTTGTAAGGAATTAAATCAATGTTTCTCAACCTCTGCCACTTTAAGGTGTGGACTTCAACTCCCAGAATTCCCCAGCCAGCATAGCTGGTTGGGGAATTCTGGGGGTTGAAGTCCATACATCATAAAATGGCTGAGGTTGCCTGTAATGCCTCTTTTACAATTGAGATAATGTCCTAGAGAGGCCCTAGGGGAAAGAGCTTTTCTAGGCACTTTCTTTCCATGACCAGTTTGGATTTTGCACACTTAACATGGTGGCCACATAGAGGATTGAATGGGGGCTGGACTAGAAGACCTCCAAGGTCCCTTCCAGCTCTCTTCTGATTGACATGCCAACACTAAACACCCCACCATGAATTTTTGATTTTAGTTTGATTTTTTTTAAAAAAAAATCCCTAAAAATGGGAAAGTAAGTCTCAGTCAACGATCACATCAGAATAACTTTGGAGAATTGAAACCTGTATCATGGCGATATAGCTGCAAATTTCCCTGCCTTAATTGTGGGGCTATAAATCTTGAATTCAGAAGTGTCTTTAGATTCTTAAGTGTGGAGTGCATCTCCTTGACCAGAGGTCTTCAAACTTGGCCCTTTTATGACTGCGTGCCTGGCTGAGGAATTCTGGGAGTTGAAGTCCACAAGTCTTAAAAGGGCCAAGTTTGAAGACCCCAATACGCTTAAGACCTTACAACTGTTTAGTGACCATTCAAAGTTACAACGGCATTGAAAAAAGTGACTTATGACCGTTTTTCACACTTACGACCATTGCAGCATCCCCAGATCACGTTATCAAAATCTAGAACAGGGGTCTTCAAACTCGGCTCTTTTATGACTCATGGACTTCAACTCCCAGAATTCCTCAGCCAGGCACACTGGCTGAGGAATTCTGGGAGTTGAAGTCCATGAGTCATAAAAGGGCTGAGTTTGAAGACCCCTGATCTAGAACCTTGGCAACTGATTCATATTTATGACGGTGTCCCTAGGTCACGGGGTCCCCCTTTTGCGACCTTCCAACCAGCAAAGTCAATGGGGAAGTCAGATTCACTTAACAACCTTAACAAATACAGTGATTCGCTTAACAACGGCGGCAAGGATGGTTGTAAAAATGGAGGAAAACTCACTTAACAAACATCTCCCTTAGCGACAGAAATTTTGTGCTCTGTTTTCTTTGTAATTTGAGGGCTATGTGTGTAATCCAGACTTATTGAATTCTGCTTCTTTGTTCTGATATTTTTGGAAAGAAGATTTCATTAGCTTGTTTTCTTTTTTTTTTTAAATGGGTTGGTTTAATCTCCAGCTTCAGACCTCGTAGTTCTTAGTCTGATCTGCTTTTAGCTCTTGAATCTGTTCTTGGCAAGGTCGCCGTGGCTCTCGGTGGCTCTGAGCCAACACCAATAAACTTCCCGTGACTAACACAACTCGGAGGGGTGTGGTGTACCTGAGTGCCGTTTTCAGGCATTGTTTTTCAGACAGAATCGAAGTTCTTTCCGGTTTTCCCCTTGCGAGACGGTTCTCCTTGCCAAATAGAAAAGGCTCAAATTCCTAGGAAGACAAACATTTGGATCTGTGGGCTGCATAATTGGAAAAAATGAATTGATGGAGGCATCAAGGAGAGAAGCAACCTAGAACTAAGGAGAAACTTCCTGACAGTTAGAACAATTAACCGGTGGAACAACCTGCCTCCAGAAGCGGTGAATGCTCCAACACTGGAAGTTTTTAAGAAGAGACTGGACAGCCACTTGTCTGAAATGGTCTAGGGCAGGGCTTTTCAACCTTTTCACCCATTGTACCACTTTTAGGATACGGCAACATCCCAGGACCACCAGTTGCCTAGCAAGGTGTCAAAAACCTGATGACCAAAAAAAAAAGGGAAAAAGTGATGAAGTACAGGTAGTCCTCGACTTACAAAAGTTCGCTTAGTGACTGAAGTTACAATGGCACTGAAAAAGTGCCCCCCAAGCCACAGCCGTGCAAGACACCTGCCTGCCTACCCGGCGGCGCTCTTCCTCCTGTCCGAGGTTTTCATTGTTGTGAGCATTTCTGTTGAGGATTGGCAGCAGGGGGTGGGGTGGGGGTGGGTGTTTGGTTTTTATTCCCCCCCCCCCATCTGCTGGGTGGTTGCAGCAGGTTTTGGTCACTTCACATGACCCTGGGACACTGTGACCGTCATAAATATGAATCCGTTGCCAAAGCATCTAAATGTAAAATAAGACCCTGGAGATGCTGCAATGTTCCAGCTGATTGGTACTTCTTTTAGAAAGTGGCGCTGATCCTGGCACTTCCGCTGAGCCCTGACAGCCCTGCAGCTCCAGTCATTTCTCAGGCTTGTGTGGTGCTGCCACCGGTTCAGCGCGTTCCCCTCCCCCGCTACCACTTTTCTAGGATGGTCGTGTACCACTTGCCAGGTGCCAATGTACCACAGGTGATGCCTGTACCACTGGTTGAACAACCCTATATTGTTTTCAATCAGTCCGTCATTAACACTAAGAGTCATTAAAACCACCTAGGTGGTGGTAGTAGTAGTAGTAGTAGTAGTAGTAATAATAATAATATTTTAATAGTTATTAATAATAATTGTTTTGGGTGCAATCCCAAAACAACTGGAGCACCACTTGAGCACCATCATTGGCATTGACAAATTCAACATCAGTCAATTGCAAAAGGCGGCCTTACTAGGAGCTGCTTCCATCCTGCGACGAGATCTGTGATACCATCAAACATCCACATCTGCCTATCCCAGGTCCTTGGGAAAGACTCGATAGGTAGACAAAAATGCCAAATCCAGTCTGAACATCTGGCTGACTGTGTGATGAATAATAATAATAATAATAATAATAATAATAATAATAATAATAATAATAATTATAATAATAATTATAATAATAATAATAATATAAAAAGTTGGAAGGCCCCTTGGAGGTCATTTAGTCCAACCCCCTGCTGAGGCAGGAAACCCTATACCATTTCGGACAAATGGTTGTCCAGTCTCTTCTTAAAAACTTCCAGTGTCGGAGTATTCACAGCTTCTGGAGGCAGGTTGTTCCACCGGTTAATTGTTCTGTCAGGAAATTTCTCCTTAGTTCTAGGTTGCTTCTCTCCTTGGTTCGTTTCCATCTGTTGCTTCTTGTCCTGCCTTCAGGCGCTTTGGAGAATAGCTTGACTCCCTCTTCTTTGGGGCAGCCCCTGAGATACTGGAAGACTGCTATCATGTCACCCCTTGTCCTTCTCTTCATTAAACTAGACCTACCCAATTCCAGCCGCCATTCCTTATATATTTGAGCCTCCAGTCCCCTGATCATCTTTGTTGCTCTTCTCTGCCCTCTTTGCAGAGTCTCAACATTTTTTTTTACATCGTGGTGACCAAAACTGGATGCCGCATTCCAAGTGTGGCCTTACCAAGGCCTTCTAAAGTGGTATTAACACTTCACCTGATCTTGATTCATTAATCTCCATTAGACAACTTCCTTGGCAATAGCAGATCTGTTTTCATTTTTTGATAAGACCACCCAACCACGAATTGATTGTGACTGAAATGATAAGTGTTGAAGATAGTTTCTCACAACCATCTAGGTTAGTGGCTGAAACAGGATCGGGTAGCTTGTGGTCCAATCTCTTATAGAAACCACGTTAGACCCCTGATGGCTTAATATTGTATGGTTTACTTATCGGGACATCTCAGGACCCGTGAATGTAGGAATGGGATTTGGTTAACTAGGGCAGGGGTAGGCAACCTTGGCTCTTTTATGAATCATGGACTTCAAGTCCCAGAATTCCTGAGCCAGCATGGCTCAGCTTGGAAACCTCTCCCTTTCCCCTCAGCATGGCTGGCTCAGGAATTCTGGGAGTTGAAGTCCACCAGTCCTAAAAGAGCCAAGGTTGCCTACCCCTAGCCTAGGCCTAGGCCTCTTTATGACTCGTCATAAAAGAGCCGAGGTTGCCTACCCCTGAACTAGGGTGATAGGTTTAGCTTGTTACATGAACTTAGACACGCAGTTGATACGGAGTGTGAAGAACAGGTTCTGGCCAAGATGGTGACTTCCGTGGTAGCCCTTCCTTTGAGCCAGGATCATCAGGAGAAGTTCATCCATCGATTGTCCTTCACCTCCTTTTGTGATCTCTGTCTTCTCCAGCTTTTTGCGAGGATGACGTGACCCTCTGGGTGGCCGGGCTGAACTGGCTGGTGACGGATACGCAGCGCTCACCCACTCCTCTCCAGACTGAAAGGTATGGGCCAACGAGAGAAAATATGGGCCAGGCAGAAAAAGTCTCTGAATGTGGAGCAGATGATGGCCCTCCACTCAATCCGGCGCTTCCTTGGAATGGACTCACCTGGAACGGATTAAGACGGTGGTCCCAGATTAAGAGTTTAGAATAGACTAGAGCTGGAAGGGACCTTGGAGGTCTTCTAGTCCAGCCCCTTGCTCTAGCAGGAGAACCTATACCATCTCAGATAGGTGACTAGTCTCTTCCTAAAAATCTCCAGTGATGGAGCACCTACGATTTCTGGAGGCAACTTCTGTTCCACTGGTTGATTGTCCTCCCTGTTAGGAAGTTTCTCCTTAATTCTAGGTTGCTTCTCTCTTTGGTCAGTTTCCAACCGTTGTTTCTCATCCTTCCCTCGGGTGCTTTGCAGAATAATATGGCCCCCTCCTCTTCTTTGTGGCAGCCCCTCAGATACTGGAACACTGCTATCATGTCTCCCCTATTTCTTCTTTTCTTTAGACTAGTGTGTCCTGTCCCAAGGCTGAGAATGGCCAACTAATACTTTTCATGTTCCTCCTCAGAATAGAGCTGGAAGGGACCTTGGAGGTCATCTAGTCCAACCCCCTGCTCAGGCAGGTAACCCAATACCATTTCAGATAAGTGGCCATCCAGTTTCTTCTTAAAAACCTCCAGTGATGGAGCATTCAGAGCTTCTGGAGGCAGGTTGTTCCACTGGTTAATTGTTCTACTGTTAGAAAGATTCTCCTTAGTTCTAGGTTGCTTCTCTCCTTGATGAGTTTCCACCCATTGCTTCTTGTCCTGTCTTCTGGTGCTTTGGAGAATAAGTTGACCACCCTCTTCTTTGTGGCAGCCCCTCAAATACTAGAATGCTGCTATCATGTCCCCCCCACCCCAGTCCTCCTTTTCTCCAGATTGGCCATCCCCAATTCCTGCAACTGTTCTTCGTATGTTTTAGTCTCCAGGCCTTCAATCATCGTATTTGCTCTTCTTTGCACTTTTTCCAAAGTCTCAACATATTTTTTTGTAATGTGGTGACCAAAATGGGATGCTGTCTTCCAGGTGTGGCCTTACTAAGGATTTATAAAGCGGTACTCGTACGTCTCTGCCCCCTTCCCCATTCCAATCCAGAATCCTAAATTACTCTTTAAAAAATCCTTAAATTACTCTTAACTTCGCAATGGGACAAGAGTCTTCATCACTTTTGAAGACAGCTGAGCAGCTTCAGTGCAAGGCAAATCATAAACACAGCTAATCTAGTTTAATAAAGAGAAGGACGAGGGGGGGGACATGATAGCAGTCTTCCAGTATCTCAGGGGCTGCCCCAAAGAAGAGGGAGTCAAACTGTTCTCCAAAGGCCCTGAAGGCAGGACAAGAAGCAACGGATGGAAACTCGTCAAGGAGAGAAGCAACCTGGAACTAAAGAGAAACTTCCTGATAGAACGATTAATCCGCGGAACGACTTGCCTCCAGAAGTTGTGGGTGCTCCATCACTGGAGGTTTTCAAGAAGAGCCTGGACAGCCATTTGCCTGAAATGCTTGAGCAGGGGGTGGAGTAGAAGACCTTCCAGGTCCCTTCCAACTCTGTTATACTGCCCATTTACCGCTTTCTAAAACTGTGACCTCTCGTCTTTCTTCAGATGGTTGAGGAAGCAGTTCGACTCCATGGACCGATCTAGAGAAGGCAGGTGAGTAGAGAGGACCTTTTTCTCTTTGAAGGCCACGGAAGGATCCATGGAGGAACTGGTGCTTCTTCTCCCCCTTTCCTTGAGCAAAGTGTGTTAGGCACAAAGAGCCATAGTCAATAGCCTCAAAGCTACTCCCTTGAGTTACAGGAATCTTCCCAGGCTGAATGCGTTCGCTTGGGAACAGTCAGATAAGGGATTCTGGGGGAGGTCAAG
The DNA here is from genome assembly GCF_964194415.1 of Vipera berus. Lineage (NCBI taxonomy): Eukaryota > Metazoa > Chordata > Lepidosauria > Squamata > Viperidae > Vipera > Vipera berus. The sequence goes on along the minus strand of NC_138204.1, from coordinate 216,187,980 downwards.
CTTGGTGCAGTGTCCGTAGTGTGGGGTCCCTGATGCTCTCTGAGCTTGGTGCTTCTCCTGCAGATGTTCCATTACCCAACTAGGTAACATCATCAGTACTAGAAGTGAGTGAGGTTGAGGAGGAGGAGGAGGAGGAGGAAGAGGAGGAGGAGGAAAGGACTGTGGGGTCCCTGATGCTCTGTGAGCTTGGTGCTTCTCCTGCAGATGTTCCATTACCCAACTAGGTAACATCATCAGTACTAGAAGTGAGTGAGGTTAAGGAGGAGGAGGAGGAGGAGGAGGAGGAAAGGACTGTGGGGTCCCTGATGCTCTGTGAGCTTGGTGCTTCTCCTGCAGATGTTCCATTACCCAACTAGGTAACATCATCAGTACTAGAAGTGAGTGAGGTTGAGGAGGAGGAGGACGACAAGGAGGAGGAGGAGGAGGAGGAGGAGGAGGAAAGGACTGTGGGGTCCCTGATGCTCTCTGAGCTTGGTGCTTCTCCTGCAGATGTTTTGTTACCAAACCTGGCAACATCATCAGTACTTGAAGGGAATGGGGTGGTGTTGGAGGAGGAGGAGGAGGAGGACTGTGGGGTCCTTGGTGCTCTCTGAGCTGGTTTGTTTTCTTGCAGACGTTTCATTACCCAACTAGGTAATATGAACAGTGCTAGAAGGGAGTGGGGATTACAGAGAGGAGGAGGAGGAATATGGGGTCCTGGGTGCTCTCCGAGCTTGGTGCTTCTCCTGCTGAGGTTAAGCCACACTGCTCAACCCCATTTCTAAGGACCCCAACAGGGAGAGAAGAATCCTTGTAGGACCTTTTTTGTACTAAAGAGTTTTTGACGACTGCATCAAGTAAAAAATTAGGCCAGACTGAAAATAAATTCCCACACTTTCTCCAAACTATTATTCTCTGCTTTGTGTTGTTGTTACTACTCTGCTCCTACTTCTAGGCCGGGCCATGTAGAAATTAATTTCTAAATGATAATAAAGAGGCAGCTCTAGGTTAGGGTTTTAGGATTTCCTCCTGTCCGTGCAGACCTCCCCAGAAATAACAACACTCCAGGCAGGTAGTCCAATCTCTTGCTAACCCACTGCTCAGCCTGCGTATTTATTCCGGCAGAAATAAATTTAATGCTGGATTTCGGGGGGAAAAACAGGGAATTGAGATCTACAGATGTTGCCAAAGTTGGACAAGTCTTTGGTTGGACCGAAGACCTTGGGAGAAAATGGAAAAAAAAGCCAAGAGGTCAGGAAGGTGGGGGCACTGACTAGGCATCCCCCACCCCACCCCTGCCAAGAAGCCATAAACAGGATGTGGGGCAGGAAGGGGAGGAGGAAATGGGTGTGGAGAGAGGAAGTGATGTGGGGCTGGACAAAGAGGGTCCCGAAATTTTTATTTTTCAGCCAAAGGTAGGTTGTAGAATTGCACATTCAAACCAGAGTGAAAAGGTGCTTTCCTCCACCGAGGTTGCTTAGCAAAAAAATAAATAAAAATAAAGTCGAAAGAGGGTTAATTTTTAACTGACTTTAATCTCCTCCACATTCTTTTAATCAGTTGCTCTTTTTAACCCCCTGGTCGAGGGGATTCATTTAAAGCAAGAAGGTCAGCATTAGCTTCTTGGGATCTTCTCCAGCGAAGCGTGTCTTGATGTTTCTACCCATCAGAGGATCTGGTTTCAGGTCCCAGGAGAATTATTCTATTAAAGAATTCGATTATTCTATTAAAAGGGTAATCTCAGGGCTGCTGAGAACGGCTTGGTCCAGAAGATCTTCCTCCGGTTTGGAATTCAGAAACGTCACGTTGGAAACATCAGCTTTGGAAGTCCAATTTACAAAGCAAGGTCTCAAGGGCAAGCCACTACTAGCATATAAAAAGAGAGCCAACCCCACTCCCTTCCAGCACTGATGATGTAGCCTAGTTCGGTCATGAAACGTCTGCAAGGAAACCATCCAGCTCAGAAAGCAGGAAGGACCCCACAATCTTTTTCCTCCTCCTCCTCCTCCTCCTCCTCCTCCTCCTCCTCCTCCTCTTCTTCTTCCTCTTCCTCCTTCTCCTCCTCCTTCTCATCCAACCCCACTCCTTTCTATCACCGATGATGTAACCTAGTTGGGTGATGAAATGTCTGCGAGAAAGCCACCCAGCTCAGAGAGCACCCAGGACCTCACTGGTGAGATTGCCTAGCTTGGTCACAAAACCGCTGCAAGAAAGTCGGGAAACTACTCCAAGAAAAATGGGTGGTTAAGGAAATTATATCTATCTATCTATCTATCTATCTATCTATCTATCTATCTATCTATCTATCTATCTATCTATCTATGGATATATGTATGTATCTCTCTCTCTCTCTCTCTCTCTTTCTCTGTGTTTGTGTGTGTGGAGAGAGATTATAGATAAGAGAGATAGATATGTATATGTATGTATATATGTGTATATATACATATATAGAGAGAGAGATGATAGATCGATAGATGATAGAAAGATAGAGATGTATATGTATGTATATATGTGTATATATACATATGTTGTTGTTAGTTGCGAAGTCGTGTCCGACCCATCGCGACCCTATGGACAATGTTCCTCCAGGCCTTCCTGTCCTCTACCATCTTCTGGAGTCCATTTAAGCTCACGCCTACTGCTTCAGTGACTCCATCCAGCCACCTCATTCTCTGTCGTCCCCTTCTTCTATTGCCCTCAATCTTTCCCAGCATTAGGCTCTTCTCCAGTGAGTCCTTCCTTCTCATTAGATGGCCAAAGTATTTGAGTTTTAGCTTCAGGATCTGGCCTTCTAAAGAGCAGTCAGGGTTGATCTCCTCTAGGACTGACCAGTTTGATCGCCTTGCAGTCCAAGGGACTCGCAGGAGTCTTCTCCAGCACCATAGTTCAAAGGCTTCAATTCTTTGGCGCTCAGCCTTTCTTATGGTCCAGCTTTCACTGCCATACATTGCAACTGGGAAGACCATAGCCTTGACTATACGCACTTTTGTTGACAGGGTGATGTCTCTGCTTTTTAGTGTGCTGTCTAGATTTGCCATGGCTTTCCTCCCCAGGAGCAAGCGTCTTTTAATTTCTTGGCTACAGTCCCCATCTGCAGTGATCTTGGAGCCCAGAAAAATAAAATCTGTCACTACCTCCATTTCTTCCCCATCTATTTGCCAGGAATTGAGAGGGCCAGATGCCATGATCTTGGTTTTCTTAATGTTTAGTTTCAACCCACATTTTGCACTCTCCTTCTTCACTCGCAACAAGAGGCTCTTTAGTTCCTCTTCACTTTCTGCCATTAGAGTGGTATCATCTGCATATCTTAGGTTGTTGATGTTTCTTCCGGCAATCTTAATTCCAACTTTTGATTCATCTAGCCCTGCCTTTCTCATGATGTGCTCTGCATATAAGTTAAATAGGCAAGGCGACAGTATGCAGCCTTGCCGGACTCCTTTCCCAATTTTGAACCAATCAGTGGTTCCGTGTCCAGTTCTCACTGTTGCTTCTTGGCCTACATATAGGTTTCTCAAGAGACAAATAAGATGGTCTGGTATGCCCATCTCTTTAAGAACTTGCCACAGTTTGTTATGATCCACACAATCAAAGGCTTTAGCATAGTCAATGAAGCAGAAGTAGATGTTTTTCTGGAACTCTCTAGCTTTCTCCATGATCCAGCGTATGTTAGCAATTTGATCTCTAGTTCCTCTGCCTCTTCGAAATCCTGCCTGTACTTCTGGTAGTTCTCGATCCACATACTGCTGGAGTCTAGCTTGTAGGATTTTAAGCATAACTTTACTAGCATGAGAAATGAGTGCAATGGTGCGATAGTTTGAACATTCTTTGGCACTGCCTTTCTTTGGAATTGGAATGTAAACTGATCTTTTCCAATCCTGTGGCCACTGTTGAGTTTTCCAAATTTGCTGGCAAATTGAGTGTAGCACTTTTACTGCATCGTCTTTTAAGATTTTGAATAGCTCAGCTGGAATACTGTCACCTCCACTAGCTTTGTTGTTGCTCAGCTTTTCTAAGGCCCACTTCACTTCACATTCTAGGATGTCTGGCTCGAGGTCAGTGACCACCTCATTGTGATTATCAGGGACATTAAGCTCATTCTTGTATAGTTCTTCTGTGTAATTTTGCCACCTCTTCTTAATCTCTTCTGCCTCTGTTAGGTCCCTGCCATTTTGGTCCTTTATCATGCCCATTTTTGCATGGAACGTTCCCTTCATCACTCCAATTTTCTTGAAAAGCTCTCTGGTCCTCCCTATTCTATTGTTTTTTTCTATTTCTTTGCATTGTTCATTTAAGAAGGCATTCTTATCTCTTCTAGCTATTCTTTGG